>NC_058368.1:131642425-131982842 GCF_018350175.1 Felis catus
TTTTCCCACTCCCATTACTCTGCTTAGATGGAGGAGTCCCTGGGGCCTGGGGGGCACTCTGTTCTCGTTGGCAGTTTTCCTCACTCCCCCACAAATACCAGCTTGCACGAGCCTGGTGTGCCTCCTGTGTTGCACACTTATGCTCCCTTTGTCTTATGTATTCCTGAGCTCCCCAGAGAATACCAGTGTGCACTTGTTATAAATGGAAAAAATGGAGGAACTAGGAGTATGGCGGACTTTCAAGCCACAATAATTTAGGAGCTCAACAAAGGAAAAGAAAAAAATGATTATTTCATTCCTAGCATAGTGTTTGCATAAAGTGTACTCTCCGTAACTGTGCATGAGGTGAATGAACAAACATATACATACAGTTCGGTTCCTGAGCACTGTGTTCTAGTAAAATTACATAGCAGCTTAAAAGCAAAAATACAGGTTTGAGTCTTACCACCGTCCTTACTATCGGTGTGACCTCGAGGAAGTCCCATGGCCTCTGTTAAGCCTCATTGCCTTTACTCTGTAAATCAAAGATAAGGGTAGTAAGTACTTCATAAACTTACTGTGAGAATTAAGTGAGATGTAGCTGCTCAGCATGGTATCTGACACATGGTAAACTCCCGGGAAAGGTCAGTTAAGTCATATGTCGCTAATGCTGAACCAAATGCCAAAAATTCACAAAGCGTATTCCTGCTCTCAAGCCCTTTCTGAGTGAAGTTCACGCACTCTTTTTTCCCTAGCTAAGGCCAATGATCTTACATAATCTATGCTTTTCTGAAAATCAAAAGCAATGCCTTTATTGAAGAGACTGACCTAAACATTTGTTAACCACTGTCTCCTCCCGCCCATATGTCTGTCTGTCTGGAAGAGTTATTTTTGTTCTTGAGCTACAACTACTGGCAGAGGGGCAGAGTTCTTTTCATTCTGTCTCACCTAATGGAATATTATACTTCATCATTAAGAAGGAAGGGGGAAATTATATGTAGATCTCCACGCTGGAGCCATTTAGTTGAAAACTAGATGGCAGCAAAATGATACCGCATCAAGGAAGGAATAAAAGGGTACAAGTTTTCTATCACTGTTTGGAAAAATTAATTTGTCTCTGAGGAGACTTTATAGCATCTTATCATCAAATAAAAACACCCTAGGATAACAATGGAAGTTTCTATGAACTCTGAAAAAAATGACTCCAGAAAAAGTAACACAGTACTTTCCTCTTTTTCCCCCAGAATCACCCTTTGTGAATAATGGGAAATCAACAAATATTATTTGAACTAATAGTTAAGTAAGAAGAAAGCCTGTGACAAAGGTGTGAGGATGTCTAGGCACAATGTGCAGAATTGCTTCCCGGGAACACTTCTTCGCCCATTCGTTTGGGCTTGTTACAATCACATAATTCCCATATATGACTTGACTTCAATATTTTCAATAATATATGAAGTAGGTCTTACTGTCCTAATTCAGTATTTCAGGTAGTAAGAATTTGAGACACTGCCCAAGTTCACACAGTTGTAAGTAATGAAATCAAGATATAAACCTCAACCCACTTATGGCCTCATGTGGAGGATGGGAAGGGGCCTTTAGTTCATCTTTTTTCCTTCTTTGAGAAAATGTGAATTACTGCAGCAAAGTGGATCCCTTCCTCCTCCTGTGCTCACATTACCACTGCTTTGCTTCACTGACTTGAATACTCCAAGGTTACTAGCCTTGCCCCTCTGAGACCACTAGATCTGTCACATGGACTCATACATTGGGTCAGCCTTAAACCTTCAGTTTGATTCATTTCAAAAAACATGAACTGAGAGCCCTCAACGAACCAGGCAGTATGCTACGGGCTTGAGAACCAGCAATAATGGATAAACTTCTTGCTCCTGAGGGTATCAGTCTGGAAGGAAATAGACCAAAATGATAATAATGGATAACTCTGGCATTGGCTTAAGTTCTCTTTTCCTCTTTTTTCTTATCTGCATAAAATGTCTGCTAGCATGTGTTACTTTTATAGAAGAGCTTAAAGAAAAAAAACAAGGGCTACAAGAAAAGAAACTCTTCGGAAACTGATCTCTAATGACAAAGGCTGAACCAACACCATTTCCCCAGCCTTCTGACTCCTTACATCATAGAGGCACTATTGTTCAAAGCCACTTTGGGGAACTGTTTAATTGAGAACCTGCTAGATATCAGACAATCTGTTCAGTGTTGGAAGTTATAGAGATAAATAACATAAACTTTGACAATTTTGGAAAAACGGTGGGATATGATATTTTCCATTTATACTGATACTGGTCTCTTCTATTTGCATAAAGCTTTCGCCTGTTTTTGTACAAAGTAGCTATTACACCCGTCTAGAAATGCACAATGCCATATTGACATGAAGTGTCTTCTTTTGAGAGCTATGCAAAAAAAAGCCCATAAATTATCATTGCATGCCAATAGAAACACAGAATAACCCCACAGAATCCTCTTAAACATAATATTTAAAGAACCTCTAGTGTTGGGTAGGAGTCTGAAGCTGAAAAAGTAAACTGCAAAATGCTAAAAAAAAAAAAAAAAATTATAATAATCCCAACGCTTCTCAAAATCCTTCCTGTAAATGAGGGAATGAACTAGAGGGCTAACCCAAAGCGCTAGCACACAGCAGAATGCTGTTGTTATTAATATGATAAATAGATGCCAGAAATGCCAACTCTCTACCCTCTGCCTCAACCCTCTCCAAATAGCCTTTCTGGCTTAATCCTTTTATGAGGCTAAAAAAAATAATTCAGGCCTCATGCAGACCATATTGGACTCTCATGGCCTTCTGTCACCCTTCAGACCCTCGCCCTAGATAAACAGCTCCTCACATGTCAGAGGAAGCCAGTGGCACTGACAACCACAATGGATTTGATCGTTACCCTATAACTATACAACTGATATGTCATCATTCATTATTCAAGTATTGATCACCATCTTGTGCTGTTACAGATAAATGAGATGACACCTTTTTTTTAAATCAAAAACTCTCTTTTGGATAAACTGAAGGAGTTAAATTTGGTCAGCTCATATTGGAGGTTGTTTTAAAACTGCGTTATTTCGGCAATATCGATGAAGCCTATGGCTTTAGCTAAAGAGAAATATGACATCACATAAATTAATGACATGATTAAGAATGAAGGGCTAAATACCATTTAGATAAACCAAGAGTTTAATATGCTGAGCCCTAAAACTCCAGCAGATAAAAGCAGGAGTTAACTGCAAGCTGCAATTAATGACCCAGACTTTGAATATAATGAAAATTAATGAGCTGAATTCTTTCTAGTGTAACACATGATAATCGACCTTTGAAGATTATTGGTATCAGATAAAAACAATAAACATTAAACCATAAAAATCTTGATTTTCAATGCAGAAAATATTTTCCAAATGCAATGTAAAAACATAATACACTTATTTAAATATAAATATATACGCATATATATGCATATATATTTACAAATAAACAGATCCTGGCTATAGTCGGTGGGATAGGGCTATGTTGTAATAATGTCCATGGTGCTGATTGCCATCCCAGCAGAGATTCAGGAATCCAGGACTCAGACTCTAACAGCCACAGGCCTCTCTCTGCTAGCTGTAAGAATGACAAGACGGCACTTGGGTGGCTCAATCAGTTAAGCATCTGACTCTTGATTTTGGCTCAAGTCATGATCTCAGGGTCATGAGATCTAGCCCTGCTTTGGGCTCCAAGTTGGATGTGGAGCCTGCTTAAGTTTCTCTCTCTCCCTCCCTCTCTCTCTGCCCCTCCCCTGTTCTTTCTCTCTCACTCTCTCTCGAAAACTTAAAAAACAAAAAAAGAATCACAAGATCCAGTAGACCAGGACCTAAAGAGCTGTTTGCAGACCCCATGTCTCCCAACCAGAGACCATAAAGAGAAAAACATTGAGAGAATCAGGGAAAAAAAAAAAAAAAAAGAAATTCCAAGAGATTCTCAAGCCAGAAAGGAGAAAGGGTGGGGAAGCAGACCAAGACAGAATAAGAAAGATACTTCATTTTGGAGAGTGAAGAAATATTGCTTTATAAATACTAGCTTTCCCTGTATCAATAAACATAAGTCTCAAGTATCAAGCAAAGGAAATCATAATGTGCACCCCATTAACTCCTTCATCCTCTAATGTCCGGAGAAATGCCCACAAAGTCCCTTCAGAATCGCCACAAAAGTCATCACCTGTTCCCAACCTCCCCAGTAATGCTTTAAACAGTAACATTTAAAATAAATAAAAGATTGTTTATAATTCAATAGTAATATTTTTAGTCTTCAGTATCAGTATCATAATGTCAGGAAGCTGATGGATATTGTTTAAATGTTTAAATATGGTTTTTTACTCTTTAAATGGGAATAAGATGCCCCAGTAATGCTACCCATTATTTATCCAAGCTCCCTTCTGCTGCATGGGGAAATGTCAAAGGTCCTGCCTGAGGGCAAACCAAAAGCCACAGGGAGATGAAGACCAGAATGTGGCCCTAGATCATGAAAGGTGCTGGCCCCTCTGGGCCCCGATGCTTTGCATAAAGGCACCTGGAGAGGCCACCCACAGATAATTCAGGTGTGTTTCCAGTTTCACTCCTTTGTTAAAGTCAGGTTTCATTTCTGACTGAACCTGAATGGCTTCAGGGCAGAGTCTGATCCCAGCTCTTGTTCAGGGACCCTTGAGGAAGTCACGGTACTCTATGCTCCCATGCGAGGACGTGCTGGCAAGTGAGGGGAGTTACTGCAATTACTTCTTCAGAGGTTCCTGGAGGAACCAAACTTGTCATGACTCTCTATGAAGAACATAGAAGAGGTTGCCACCAAAAACACAAGTTTCATGAAAACTCACTAAAGAAAGATTATGAGAAAAATGGAGACTATAGGGAGAGTCAATTATTATATATATATAGATACCTTGAAAAAATGTCTGGTTTCTGTTCTCCTGATTAACTGGGCTTCTCTTTTAATTGCAGTGCTTATTTTGGTATAAAACAGTATAGTCATGGGGCACCTGGGTGGCTAAATAGGTTAAGCATCCAGCTTCATGGTTTGTGAGTTGGAGCCCCACGTCGGGCTCTGTGCTGACAGCTCAGAGCCTGGAGCCTGCTTCGGCTCCTGTGCCTCCCTCTCTCTTTACCCCTCCCCTGCTCACATTCTCTGTCTCTCAAAAATAAACATTAAAAATTTTTTTTTTCGAAGAGCGTAGTCACTTAGTAGATATCTAGCATTAATTCCATGTTTTTGAACTTGGCTAGAGCCTGTAATTATGTTTAAGAATTTTAAACCTGGGGCACCTGGGTGGCTCAGTTGGTTGAGCCTCTGACTTCGGCTCAGGTCATGATCTACAGTTCATGAGTTAGAGCCCTGCATCGAGCTCTGTGCTGACAGCTCAGAGCCTGGAGCCTGCTTTGGATTCTGTGTCTCCCTCTCTCTCTGCTCTTCCCCCGCTCATGCTCTGTCTCTCTCTCCTTCAGAGATAAATAAAAACATTTAAAACAATTTTTTTAAGAATTTGAAATGTATGGAGCCCCCTGGGTTGCCCAACTTCAGCTCAGGTCATGACCTCCACAGTTTGTGAGTTTGATCCCCGTATCCGGCTCTGTGCTGACAGCTCAGAGCCTGGAGCCTACTTTGTATTCTGTCTCCCTCTGTCTTTACCCCTCCCCTGTTCACACTCTGTCTCTCTGTCTCAAAAATAGTTAATAATAACCATTAAAAAATGATAAAAAGAATTTGAAACCTAGCATAACTGAGACACACATACATAAACACACACACACGCGCGTGCGCACACACACACACACACACACACACACACATTTTCCTTCTCTGCCCTGTAATTATCCATTGGTTACTTAAACTATGAAGCCACCTTGAGACCTCTCCTTCACGGAAAATATATGAAGGCAGGACTCTGAAGCTGTCCCTGCATTTGACACAGAACTGGGGTATACTGTTGTGAGTGGCATCCATCTGAGAGGAAATCACTGGGGGAAAGCGGGGGGGCGGGTGGTTACTGACAGACGTTTGGAGCTCACTATCCTTGGGTCAAGTCGGTGAATCCTCTTCCTCCCTAGCTATTTGCTCTGAAAAATAAAGAGAGGATATCATTCCCTTCCTACATGCCCTTTGGCTTCCTGAGTCTTGTCTTGCCATTTCGCCTAATAGCCGACAACAGAATTGATTCTGAAAGGAGAAACTTGGCTGTATCTGCTGCAGCAGAAGTTCTGGTTTCTGTCTCCGGGAGCTGACAAACCCCAAGTGTTCTGCCTCACCCAAGTCCGTGAAATGCTGAGGGGGGGGGGCTGTCAATGGGGTCACACCTCTTTTTCTCAGCCTAATGGCGTGTTTATTTAACCAAAACCCATACTGGGGAACTCTAAGCAAATAAACAATGTCGCAGAAGAGCAGATAATTTTTAAAACTGAAGACCACACTCAAGCGTAAAGCTAAGTAAACACAACTTTGATGTGTTAAGATGGATTGCAGCCAACTTCTAACAATCCTTCACCGTTTTTACTGGGTTTCCCACACATGATCTCATTTGATCCTTGCAACAACCTTGAGATACTACTTTAATCACCAATAGTTGTTATCCCTGTTTCACAGCAGAGGAAACTGAGTCTCAGAGAAGTTAACATGATTTTCCAGGGATTACTGTTCTAAGCAGCAATGTCTATATTTAGAGCTGAGTTTTCTGACTCTAGACCCATTCTCCTTTTTTAATGTCTTGCTGCCTTCAACTAAATATGTAAACCATTACATGAGGGACAAACTTTCAAAACAACAAACATTTTGCTGGTTTTTAAAAAGCTCTTAGCAGTTGCATAGAACACCAAAAGTCTGGCAACCTCAATAAAAGAGCAGACCGATGCAGGGCCAGAGCATTTCATAACTAAAATCCCTAGTGTGTTCACTCCTGAACTTGACCTTACTAGTCGTTAAGCTTCTCAGTTGATTTGTTCAATTTAGACCATGTAATTATTTGGGGAACCATAAATCCTTGGACACCAAGTAAATGCCCATCACCTAGATTCTACAATTAACATTCTAGTATACTTGCTTTGTCTGTCTGTCCATCCCTCTAGCCAACCAGCAATCCATATTATTTTTCTGAAGCTGCAGATATCAGTAAATTTTATACCTAAATAATTCGGCATGCATATCATTAATTATCAATAACTGCTGATGGCTCTTATTTTTTAAGTAAAACTTGCATATAATCAAATATACAGATATTAAGCGTACCATTCAGTAAGTTTTGCCAAATGTATACACCCATGTAACTCAAACCTCTGTCTAGATGTGGAATATTACCCTCGCCCCAGAAAGCTCCTTCTCTGCATGCTCCTTCCCAAATCCCCTCCTCACCATTATTCTACTATTTATCACTAACAGTTTTATCTCTTCTAGAACTTCATATAAATGTGTTCATGTGTTTGTGATTCATTCATGTTGCTTTGTGTATCAAGAGTTTACTCCTTTGAATTGTTGAGCATCACTCTACTGTAAGAATATAACTAGTTTCTTTATTCACTGTCCTCTTGACAGACACATGGATTATTTGCAGTTTTTGGGTATCCTAAATAAAACTACTATGAACAGTCTTATAGAGATCCTTTTGTGAATATGTTTTCATTTCTTTTGTTAAATACCTAGAAATGGGTTGCCAGGTCACAAGTAGGTATATGTTTAGTTTCATAAGAAACTTCCTTAACTCTTTTTGAAGCAACTGTACTGTTTTAACTCACATCAACAATGTCTGGAGAGTCCCTGTTGCTTCACATGATCAGCAACGTTCGGCATTTTCAGGCTTTTTTCATTTTAGCCGTTCAGGTGGGTGTGTATCATATTACTTTTTTAGTTATCAAATAAGAATGTTCACAGAGTATATCCACACTTCCATTATCAAGGGGCATCTCAGGCAAAATCTGTATCTAAATCCCCCTATTACTACACCACTTCAGGCTTCTTAAGTCATATGATTATGACATTAAATCTTGATTCTCATCCTTCAGGAGTTGATGGAAAGATGCATTATTTAACTTCAACTGGAGCTCCAAGTCACTGACTATCATTGAAGTTAATTTTTAGGATGTTCGCCCATTAAAACTAGGACTTTCTATTAATCAAAATTATCAGGTTGGCTCTTGATTTATGCTCAATAGAAAAATAAATAAATAAGCACAGCCTAGTCACAAACCTGTAAAATGTCTTTGTCTAAATTAAATGGGCACCACCACAAAGGTGGCTCTCTTAGACTTAAACTTGATATTAATAAGAGTGAATCCATGTGGACTAAGCTTAAGTAATAATACGTGGTAAAGTTACTTCCACATTAAGTTGCTTCCAGTTGCTGGAGGAAAAGTCATAGGCCTAATTCTGTCTTCATGTAAGTTATTCCTTCGGTCTTCTAATTTATCCTTAGAAAGTGTCAAGCTTTCACGTTGCTGTTTTCTTGGCTTTTCCTGCATTTTCTCTGTTATAACTTCATTGTTCATTTATTATGAAAATAACCTACATGATCTTTTTTTTTTAATGTTTATTTTTGAGAGACAGAGACAGAGTGTGAGCAGGGGAGGGGCAGAGAGAGAGAGAAGGACACAGAATCTGAAGAGGCTCTAGGCTCTGAGCTGTCAGCACAGAGCGCGATGCGGGGCTGGAACTCACAAGCCATGAGATCATGACCTGAGCCGAAGTCGGACGCTTAACCGACTGAGCCACCCAGGCGCTCCCACCTACATGATCTTAATGCTTATCAAAATGTATTTCAGTCCACTGCTTATAACATTAGACATATTATAACTCATTTGACATTTTGTCTTTAATGAACTTTTAATAATCAGCAGCAGTAATGCAGCTTAGAGCCCTGAAGCAGGAAGAACAAATTGTACAAACCCTGAAGCTAATGGAACTGGTCAAGGCATCTCATTAAACACTAACATAAACAATATAGTAACTTTTCCACTTCTCTTTAACTAGTTCCTTTCTTTCTTTGGCTATAATTTTTCAAGATATTAAAGGATACTCTGCAAGTATATGTATGAATTTTTGAACCAGAAAATTTATAGTGTAACCTTAGCATCAATTAATCATTGTTAGGCACATTATATTTCTGGTGGTAGCCATTCAGTTCTTCCCTGCACCATCTAGGATGGGCAAAATGGTTCCATAGTTTTGAGAATCCCCGTGGGTTACAGAGGCTTTAGGGAGATGGCATCTGCAGAAACGTTATGAATTAGGCATTTTAATCTCTGTCCTGACTTGCCTTTTTCAGGAGCACTACATATACTACTTTATCGCTCACCATCTACCTGTAAGATAATAAAACATACTGGTTCTTGGGGCATCTGGGCAGCTCAGTTGGTTAAGTGTCCCACTTCAGCTCAGGTCATGATCTCCCAGTTCGTGAGTTTGAGCCCCGCGTTGGGCTCTGGGCTGACAGCTCAGAGCCTGGAACCTGCTTTGAATTCTGTGTCTCCCTCTCTCTCTGTCCCTCCACCACTTATGCTCTGCTTCTCTCTCAAAAATTAATAATAAAACATTTAAAAACATTAAAACATACTGGTTAAGATATGTTAATATGATAATCCTTTGTTTAACTTAACATCAAATGTCACCTATATATGAGTTTGCGTATTTTTGGAACTAAGTACTAGGCACACGTTTTGTACTTCTGAAAATAAGGATACTCCATGGCTTGAAATGATGTTACAGTGACTAATTGTCCCGCACATCAAATGTGCAATAAATACTACAGATTTATTATAAGTTCCTTTTGTTTTAATCTGCGTATGTGACACAAGGGCCAACGCTATACACAGGTGAAAACAGGCAGCTATTTCGGGATGATGAAGGAGCACAGAAAAGACCTGCCTGCCTTCACCTATTTTTCCTCTAGGCTGCCTTAGGGATAAGACACTACCTTCAGGTTTTTCTGTCAAAATCAACATCTTAGGGTAATACACCAGAATTGTTTTTTACTATATGAACCATTAATGCCCATTATTCCTCCAGAATCTAGTAGAACCATGAAGGGATGGAACACAGAGACAGTTTGAAAGGCTGCAGATGATATAACGTGTGGTTGGGGGCAGGGAGAGGGGTAGTGGGGAAGAACCCCAGGTAGCCCGGGGCAGCTGAAGGGTGAAAGCTCCGGAAGAAAATCTGGGACTTTCACAAAAGATACACTTGTTTCCAGTGTTGGTCTGGGGCTAGACCCATGAGACCCAAATGAGAAACCAGCATAGTCCTTTATTTTCTGGAGAAAGCCGAATTTTGCATGTGAGCTCTTCTGAGGCACTTGGCTGTGGCGTAGGAAAGACAGAGTAACTTTGCCGGCCTCAGTACTACTGAGGCAAAACCCTGGTGCATTTCCCCGTGTTACATAAGCCATATAGTTAGATGAACGCTGGTTCATCTACTAAATAAGTACTGAAAATGAAAACTGATTATCCTTGTCAAGTGCTGTGTAAATACAAACTCTTTTTACTGTGAGTCCAGAACTTAAATAAAAAATCAAGCCATCATTCTTTTTCCGATAATTGCCCCTAACATTTTGCCAGTGACCACTTTATAAAGGAATCAAATCCAAATGCTGCATTATTTAATCAGATTTCACTGTTTTAAATGAACAGGGATAGAAGGTGACACTTTAGGACATGTGACAGAGCTCATGTCTAGGCTCCTTCTATTTCTAATGTATCTCTAAACTTTATCCCTTTTATTTAAATTGCTTTATTCAACACATGCAATTGTAACAGCATATAAAGGGTTTTTCTGACAATGTACTCTTCCCTAAATAAAAAAAATAAAAGTGATCCCTCCATGTTTTATCATATTCCCATTTATACATTTTATCATAGGCAACAGAGAAAGGTTCAAGGACTTTAGAATAAATTTTACAGCATAAGTTCAGTAATTATTTAGCTTTAGATTGTTAAGCATATATTAGAATTGTATTACTTTTCCTTTTCATAAAATGTTTGTTTTCACTAAAATCAGTTGGCCTTTTGTAAATTAACCATAGCAAACAATAAAGGAATATTCTTCAGACTGAGACAAAAGACCTTGATAAAAATAACTGATATCTCGGCTCTCTAATCATATTATTCTAGAGCCTTAATATTAAAGAGCTCTCATAATTGGCAATTGAATAGCTCTCCGTTAGTTTCTCTAAAAATAAGAGTTTTTAATCTCTTCTTGCAGGCTAGAAGAGTCTTATGATTTAAATATATTTTGGAAATCTGTTTCAACAGTTAAATCAAAAATGTCTGATATTTTCAATTACTTAAAACATTTATGATTTTAAGCTCCCAGCAGAAATCTGCTGCTGAAGGGGAAAAAAAATTAAGAGCTGTTAGTCAGAAAGACGCTTATGTAAGAACTGTGACATTGGTCATTGCTTTGAAAGCAGGAAGTCCTATATTTTAGACTCAAGGCTTTAAGGAATCTTTATTGAGCATCCCTCCCCGCCGCCCCCCCCCCCCCCCCCCCCGCCCAGCTGAGACAAATGGCTGATGAGTGAAATCTTGAGAAATGCTCACAGCTTTTCTCCTTCATTCTGTTACAGCCCGGAAGATGGTGAGATCCATCCAGAAATCTGTCGGCTTTATATCCAGCTGCAGTGTTGCTTAGAAATGTACACAACAGAGATGCTCAAATCCATATGTCTGCTGGGGTCTCTTCAGTTTCATCGAAAAGGTATCTGCATTTAGTGTACTGCCATAAACACTGAGGAATGTTAAACAAAAGCTAATCTTTCCCAAAGCCCTAAATGCACCCCATGGCTGTCTACACACAATTAGAATGGATGTAAATGTTCAGGGAATGTTTGATATAAATTAATGAAAGAACTCTAGACCAATACTAAGTGCATAAGAACACTGATCATCTTGAACAGAAATTGTGGTAGAAACTGTTCTCAAATGTATCATTTTACCACTTGTGAACATGACTTTGGTTACAATCAGCGTGGGGAGTAAAAATATATAACAATCTTACTAGGGGTAAATGCCATCCAAGACTGCTGCTATTTCCCTAAATGAATTTGGCTGCAAGAAGACAAATTACATATTATGTCTCAAAGATTTAAAAATAGGGGGAACTCAACCAACAATAGGGAGGCAGATGAGTAACAGAAAAATCTCATTCCTGGACTTAAATCATAAAGGAATATATTGGCTAAAAGGCCTGAAACTTCCAGAGGTGCCCATGACTTGAGCGTGGTTTGATCGGACTTTTGACTCACATTCTGAATGATCCTCTCTGCCTTCTCCTGGGGGTTGGCTTTACCCTCACACTGCTTTCCCTGACATCAGCGAACTGATTCCAATGGGTCCAGTCATCACATCTGCATACTAAAGGATCCATAAAGAGACTTTTCCCCCATTATAGACTAGAAAATGTCCTGAGCTTCCTTCTGATTGGGTTAGATTGGACCATGGGTCTATAACTGAACCAATCACTGTGGCCAGAGGAATGGTTTTATACAGATTGATTCGGCAATCAAGGCCCATTCCTGGGGAGGAAATCAAAAGTTTCTATTAGTTTCTAATTAGGAGAATTCCAGCTATATTTTCTTTACTCATTCAGTGAACAAATAACTTATTGGAAATCTCTTAAAGGCAAACACTTTATGCTTGAGCTCAAAAGAACAGGATGATGTGAAGAAGGCAATCCTTGTCTGTGATTTAAATTCAGAGCGAGTAAACCCTGTAATTTCAGGGAAAATTTTATAAGGATGGGGCTTGAGCTGGGCTGTGAAGATAGGGTTCAAGTAGAGAAGGAAAAAGAAGGACCTTGCAGTTCACATAGAGACTTGGCATCAAACGAGCGTGCAGTTTGGGGGGAACTAAATGGCATAACAAAGTCCTTGTAAAAATCAAATCTTGCATACGTGCTACGTATGCACAGGGCAGAACTAAAAATAGGATTATTCTACACTGCTCCAGAGAAGGGAGAACATTTTTTTGAAACATGAATATTACTTTTTTTTTCCCCCTTTCTCCTTCTAAAAGCTGACCTTTCAACAATTTCCT
The DNA here is from genome assembly GCF_018350175.1 of Felis catus. Classification (NCBI taxonomy): domain Eukaryota; kingdom Metazoa; phylum Chordata; class Mammalia; order Carnivora; family Felidae; genus Felis; species Felis catus. The sequence continues at coordinate 131,655,461 of NC_058368.1, forward strand.
TCACTACTTCTGTTATTCATGCAGCTGAACATGTTTGGAGAGATTAGCTCCTAGACGCTCCTAGACGCTCCTGATACCTGATCAGAAAACTGATCACTCACACACACTGATGACATTCAAACAAGTTGTCACTGGCCCAATGTCTTCACTCATCCTGTCTACTCGCTCACCCGCTCATGCTGTCTCTTTCACACACACACACACACACACACACACACACACACACACGCATGCACGTACACGTGTGTGCACTCATGCATGCGCATGCATGCATTCTTACATGAACTCACATGCAGAGTAGCATTTTCATTCTTTTTAAACGCGGTTGAACAGAACAGGTATGGGTAGCTTTTTTCTGGGCTCTGCATTGGCTACTCTTGCAGTATTTTATGTCATGAGCGTGTTGCCACTGCAATCTCCCTGGTTGATGACATGTCCTTAACACTCAGTGACCTCCAACCCCACTCTCGCTCTAACTCCTGTGTGCCACCTGGTCTCCTGCCATCCACTCCTACTCTGTCTTTTCACAACCGGCTTTTGAAAGAAAGGCTCTTCTCAGCTAGCTCTCTGTTTAAAAGTAAAAGGGACTCCCTCATCCAGGTTGTTTCCTTATTGTATTTGGAAATACTGTATTGTCTTGAGCACACAAGTAAAAACACACGGCCTCTTAACTGATCAGCTCATTTGGTCTTCAGTGCCTCCTGTCTTCATTGTCAGTCTCTGACCTGCTCCCTTCCCTGCTTCTTATTCTAAAAATAATAACCCCCTGCTCTCACACTTAGCCTTCCATGTACAACACTAAAAAGAATCTGCCTGATAGGGTCTTTGATTTCTCCCACATATAGGATTAAGACTCCACTTGGACATCTATTTTATTCCTCTAAAATCATTATTATTTAAAGTGTAAATCCTTATGGGGTGCCTGGGTGGCGCAGTCGGTTAAGCGTCCGACTTCAGCCAGGTCACAATCTCGCGGTCCATGAGTTCGAGCCCCGCGTCAGGCTCTGGGCTGATGGCTGGGAGCCTGGAGCCTGTTTCCGATTCTGTGTCTCCCTCTCTCTCTGCCCCTCCCCCGTTCATGCTCTGTCTCTCTCTGTCCCCAAAATAAATAAAAAACGTTGAAAAAAAAATTTTTTTAAAGTGTAAATCCTTAGACAAACTGCTTCAAAATTATCCAGGATGCCGACTAACCTTGCAGGCTCATGGATCCTACCCCAGACCTACTGCATCAGAATCTCTGGGGGACCTCCAGGTGATTCCGAAACACCGTGAAGATTGGAAGGTGTCACTCTACCCTTTGAAACAAAAGGAAATCACCCCACTATATGAGTAAAAACTAAACCTTCCAGATCCTTACCTTGCCATTCTCTATCCACCTAAGTATATGCCTTCAACTTTGTTCTACGCTTTCTTCTTTATCATCCATGCTGATGAAAACCAAATACGAAAGCAGTAGGTACCTCTGATGAGCAAGAGCTGTGTGTGATGGCTCGTGCTGTCTCTGCAAGCCCTTGACACGACCATTGAAATCAAGCTGTGGTTTTCAAAGTGTAGTCTCCACACTAGGAGTACCAGCATCACTCGTTAGAAACGCAAATTCTTGGGCCCCAACCTAGATCTATGGTATCGAAAGCTCCTCAAAATTTACTTTCTTCCTGCTTGAAGAAAATTAAAAGAACAATTCATCGAGACATTTCTCCAACTGAATCTATTTGTAACCTTCTGTAACCTTCTGTAATCACCGTCTGGAATCAGCAAACCATCCTTCTACCCCTGGCAAGCCTCCTGTGTTTCCAGGAAACACGTCCAAGAGCTAATTGTCTCATGTACTGTTACCTCTGTCTAAGCACCAGTAGAAGTAAGGCAATGAAGACAAAGAGATTTTCTTAGTGAGAAATCCTTAAACTAGGAGTAAAGAAAACTATCTTATTTAAAGTTAAAAAAAAAAAAAAAAAAAAAAAAAAAACCTGGGGCACCTGAGTGGCTCAGTCAAGTTAACTGTCTGACTTTGACTCGGGTCATGATCTCAGGTTGATGAGTTGGAGCTCCACATCGGGCTCACTGCTGCCAACACTGAGCCCCCTTCAGATCCTCTGTTCCCCTCTCTCTGCCCCTCCCCCCCCACCACTCTCACCCCACCCTATCACCCCTCACCTCCCTGCCTGTGCATGTGCTCACTCTATCTCTCGAAAATAAGTAAACCTTAAAAAAATAATTAATAAACTTGAAAAACTACGTGAAAAATGGAAATAACTAGAAGTAGGCACCAAGGAAAATATCATTAAACCAAAGAAAATAAAGCACTAGAAAACATGTATGAAAATACATACTTGACAAATATCCTGAAAATTTCTGGAGTGCCAAATAAAATACTAGCTCTTAGAAAAGGGATGGTTCCATTAAAGAAATTATTCCTAATTTTTCTAGCCCTATATTTGTATTACACTTCTTCTCTATTTCTTTATTCTCTCCGTTAATTTCCTCATTACACCTAGGAGATTAACCCTATAATGATTGCTTTCGATTCCTGGCTTCTTTCTGTTCACTAATTTATATTCCCACCATCAGAATGGCATAGAAAATGTCAGTTCATTTCATTAGTTTTTCTTCTTTCTTTCTTTGGTATCATTGGAAACTGGAGAGTAACCTGTGTCCAAGAGCCTCCAGCTAGTAAACAATAAGTATATGAAATGTGCTGCTAACAATCTGGAAGGCCATGACGAAAGAGAATAGAAATACTTGACTCCAGTGACCATGGACTGCCAGAAATGACTGGAAGAAATATGTCTAGGGGAGCCTCATTGACTCAGCCCATAGAGCATGCAGCTCTCAATCTTGGGGTTGAAAATTCAAGCCCCAAATTGGGTGTAGGGATTACTTAAAAGTAAAATCTTAAAAACAAAAGGAAGAAATATGTCCACAGACCACAGCACAGGAGTACTCTTACTCAAGTAAGAGTTGGGCAAATTAAGAGATGTAACATGCATCTTGTCCTGGAAACGTACAGCCCCTTCTCATAAAAGTAGACAGAGGGGAGTCAGCAAGCCTAAGCGGCCTTACTGCATGAGAACAAGAAATGGGGAAGGGATGGGGAAGAAGGCTCTGCCAATGTGACTAAGTCCCCTTTCCCCAGGATCTATAGAAATCTGTCTACAAGATTGAAGATGCCAGATAACATATTCTTTATCCAAAGGCAGTAGTATCTCTGGTGTGGCCTTGGGCTAGGGAAGTGGCCTGTCTAGAAAATCTCACTAAGTCCCTTTATCCAGGAAATCAGTAGTCCTTGGAATCTTGGGAATAGTGACTCCCATTCTAGTCTGTGACACTTCAAATATCTTTCTACTTAGAATTTCTTTCTGGTATGTTTCTTCTAATGTGTGGTAAAAGTTGGTGTTTGGATAACTTTTAGGTTAGCTAATTTCTTATCCCTCTGCATGAGTGTTACTGGTTGGCCATTCCCCCTCTTCTTCACTATTTCTTTTCCATCAGAGAAAAGGAAGGAAGTGTAACTGAATCAAGTTTGGCTCTATAGGAGGGTCTTTGGTCAATTTGTTGTTGTTGTTGTTGTTGAGATTAGATATTGAAGCTAGATTGTTTCACAGTTACATGTACTTTTAACTTATTTTTATTTCTAGTTACCCCCTGGCTACCACCAGAAGTTCAGCAAGTACTCTGTATCATGTTTAGTTTTGCTATTGTATTGAGGAGTCATAAGCTTACTCTTTGGAGAAAAAGAGTGCACAAAGTTATGGCAGGAGCAAAGAGTATGGTTTCCTTCTGGGAAAAAATAAGGCTCAAATCATTTTAAAACTCCTGTAGGGAGCTTGGATTTAGTACTGAAGATTGTCTTCTTCTCACAATTAAGCAAATTCTAAGTATCCTTAGTCCTTAACATAATCTTCTGTGGATCTTCATGCTTTTTCCATGCACCATGCTTCTGAATTTTTGCTGTCTCATACATCTCCCTGGTACAATCTACTTGGAAATCTTTTAAAATTTACAAGATCACGCTACTGCCAAAAAGAAGAAGGAGAAGGAGGAAGAGGTAGAGATGGAGGAGGAGAAGGAGGAGAAGAATAAGAAGAAAAACAGTAATGAAATGATTTTCTTTTTTCACGGCCAACAAAATTAAAGTCAATTACAGTAATGTGAGGTAAAATCCAGACTTAGTAAAGGCATTGGGTTGTACCATGTAGCTTGTGGTTTGGAGGATTGTTTATTTCAAGAAGATGACAGATGGGAATAATTTTAGTCATTTTGTAGTTTCATATTCTAACACTTAAAGTTGTAGATTGGACCATTGCTTGACAAAGTGTAATTTCTTTGTTTATACTGCAAAATAGTTGCTGTCTCTTCTTCACACTTAGTGAGTAGGAAATCTTTTCCCATAGCTGAGTCCATGTATCGCACTGACCATCAGTGCCTGTTTCCTGCCACCAGATGAAATGAGACTGTAGGTCTCATTTGCTCTGTTGGCAGTAAGTGGGGCCAGGTTTCTAAGGGAATTGAATGATCCTACTGTTTTGACCATGGTTTTCCTCTCTCTCATGTTCTCTCCGCATTCAATCAGTTTGGGCAACAGTGCTATTGAAAGGAGCAGAGACAATAGAACATTCCAGCACAGCTCCCCTTCACATGTGAACTTGCTCTTTCCATCTGTGTTTTTGCCTCACCTGGCTCTGACAGTGAGGGGCCAGTGGTCCCCTCTGACTCTGCTCTACCTCTGGGCCACAGCTCACAGCCAAATTGTCCCCAAGTCCTCTGAGGGTATAATGTAATCACAAAGGGAAAGGAGAGAGAAATGTTGAAAGTTGAAAAAAATCTTAATTCAAAATCTAGTGGGAGCTGAGAGCTCAAGATGCTATTATGAGAAATTAATGAACTGCCTGCCATCCAGCAAAATACAGAATGAACTCAAGACAAAGAATAGAATATGAGCAGTAAAGACTCCAATATATTCAACCCTCCTATTAAGAAATGTAAAGGAAATGACCCACACCAATAAAAGAAACAAGCAACATAAAAACAGAAATAGAATATAGCCACAAGACTTTATTTTCCAATGTAATGAAGCAATTGATACTAAAATAGAACAGCAGGTTAGAAGAAATGAAACAGAATAGATCTTAGACTATGATTCAAATTCTGAGTGGAAACATGCGTTCATTCTTTGAACAAATATTTATTGAGCACCTATCATATCTAAGGATATGATAGCACCTAGAACAGGTGCTAGGGGACTTCAGGGATCAAGGCTGAAGACACACCTTTTACTGTCAAGTATATACTCTAAAGCAGAAAAATAGGGGAAAAAAAGAAAAAAGAAAAGAAAAGAGGAGAGGAGAGGAAAGAAGAAAAAAGAAAAAAATTCAAATGTTCTAAAAATCCCCGATACTAATAAGTGCAATGTCAGTAATTAAAATAGAATAGATGATACAACAGAAGGAAAGTGGGTGGCTACCCTAGAAGGGAAGGCCAAAGCTCTGTGAGGAGACAGCATTTAATCAAAGATTTGAATGACAAGATGGAAACAACCTCATAAACATTGGTGTCTGATGCAAAGAATCCAAGACTAGAATGAATTTGCACTGTTTGCAGAATATAATTATAACCACCTTCTGGAATCTATTACAAGGGTTATCTAGCACCGTCTATTACTCTCTCTCTCTCTCCCTGTCTTCACATGCCAAACAGTGAGTAGGACAACATATTCATCACCTTGTACCAAAGTTGAGTCAGTTGAGGACTAGGATGATAGCAGTAACAATAGCTTCCGCTTACTGTGTACTTTCTACTAGCAGCTGCTTTATACATACTATCTGGTTTTTTCCTCACTGTTATTTCCTCCATTGGACAGATGAAGAACCCGAAGCTGAAAGAGATAACTTGCCCAAGGTCCCATAGCACATTAAGCCCACTGCAAAGTTCCTGATTGTTCCAGCACACCAGACCCTTTCCCACTAAGCTCCATTGGAGAAGGGCAAGAGAACATACCAAATGGAGAAATAAAAAGTACTAGTATGATTGGTTGAATTTTATGCACAGATCCGACTTTTTAAAGATTAGTGTACATATTTCAAAATACCGTATTTAATGGCTAAAATCTATTTTGTATTTAATTTCCTACCAAAATAACATTAAGTTGGAGAGTTACTTTTAAGATGGGAAGCAAACTTAACTCCATAGATCATTTAATGATCTATTTATAGATCTATTTATTATAGATCTGTTTATCATAATGATCTATTTATAAAATATTTTACTTTGGGTGGGAAGAATTCTGACAAAGAAATGAGTATATTTAGTAAAATTAAATTAAAATTAAATTAAATGTAGCATTTGTGTGATCCAAAGGAAGGATAATTCAGCCATCATACTCCTGTGGGAAAATTGGAATTAATTAATTATACAGTAAATATACCTTATATATTGTTCTGCTCTACTTTAGGGGCCAGAAATGAAGCAGTAAAAACTGCATAGGGACCTTCTTCAAATGCATCTCTTTATCTGCTCTTCTCCAGTGCTGCTGGGGGACCCTTGGGCCTCTGCTTCCTCACATAGCTACGTGCAGCTGCCAAGATGGCTGCTACTGTGGGGGCAGTGACAGGACTACAGTACCGTAAGGAGCACAGAGGACTGTGGGGAAAGGAGGATAGTTCTGTATCTCTCCCAAATTGGCAAATGTTTATTTTCCAGCGTATGGATAAGAATAGAGCTCTGTTTATGTTATCATTTTTATTTTCCACTATGTGTTTTATGGCACTGTGAGTATCTTCTTACCACAGCGTAGAAAAGCCTTTGAAACTACGTTCTCATATAGGTAAACAGCTAACTGAATTAAAATAACTTACCTCTTCTCAAACTACATGCTTTTTAGAAACTCGAGAGTAAAGTTGGATTACTTCACAAGCAGCCTACATTTCCTCAGTTTGTTTTTTCTTTTCATAGTGCAGAGAGGTAAAAAGCACCTACCAGTTGTGGAAACACTTGAGAGCGAGAACAACTACCTAGATAAGGTTCCATACATGCATCTGATGCAAACCGTGTTCGTTTTGCTCCCAGTCAGGATGAAAACTTTTGTGAAAGCCTTGTCTGTGCAGAGCAGACAACGTGTCGGCAGTACCAAGAACACAGGCAATTTGCCCCAATCATCAAGGAGATGAGAGTGCAGTGGTGTCATATTAGCTCAGAGAAGATTGGTTTTGATTCCTAGGGAAATGTACGCAAATGGATGAAATGGACATTGCTAGACACCAGGGGCCTCCAAAGAGACACTGTCTATAGCAGTGCTTCCCAATGTCACTGGCAGGAAAGCAAGAAGGAATGGGAGGGAGAAAGGGAAAAACAGTAGAGGAAAGCATGGATAGAGAAGAAAGAGGGTAGGAAAAATAAGAAATCAGGAGAAGGAAAGTCAAGTCGAGTGTGATAAAGAAGCTCGCACTGGAAATGAAGGACCTCCGCACCATCTGCCAGGGCCCGTGCCTAGGATTTCTGAGGTGGAGGGTAGTCTCTGGAACTCTTGAGGCTGCCCCAGAATCAGATGTGTTTTTATTTCTCCTAAACAACTGACCATTTCTCACGAATATAAGAATAACCAACTTTCCAAACTGGTATGTGCTTCATGGGTGGTTTCTCTTAACTTTTCCTCAAACACGCCTATTATATTATCCATAAACAAACTAAAAATACATGGAAACCCCAAGGGAGCTGAAGGCAAAAAGCTTTGCAAGGCCCTGAGGAATGTAGCCAACTTTCTGATGTCTAGTTCTTAACAGTGATGAAGCCAGCTTAGTGTGATTTCAAGGTACTCTATGGACTCTCTCCCCTACGTCTATCCCCTCCCTGAGCAAATATTTGTTCACTGAGGCCTGAAATTGATTTTTCAGGGGACAGAGTTTTTCATTTCATAATCAGAAATGATTTTGAATGCATATTCAAAATCTCTTGGGTACAGTAAAACGTTGACTTGAAGTTACCATTTGTAAGCTGGTTGACCCCTTTCCTGAGAGCCCACCTGATGTTAGAGAACTGGTACTCCAATCTAAGGACACCTGGTCAAACAGGGAAGCTAGGGATAAGGAATTCAAACTAGCCACTGTCCAGGTGTGTAGACCAGAACTCTGCTGACTCATTAATGTGGTCCTAAGAACATCTATGAACTGAACCTAATTTTCCAGCTTCATCTTTCACTAACAGTCCTCACCTCACCTGCCCCCCATACCTTGTCCTGCCGCTCTCCAGGCATCTTGAACTATCTGTAGGTATAGTATCTGTAGGTACTTGAACTTGCACGTTCTTTGCAGTTCCTCCTTTTGCTTGGAACTTATTACCCATCCTCCCCCATCCCACGCCCATCCCTTTCATCTGGCCTACTTTCTGGGTCATAATTTAGATGGGACTTCCTATAGGAAGCTTTCCCTGGGCCTACATCCCCGAGCATTTCCACAGCACGGATTTTAGCACCTTTTACATTGAGGGGTAGGTAGTGGCCTGTTTTCCTGTCTGTTGTCCTCTCTAGACTTGATCACCTTGAGTGTATTCACCGTTGTATCCCCAGAATTTAGCATAGTGCCTAGAGCAAAATTTCCATGAATAACTAGTGAATGGATGAATGTACTGCTTTCATTTTGCATTTATTGTCAAAAGAGAGGGAGTATAATTGGTGGAAAATCTTGTCCAGACATGTTAGACTGAACTCATACATATATTTTCCCTCCTTCGGAAACTCCATTGAAATAACAGAAAAAAGATATCATGAAAAAAATAAATAAATTCATATTAGTTCTTATATTTGTCAGGATAGAGTACTGCTTCCTGAAACAACACCAAATCTTGATGGATTAAAACAGTTAGAATTCATTATCCATGACAGAGTCCAATGCGAGAGCTGAGAGGGTGAGCAGTTTTGCTCCTTCCACTCTCCACGTCCATCCAATGGTCAGGAGGAGAAAAGACAGCAAGGAGCATCACATGGGAGGATTTTTCGGAGCGAATTTGGAAGAGGAATACATCACTCCTACTTACAATCCACTGGCCGTAGCTCTCCCACATGCCACCCCCGCCCCCCACCCCCACTTGTAAGAGGAAAAGGAAACAGAGGTTGGCAAACAAAGAACAGTCTTCTATGCCCCTGAAAAACAAGGAAGGACGTCTTCAACAAACCAGAAATTTGGAAGAATTTCTCAAAGCCCCAAAGTTATTGAGATTGGATTGGTAGATATAAATGAACAGAGGAAACCACAGCTGATAAGATACTCAAAAAGAAACAAAAGAAATTCAAGCAGGAGAAAATTACTGCAAAAATAAAATCAATTCCAGAAATACTTTGAACTTGGAATCAACAAATGCAAATCACAGGAAGGGTTTCTGGGACTATTGTCAGGGAAATTAATGTTTGAAATGGCATTCAGAAAAAACTGGGCTGCCCCACACTGAGCAATGAGACCATCACTGCTCGCCCCAGGAGGACATCTGGTGTGATTGTCCGGACTGGGCAGCAAAGCAGAGCAGAGTGTGAAATAACTCTGAGCCTCCATAAAGACAGCTGTAGAAGAAAAAGAAAGTGAACACATTACTCCAGTGTTTTTTCACAGGCTAAATTGTTCAGTATATCTCACTGGAGTAGGAGTTTTATTTTTATTTTTATTTTTTAATATATGAAATTTATTGTCAAATTGGTTTCCATACAACACCCAGTGCTCATCCCAAAAGATGCCCTCTTCAATGCCCATCACCTCCCCCCCCCCCCCATCAACTCTCAGTTTGTTCTCAGTTTTTTAGAGTCTCTAATGCTTTGGCTCTCTCCCACTCTAACCTCTTTTTTTTTTCCTTCCCCTCCCCCATGGGTTTCTGTTAAGTTTCTCAGGATCCACATAGGAGTGAAACCATATGGTATCTGTCTTTCTCTGTATGGCTTATTTCACTTAGCATAACCCTCTCCAGTTCCATCCACATTGCTACAAAGGGCCATAGTTCATTCTTTCTCATTGCCACGTAGCACTCCATTGTGTATATAAACCACAATTTCTTTATCCATTCATCAGTGGATGGACATTTAGGCTCTTTCCACAATTTGGCTATTGTTGAGAGTGCTGCGATAAACATTGGTGTACAAGTGCCCCTATGCATCAGTACTCCTGTACCCCTTGGGTAAATTCCTAGCAGTGCTACTGCTGGGTCATAGGGTAGGTCTGTTTTTAATTTTTTGAGGAACCTCCACACTGTTTTCCAGAGTGGCTATACCAGTTTGCATTCCCACCAACAGCACAAGAGGGTGGATCCCATTTCTCCACATCCTCTCCAGCATCTACAGTTGGAGTAGGAGTTTTAAACAGGAAACTCTGTGTAGACAGGAGGCCCAAAAACAGGCAAGTGCCCAAGTAACTTGTTACTGGAGATGAGAAGCACCCAGAAGATAAGCTTTAAGCGCCCATTTTGCAGCCACACATCCTGTCCCTTCACCAAAATAATCAGAAGGAGGGAACTGTAATCAGAACGATAGGCAAACAGAGATCCTCAAAGATAAATCTGGATAGATATCCAGGAATGACAAATTAAAAAAAAAAATCGACTTTGGATGAGGCCCACTTCTCTCTCTCTGTCTCTCTCTCTCTCTCTCTCTCTCTCTCTCTCTCTCTCTCTGCCCCTCATGGGATTCTCTCTTCCTCCCTCTCTCTCTCCGCCCTCACTCACTTGCTCCCTCTCTCTAATGAAAAAAAACCCCAACACCCCAAAAAGGGGATGCCAACTGCAATAAACAAACAGCTAATACTTGAAGAACAAATTGTAAAGTGGAAACAGACAAAGAATTTAAGATATATGTAGTTGATATTCTCAGAGACATTGGAGTCTATCATACCCATAAAACAACAACTGTCAGTAACAAAAAGGAAGCAGCCAAATTTGTTGGAGATAAAAATGTTATCAACCAAATAAAAACTAAATAGCTGGGTTGCTTAGTGTTGGGAGGCAACGCTCCAGCTTCTTGCATTTCTGTACATCTTGCCAGTGGAGGCACTGACCGCCCTTTTGTTTTATACTATCTTTTCAAGGGTATTTACTTAGCAGATGCCTTGGAAAATAGAGATAGCATCGCTTTCCAGAGCAAGGCATCCTGACTATTCAGTATAATGAAAATGTTTCCCTCTTGGGCAAAGGGCAGACATGCTTATAAAAGGCACATTTCCTAAGCTCAGCGTTCCTCTTTTGTCACACAGCCCCTTGTTGGACAGGTAGTGATCTGACGCTTTTTGTGTCTCCCTGTGGGAATTAGGATTCAAGAAAACAACACAAATGCTTATTACTATGGCCACTACTATTCTGTGAGTAATAAACTGTTTTTGTCTCTGACCCAGAAGTCTCCAGGCTTCTTCCAGTATCCATGAAACTGTGGCAGGCTCACCAACAGGTATAATAAAATCTCAGACCCTTCACAGTTCTTAACAATTGTTACAATGAATATACTGAGACCCTAAAATAGCGAACTATAAGATCAAGTCAAGGTATTTTCCCAGAATTCAGCCCCCAAAATAAACATGGAATATGGAGGATAGTTAAGAACCATATAGGATGGATCCAGAGACTCCAATAAGAAATAGGAATTCTGAAAGAATGGAGAGAATAGAGAGAAGGAGATAATCAAGAAAAAGAGAAAAACTTTTCCCAAACCTAAAAGAAATAGTTAAATTGAAAATGCTGTAACATCTCAATGAATCACTCCATAGAGTACTTAGCAACTATTAAGGGAAAAGGGTACATCTATAATGGTAGATCCCCTTTTTCCATTGGAATGAAAGCTTTGGACAGAAACCAAGCCACTAATAATACTTAACTAACAATAATGGGACAAACTGACTCATATGCTTTCTAATGCACTGCACTAAGCCAGTCACAATAGCACTTCTATAATACCCATGCCAAAAAATGTTTACTCTGAATCCACACATGCAGAAACAATAAGAAAATCCAAACGGAAAGACTTTCTATAAAGCAACTAGCCTGACCTCTTCATTCAAAAACATTAATAACATGGGGGCACCTGGGTGGCTCTGTAGGTGGAGTGTCTGACTCTTGATTTCAGCTCAGATCATGAATTCTCAGTTCATGAGTTCAAGCCTCACATTGGGCTCCATGCTGACATCATGGAGTCTGCTTGGGATTCTGTCTCTCTCCCTCTGTGCCCATCCCGTTTGCTCTCTCTCTCAAAATAAAAATAATAAAACTAAAAAACTTAAGAAAAATGCTAATGACATGAAAGTCAAAAAAAGACAAGGGTGCAGTTCTAAAAGAAAAATGACAACTAAATGCAGTGCATAATCTTTTTATGGAAACTTCCTTTTAAGTTTATGGAAATTAAAAAAAAGGTTAGAAAAACATTATTGGAACAATTGGGGAAACGTGAATACAGACTGCATATTAAATATTAGTATTATATCAAATTGTATTGAATCATATTTAATCCAAGCTAAATAATTTTTTGGCCCAATCATTGTTTTGAGGTTATGTAGGGAAAAGATCCTGTTCTTTAGGAGATATATGCTGAAGTAGTTAGAGTAAAGTGCCATTAATGTCTGCAACTTACTCTTAAATGGGTCATAAAAAGTTATATTTATATGTATATGTGACTTTAAATATAAAAATTATATACAATCAATACAGTATGTATATATAAAATCTATACACATATACATACACATAGAGAGATGGAGAGAAATAAAATATAACTAAATGTTAACAGTTTGTGAAACTGGAATATTTGGGTGTCCATTATATTTTTACAGGTTTGCCATAGGTTTGCAAATTTTCAAAATAAAAAAATAGCAGGTAATAAATTACAAATGCCAATCAAATGCCAAAAAAAGATTAACATAAAAAGAAGCTATTCCTACACATATTTAGGACCCATTTCATAAATCAAAAAATGTGAAGATAATACCCTAAGAAGTTTTCAGAGAGCTGTAAACAGGCTACACACAAGTCATTCTGGATATGGATGTAAGATAAGGAAACAGTAGCATCCAAGTTTTGAGAGAAAGTTACTGTGAAGACAGATTTCCATATCTAGTCAATTAAAATTTAAGTGTGAGTGCAAAGAAAGAGAAAAGAGAAGAAAATGTATTTTCCACAGATATTCTCTGAAGTAATTAGTCAAGGATATGCTGCAACCAAATGGAAACTGCATCCAAGAAAGCTGAAGATGTGGGACCCAAGAAATGTGGTATACAAAGAAAGCAGGAGCCATACGTACACAGCAGTAGAGATATGAAACAGTTACAAGAAAAAACATATTCAAATTTATGTACTATTAAAAATGTATTTAGTTAACAAATACATAAGGGGCGCCTGGGTGGCTCAGTCAGTTAAGCGTCTGACTTCGGCTCAGGTCATGATCTCCCATCTCATGAGTTTGAGCCCCACGTCAGGCTCTGTGCTGACAGCTCAGAGCCTGGAGCCTGCTTCAGATTCTGTGTCTCCCTCTCTCTCTGCCCCTCCCTCCTCTCAAAAATAAACATAAAAAAATACATATGCAAGATAATTTCTAAAAGAGATAAGTACTATAAAGGCAATAAGCAGATACTGTACTGGAAAGGGATGCCCAACATGAAGTCAGTGCTATCAGTAAGTGAAAGCAATTAATATCTACTTGCAGAGTAAACTTGACCCTATAAATATTCTGCAATTGAGAACCCCTTAAATGCATACTGATACCTTCTGTCTTTGAAGATGTTTCAGCCAGAGAAGATACAAGATGATCAAAATTCTGCAGAGATTTTGTGAGCTGATAGAAAGCACTCAACTGCAAGCCCAATGTTCAAGGCTTTTATTTTTGTTCATCTGCATTAGCAGAGTTAGAACTAGTCACTGAAAATGAGGAAAAGGAGGAGATGACCTGGTGAGATGACAAGCTCACAGGTGTGTTTCAGTTATATGAGCAGTTATTTTACTTTGAAAAGGTCAAAGAATGATGTGTGTCTTATATAAGTAGTAGAATTATTACAGGCAGTTAAGTATAAAACTGATTGTAGATTGGGTTCTCTTTATGCCTTTGCCTGTAAAAAGTATATACATGAGGGAGGTAAAGAGAGGACTCCAGGGGCACCTGGGTGGCTCAGTCAGTTAAGCATCCAACTTCAGGTCATGATCTCACGGTTCCTGAGATCAAGCCCCATGTCAGGCTCTGTACTGATAACTCAGAGCCTGGAACCTGCTTCAGATTCTGTGCCTCTCTCCCTTTCTCTCTCTCTCAAAAATAAATACACATTAAAAATGTTTTTTTCACATTAAAAATGTTTTTAAAGAGAGAGAGAGAGGACTCCAAGAAAGAGCATCACGCTACCTCGTGTCCTCCCTGTTCTCATTTGAATGAAAGCTTTGAGCTGTACAGTCCTGACAACAGGAGAGGGGCTACTGTGGCCCCAAGCCAAGCAAAACCCATAGGCAGAGAATTAAGTCTGCTTATGTATCTTCTTTCTCTACTCTTCACTGCCCAAAAAGCATACTGCCTTCCCCAAATCATTTCAACTCCACAGGAGTACCCCAGGAGCCATGTGTGGCCCAATCCTTCAGAGTTTTGAAAAGCAAAAAGCTAGGGTTTGGTTCTTTTTGCTTCTCTCTCAGAGCTTAGCTGTCACTGCAGAACTGTATCCTAAGGCTGACCCTGCTGAGCGGCGGGTAGCAGATGGGCTCTAGTTGTTGCACTTTCCCAGGAAGCACAATGCAAATACTTTTAAGAGGTCAGTGCCCTCCAACTGTGAAATCGTAAGATGCTAAATTACGTGCTTGATTAAATTTCACCTCCCCCCCAGCATACCATAAAATTGGAAAAGCAATTCCATCACCCAAGATCAATGTGCATAAAGTATACACAAAAGGATCAGAAGTTCTCATCAGTAAACTGTGTGTTTGCTTTGACTGAATATTCAGAGGTCCATTTCTACTCTAGGTTGATGAATGATGTATCGTTAATTACCACTTAATTGCTTGTTTCTTTTTCCTTGTGTTGCTGCCATATAGGTTAGAAATTACAAGGATGAGATTTTGGCTAGTCTCCTTCAGTCAGGAATCCAAGGGAAAATCTCCCCATTAGATTTTACCATCCTATTCACAAGTGTGTTTGCTTTATTTATTTATTTTTTTTAACCATGCAAAACACACATCAGGACTAGGGAAACTGAGCTAAGAGGTAGCCTGGTGTGGCTGCTCTCTCATGAATATTCAACAATATGGGATATAATAAATTCTTACCAACTAGTCTAGAGCTGTATCTACGTAATACAAATAAAACTGGATAAAAGAGTAAAAAAGAATCTAGCATCAAGCCCAGTACCTGATACTTAGCTGATTCTCAAGAAATATTTATAAATGAATAAATGAGTGAATGAATGAACTCATAAAACTCAGTTCTCGGGCTTCATAAGCCATTTCCATGACACCAGGATACATACACCCTTGCAGATGGCAAATGTTCAGAGCAGAATAAAAGACATTAACAGATGATATCTGGGCAATAGACTATAATTCCCATTTATTTTCACATGAATTTATTGCTGAACCAATTTGAAGATTTGTTTCTAGAAAGTATTGATTTATTCACTTGAGATCAGTCATGGTAAAATACAAGTCTTAGCAGAGTGGCAGTGCATTGCTGTGGATGGCTACCCAGTATGTACATGGAACTTTAGTTTATGGCACTTTATGGTCTCAGCAGAGCAAGGCTGGATCTTGAGGCTGAACTATTTCCTCAGAGAAGGATAAAGTGAAGGAGGCTAGAAAGCCAAGGAAATGGAAGACAAGTCCACAATCTCAGTTATTTCCCATATACTAAGATACAACTATTTTCTACATGCTGGGTCCCCAAATTTACATTTATTTAAGGGAGATGAATCCAAGAGAGCCAGTGTCAGAGTCAGAGAGAAGGGCAGAAGCTCTCATTCAACCTGCTGGGTGTCACCTACTCCTGGCCCTTATAGTTGCTCCTGAATCAAAGAACCAAAAAGCAGCATGATTTCACAGGCTGAAACCCCCCTCTCAAGATAACCTGATCTATCTCACTAAGAATGGATTATAGAGCACCAGTACTCCATCAAAGATGGAGCCCTTACTTTTACCTTGATCTTCAGGGTTTCCCAGAATGTTGTGAAACGTGCTATGCGCACACACACACACACACACACACACGCACGTAGATATATTTATATAGCTAGAAACAGAGATAGATACCTATATTCAGTATTATTCAGAAATAAATGAATTAGTATAGTATTTCATATTCAGAAGTTATTAGGGTTAATGGAGCCCATGACTCAAAACATAGACAATCTTTGCAATGATATCATGGCTATAGAACTTGCATTTCTGATTTCTTATCCTTTTCTTTACCAACATCCCCTCTCCCCTCTTTAGGAAAGGAGCCTGGTGGGGGAACCAAGAGTTTGGACTGCAAAATTGAGGAGAGTACTGAAACACCTGCTCTAGAGGACTCCTCATCATCCCCTGTAGATATTCAGCAACATTCCTGGCAGGTTTCCACAGACATTGAGAACACTGAAAGGTGAGTGGGAAGTTACTGCCAGTATTCCTCCAGTTCATATTCTTAGGGGCTACAGAAGTTGAGATTTTCTCTTTCATATTCTTATTTCAGAAAACTGAGCTAGCAGAAGGTAAGGAGTCCAAACCCTGCAGTAGAATGGTAGAATTTCCAGTAGTCATAGGCTCCCAGGGCTCTTTGTATCCCACTCCAACACATTGTGTCTCCATGGAAATGAAAACAGTGTGCTCCCATGGGAAGGGAGAAAGTTGGATCCATATACCATCACAGTTCACCCACAGGGCTAGGTACTAAAATTTCCATTTGCTTAAAGGGAGAGGAATCCAAAATCATGCAAATATGCTTCCAGTAGTTTCTTAGATTTCAGGTGTATGGAATGGCCTCCTTAGGTTCCAGTCCACGGCTAAGCGTTCTGCCCAATTGACAGACAGCTTTTCGTAGTGCTCCCTTCTCTTGCTTTCCCAGAATGCAGCTGAGGGCCCCTTAGTGGCCAAAGCGAGTTAATGCACTTACCTTAACAAGCACCAGATCACTGCTAGATAGGGAGTTTCCTTCTTGGGAAGAAGAGATTCTAGAGTAATTCAGTTTCACTTAGGGAAAGGAAGCAATAATAATATAATAATAAGTGTCATGGCTCATATACATGCTAAAATACCATTCTGTGAGGCAGGAGGACAAGACCCTTATTTATTGGCCTTCACAGTGATATCATGTCCTTTGCTACTAATGTCCCTAGAGCTGGCACAAAGCAGTTGAATGAATACTGGGCAGTTCCACTGAGTGCTTTGTGTAGAGTTGAATCATTGACAAGATAATGAACATTTTATTTTTTTTATTTTTAGAAATGTAACACACAATGGCATTTATAGCCATTGTGGTTCTACTTTCAGATTGTAATATAATTCTAAAGCTAATTACTGAATTTCTGTGTTTATAGAAAATTGAAGCATGTGGTAATTATATGCTATTAATAAAACTTGGATTTTGTATAAGCTTGGAAATCTAACAATTCAAACAATAAAGCTGTTTGGCACGGTCTGATAGAGCTATAGACAAATGGTGAGGGAATGATTTATCTTAATTTATGAAATAGAAAATGCTTTGCTCTATTTTCAGGAAGAAATATCTGCCAGAGGGCCATGATCAGGGCATAATCCATCAGCAAAGACATTTGCCTTTTCAGAAACCAAGCACAGCAGCTATATCTAAGCCTTCTGAGCTTTTAAGAAAGCAGGCTATGGCTGGCAATAAAAATAAGACAGGGTGGAGTTGGGTTGAAGATGGTGGCATAAGAAGATGTAAACTCACTCCCTCTCATGGATCTGACAAATACACAATGATTTATAGAATAAATTCCTTTGAAAAAGAACAGCAAATTAGATGAACAGAGCATCCACAACAAAGGACAGACAGGACAGCATTGAGAAGGGTAGGAGAGGCAAAGACAATGCCTTGCCAAAAAGACTCCACCCTAAGTGCCATGATCCACCATCAGGAGGGATCTCAAAAGTACAGTACTTTTCCCTAAGAAGTGAGGGGTTTGTCCTCCACACCAGGCACCCCAGCCCTTAGATCCTACATGAGAGGTATGAGCCCCCTAAATGTCAGACTTTGAAAACCAATGAGGATTACATCTAAGATAACTGTAAAACTGAAAGAAATGGAGAACCCACTCTTAAGGACTCAGATTTACTCGCTCTGGGACCCAGCACAAAAACACCAATTTGAAAAGTGCCTAGATCATATGTAAAGGAAAACATCTTACTCAACTTAAAGTACCTGCCAGAGAGGCAGGAAAATGTTTGGACTTTATCCAGAGACAAAGACATTGGTGGCCACCATATATGTGAACTCTTCCTACCTTTCTAAGTTCAGTATTGGTAGGCACCATTGTGGAACTATCCCTCTAACCTGTTAGACCTGGTGAGCATGCCCACAATCAGAGCAAAATCACACATCATAGCCAGGCCAAGTGCCAATTCCACCCACCCTGATACCACAAATACAAACCTGCCACAGCAGATGGCTGTGTGCAGCCCATAGAGGGGACAATGCTTGGGCACCTAGCTCTGGTGGTCAGAGGGGCTCCACATGACATCTCCTATCCAAGGACATTCTTCAAGACTGGAAGGTGTAGTTGATTTGACTAATACATACATACCAACACAGAGAGTAAGACAAAATGTTTCAACAAAACATTATGTTTCAAACAAATAAACGAAAAAAACAAAACAAAACATCAGAAAAAAATATTAATGAAACAGATAAGCAAGCTACTTGATAAAGTGTTTACAGCAATGGTCAGTAAAGATGCCCACTGAGCTGGAGAAGAATGGATGAGCATGGAGATCCTCAACAAAGAGACAGAAAATATAAGAAAGTTTCATACAGTAGTTACAGAGCTGAAGAATACAATAACTGAACTGAAAAGTACACAAGAGGAGTTCAACAGCAGGCTAGATGAAGCCAAAAACCAGATCAACAAGCCAGAAGACAAAGGAATAGAAGTCACCTGGGCAAAACAACAAAAAGAAAAAAGAATTTTTAAAAAATGAAGATAACTTAAGATAACTCTGAGACATTAAGTGGAATAATGTTCACATTATAGAGGCTTGAGAAAGAGAAGAGAGAAAAAAAAGGCCATAAAACTTATTTGAAGAAGAGTTGAAACTTTTTTAATCTGAGGAAACAATCCAGGTTTAAGAAGCACAGAGAGTCCCAAATAAAATGAACTCAAAGAGATCCACAAGACACATTATAACTAAAATGGTAAAAGTTAAAGATAAGAGAAAATCTTAAAAGCAGCAAGAGAGTATGCTAGCAGATTTTTCAACAGAAACCTTGCAAGTCAGAAGAGTGGCATAACATATTCAAGTGCTGAAAGGAAAAAAAATCACCAAGAATTCTCGGCAAGTTATTCAAAATTAAAAGAGCGATGAATAGTTTTCCAGATAAGCAAAAGCTATAAAGGAGCTCATCCCCACTAGCCCAGTATCACAATAAATGTTAAAGTGACTTCTCTAAACTGAAAAGAAATGATACAAATAATAACAAGGGAATAAATATAAAATCCTACTGGAAAAGTTAAATATGTAGTAAAAGTAGTAAATCAACCACTGACAAACCAACTATGAAGGTGAAGACAAAAATAGTACAGTTAACTAAAACTACAAAAATTAAAATGATGCATAAAATAAAAAGATGTAAAAATGTGACATCAAAAATATAAAATGAAGGGGAGAGAAAAAAATGTAAAGTTTTGTCATGCTGCTATTAACTCAAAACAGACCATTATACACATAGGAACTTGTATGTGAACTTTATGGTAAGCCATAGAGCAAAAACTTACCATAAATACACAACAGAAAATGAGAAAAGAATCTAAACAAAACATAAAAAGAGCCATCAAACCACAAGGGAAGAGAGAAAGAAGAAAGGAACAGAGAGGAACTACAAAAACAGCCAGAAAACAATTAACAAAATGGTAATAAGTACTTATCAGTGGTTACTTTAAATGTAAATGGACTAAACTCTCCAATCAAAATATAGAGTGACTGAAGGGATAAAATAAGATCCATCTATATGCCATCTACCAAAGACTCACTTCAGAAGTAAGGACACACACAGACCGAAAGTGAAGGGATAAAGAAAGATATTTCATGCAAATGGAAATGAAAATAAGGCTGGTGTAGGTATATTCATAGCAGACAAAGTAGACTTTAAAACAAAGACTATGATAATAGGGGGATGCCTGGCTGGCTCAGTTGATAGAGCATGTGATTCTCGATGTTGCAATCATGAGTTCAAACCCCACACTGAGGGTATAGTTTACTTAAAACAAAGACTGTAATAATAGACAAATAAGGGCATTACATAGTCTAAAGGGATCAATCCAACAAAAAGACATAACACTTTTAAATATATATGTATCCAACATAGAAACACCAAGATATATAAAACCAATTATTAACAGACCTAAAGGAAGAAATTGACAGCAATACACTAATAGTAGAGGACTTTAACATCCAACTTACACCAATGTAGAGATCATGCAAAGCCAAAATTAATAAGAAAACAATGGCCTTAAATAATCCATTAGACCAGATGCACTTAGTAGATATATACAGACATTCCATCCAAAAGCAACAGAATACACATTCTTTTCAAGTGTACATGGAACATTCTCCAATACAGATCACATGTTAGGCCACAAAACAAGTCTCAGTAAATTCAGGAAGACTGAAATCATATCAAGTATCTTCTCTGACTACAATGGTATGAAACTAGAAATCAATTACAAAAAGAAAACTAGAAAAACCACAAAAATGTGGAGATGAAACAACATGCTGCTAAACAACCAATGGGCCATCAAAGATGTCAATAAAGAAATAAAAAAAAAAAAAAAAGAGAGAGAGAGACACTAATGAAGACAGAATTATGACTTACCAAAATCTGTAGGATGTAGCAAAAGTAGTCTAAGAGGGAAGACTATAGCAGACTTAACTCCATAGGCAAGAAAACTGACAAATAATCAACCTAACTTTACAACCTACAAAGGCAGAAAAAAAGCAAAGCCCAAATTCAGTAGAAAGAAGGAAATAATAAATGCAGAGTGAAAAGAAATGAAATAGAGACCTAAGGTGGAGGGTGGGGGTGGGGGACAATAGAAGATCAATGAAACTAAAAGCTGGTTCTTTGAAAAGATAAACAAAACTGAAAAACCTTCAGCTAGACTAACCATGAAAAAAATGAGAAGTCTCCCATAAATAAGATCTGAAATCAAAGAGAAGTTACAGCTGACATCACAGAAATGCAAAGGACCATAAAGACTACTCCAAACAAGTATATGCTAGCAAACTGGACAATCTAGAAGAAATGGATAAATTCCTAGAAACATACACGCTTCCATGACTGAATCATGAGGAAATAGAAAATCTAAAGAGACCAATTACTAGTAAGGAGATTGAATCAGTAATCAAAAATCTCCCACATAACAAAAGTCCAGGACCAAGCAGCTTCAAGCTGAATGCTATGAAACATTCAAAGATTTAATACATATCTTTCTCAAACTCTTCCAAAAAATTTAAGAGGTGGAAACACTTCCAAAGTCATTTCATAAGGCTAGCATAACCCTGATACCAAAATCAGACAAAGCATCACAAAAAAAGAAAATTAGAGGCCAATGTCATTGATGAACATTGATGCAGAAATTCTCAACAAATTATTAGCAAACTAAAGACATTAGTACATTATTGTATCCATACACTATGATCAAGTGGAATTTATTCCAGGGATACAAGGATGGTTCAACATCTGCAAATCAGTCAGTGTGATACACCAGATCAACAAATGAAGTATAAAAATTGTATGATCATCTCAATAGCTGCAGAAAAAGCATTTGACACAATTCAACACCATTTTATGAAAACTCAACAAAGTGGGTATAGAGGGAACATATTGCAATATAATAAAGGCCATATATGATAAACCCATGGCTGACATCACAGTCAGTGGTGAACAGTTGACCACTTTTCCTCTAAAATCAGGAATAAGACAAGAATGGCCAATCACTTTTATTCAACATAGTAATGAACATCCTAAAAACAATAATTAGGCAAGAAAAAGAAATAAAAAGTGTCCAAATCCTAAATGAAGAAGCAAAACTGTCACTATGTGCAGATGACATGATACTATATATAGAAAACCAAAAAAAAACTCCAACAAAACACTGTTAGAATTAACAAATTAATTCAAAAAATAATAATAAATTAATTCAGTAAAGTAGCAGGATACAAAATCAACACACAGAAATCTGTGATAGCTGTATACACTAATCACAAACTATCAGAAAGAGAAATTAAAAAAATAATTCCACGTAAATTGCATCAAAAACCTGTGAAAGACCTACACACTGAAAAATATAAGACACTGATAAGAGAAAATGGAGACAACAAATAAATGGAAAAAAGGATCCCATGCCTATGGATTGGAAGAATTAATAGTGTTAGAATGTCCACAACTATCCAAAGCAATCTACAGATTCAGTGCAATCCTTATCAAAATTCCAGTGAAATTTTTCACAGAACTAGAACAAATAATTCTAAAAATTGCATAACACCACAAAAGATGTTGAATAGCCAAATTATTATTGATAAAGAACAAAGGTGAAGGTATTACGCTCCCTGATTTCAAGCTATACAACAAAACTACAGTAATCAAAATCATCTTATATTAGCATAAAAACACAAACACATCAATAGAACAGAATGGAGAGCCCAGAATTAAACCCCCACATAGATGAACAATTAATTTATGACAAGGAAGCCAAGATCATACAATGGACAAAGGACATTCTCTTCAACAAATGTTCCTGGAAAAAATAGACGGCCACATGACCACTCTCTGATACGATGCACAAAAATTAACTCAAAAATGTAGTAAAAACCTGAATGTAAGATCTGAAACCATAAAATTCCTAAAGAAAAACATAAAGAAAATTCCTAAAGAAAACACCTGAACATGAGTCTTAGTAATATTTTTTTGTGTATAGGATTCCAAAGGCAAGAGAAACAAAAGCAAAAATAAACAAATGGGATTACATCAAACTGAAAATATTTTGCATAGTGAAAGAAACCATCATTAAAACAAAAAGGTGATCTACTGAATGGGAGAAAGATTTTGCAAAGCATATATCCAACAAAGATTAAGATCCAAAATACGTAAAGAACTTATACAACAACAAAAAAGAAACAGTCCAATTAAAAATGGTCAGATCTGAATAGACATTTTTTTCACAGAATACATAGAGTTGGCCAACAGACACATAGAAATATGTTCGACATCACTAATCATCAGAAATACAAATCAAAGCTAAAATGAGATATCACCTCCTACCACTTAGAAGAGCTAGCACCCAAAAGACAAGAAATAACAAGTGTTAGCAAGGATGTGAAAAAAAGGGATCTCTCATACACAGTTGATGGGAATGTAAATTGGTGCAGCCACTATAGAAAACAGTAGAGGTTTCTCAAAAAAAATAAGAATAGGACTAACATACGATCCAGCCATTCCACTTCTAGGTATTTATCCGAAGAATGTGAAAACACTGATTCAAAAAGATATATGCACTCCTATGTTCATTGCTGCAGTATTTATAATAGCCAAGAAATTGAAACAACCTAAATTTTCATCAGTGGATGAATGGATAAAGAAGATCTGGTGTGTGTGTGTGTGTGTGTGTGTGTGTGTGTGTGTGTGTTTTAAAATGGAAAACTATTCAGCTTGCTATTTGCAACAACAAGAATTCACCTTGAAGGTATTATGCTAAGTAAAGTAAGTCACATAAAGAAAGACAAGTACCATATAATTCCACTCATTTGTGGAATTTAAAAAAAAACAAAAGAAAAGAAAAATATACTCATCCATACAAGAGAACAGATTGGTGGTTACCAAGGGGAAGGTTGGGAGATGGAGGTAGGTGAAATGGTTGAAGGGGGTCAATTATAGTGTGACGGATCATAACTAGACTCCTAGTGATCACTTTACTTACAGTACATACAGATGGCAAATTGTAATGTTGTACACCTGAAGCTCAAATAATGCTATATGTCAATTTTACCTCAAATAAAAAA
Source organism: Felis catus (assembly GCF_018350175.1). Lineage (NCBI taxonomy): Eukaryota > Metazoa > Chordata > Mammalia > Carnivora > Felidae > Felis > Felis catus. The sequence goes on from NC_058368.1 coordinate 131,679,638, forward strand.
AAAAAAAGGAGAGTATAGCCCACGGTTTTGAAGTTCAGTCTTCAAGTCAGATTCAGGTCAAAAGAGGTGGGAATGACAGAGATAAGTGGGCACAAGAGACCTGGCCTGGTAGAGCAGCTTTTCCTAGGTTCCCCTTCTGTCTGCCCTAGGAGATCAGTGGATCTCACCCTGGGTGGGATATTAAAATCACCAGGAGGGCTTTTTTTTTTTTTTAATTTTTTTCTAATGTTTATTTATTTTTGAGAGAGAGAAAGACAGAGGGACAGAGTGTGAATGGGGGAGGGGCAGAGAGAGAAGGAGACACAGAACCTGAAGCAGGTTTCAGGCTCAGCTGTCGCACAGAGCCCAATGTGGGTCTCGAACCCACGGACTGGGATCATGATCTGAGCCAAAGTTGGCTGCTTAACCGACTGAGCCATCCCGATGCCCCAGGGGGGCTTTTTAAAAACACTGATTCCTAGGGTGCCTGGATGGCTCAGTCGGTGGTTGAGTGGCAGCCTTCTGCTCAGGTCATGATCTCACAGTTTGTGAATTCAAGCTGTGCCATCAGGCTTGCTGCTGTCTGCACAGAGCCTGCTTTAGATCCTCTGTCCCCCCTCTCTCTGTCCCTCCCTCGCTCCCACTCTCTCCCTCTCTCAAAAATAAATAAAACATTAACAACAAACAAACAAAAACAAAAAACAACAAAAAAAACACATTGATTCCTGAGCCCCATCCCCATAAACCGCTCCCATGGGGGGTGCGGTCTCAGCATAAAGTGATTCTCCAGTGCAGCACCGGGACTGATAATTGGTCCTTTCCAGGAGACTCTGCCTGAGTCTCACATACTGCATTCCTAGCCCATTCCCACCCTGTGCTTCCCCACCTCCCATCCCACCTGCCCTTGAGAATTTTACAGAAAATCAGAATGTGCCCCTTGCACTTCTGGATGTAGGGCCCTGCCTTCCTTTCTTCCCCTCCCCCACTTTCACCTTTTCTCTCTAGAAATATCCTTTGCAGCTTATTAGCATCACTGCCCCAGAAACATCTCCTCATACCTATGGGAAAGAATTCTAAATGCTTTTAAAGGTGTTATTTCTACACCTGATCCACAAGTCTGCTTTCCTCTCCTTTTCCAATCAGCTATTCCTGAGAAAGAGTTCCTTTTTACATATTAGTCAATATTTAAGGAGAGACACTATGGGGTCTCGGGCCTCCCCTAGGACTAGTGGTCCTCCAATCATGCTCAAGAGAATAGTTGTGTTTCAAGAAAAGAACTGAGAGGCAGGGGTGCCTGGTTGGCTCAGTCAGTAGAGCATGTAACTCTTAATCTCACAATTGTGAGTTCAAGCTCCACTTTGGGTGTGGAGCCTACTTAAAAGAAAAAAGAAGGGGTGCCTGGGTGGCTCAGTCAGTTGGGCGGCCGACTTCGGCTCAGGTCATGATCTCGAGGTCCGTGAGTTCGAGCCCCGCGTCGGGCTCTGTGCTGACAGCTCGGAGCCTGGAGCCTGCTTCGGATTCTGTGTCTCCCTCTTGCTGACCCTCCCCTGTTCATCCTCTGTCTCTCTTTGTCTCAAAAATAAATAAAACGTTAAAAAAAAAAACAGAAAAAAAGAAAAAGAAAAGAACTGAGGGATTTCATACCGAAGATTAAATAGTGGTTCTTTTTCTTCATAGAGCAAAAGAAAAATAAGTTAGTAGATAGAATTTCCTCAACTTGAGGATTCTGCTCTCAAATAAACTTCCTTAAATCCTTAGTACCAGCGATTGCTTGCCTAGTGTGGAATGAACTAAAAGATGAATCTGATTTTTACACTGGTAAATGAAATCTACCACTACGTCCTGTGCTTTCGAGAACACTACGTCCAGTGGATGACCACCTGAACATGTGGGGAACTATGGTCCCAAGGACTTGAAACGTCCACGTTACCCTTACCCCAGACTAGAAGCCCCCTGAGCAGGCTTACTGCTCCACGTTTGGCGGCTTTAGGATCATATGCACTCTAAGACAAGGGAGGGGAGGTGTTGGAGGTATGGAGTGACTTACCTACGGGCAAGAGGAAGGTCCATCTTTCCCAGGTGCTTCTCTCTCCCTGCCTGCCTCTCTCTCTCTCTCTCTCTCTCTCTCTCTCTCTCTCTCTATGTCTCCACCCCCACCGCCCACCCCCCCATCCCAAACCATTGTGAAGAGCCCTTCTCTGAAGGTTTTACAATTTGTCAGTCTCACAACATTCCAAGCCAATTTAATAAATGTTGAGTCCTGTAAATCCCTAACACCTGTGTTACACTGAATTTCAGTCACCATAATGAGACACTAGCAAGTGAACCTGTACAGCCACAATAGCCTCCTGACCATAAAGCCTGAGAGCACCATCACCCAGCCTCAGCTTTGCCCAGAGTACCTCTGTTACTCAAGCTGCATGACCTTGACCTCCCTCTTATACAACGGCAATACTGTCCTCATTATTAGAGAAGAGTCTGGTCCAACTGAAGTCAAGAGGAGGGCTCCCACAGCAGAATGCCCTGTGGCAGTGTTAGCCAGAGTAGTCTCGTTCCTTCCAGAGCCATCAATCTCAGATATTTTTTCTTATAAAAACAAAATAAATTCAATATTTGCCCACTGGAAACTAGAGCTTGTACAATTAAACACAGACTCTCGTCTGTCAGTTGTCTCATAGAACAGACTGGGGTTGCATTTCAAAAATTTACAGCTGATTATTTTTTTCTTTTTATCACTTTTACAGAGACATGCGAGAAATGAAAAACCTTTTAAGCAAACTCAGGGAAACTATGCCTTTACCATTGAAAAATCAAGGTAAGTTCTTGTCATTTTTCTTTGAGGCAGAGGATGTTGTTAACACGATAACCTTGGGACTTGTTTCTTGAGAAATTACAAGTTTGTTTTACACAAACAATAGAAGGCATTGAATGTACATTCCTCTCTCTTCAAGAAGATATGATAATGAAAACAGAGTCCCTCAGGCGAGCACAGCTGTGCTCTGACCCTCAAGCAGAGGCCTCCTCTACTGGCCCTGTCAGTCAAGAGCATGGATTCATGGCCATGCTGTGGAAAGCACTGTACCAGGAGTGGCAAATACAAAAGAACTGGAAACTTGGCCCTTGACTTTAAGAAGTTTACGGCCTATAGGAGGACACTTAAGAAACTTCCAAAGGAAGCTCTCTGCCATATAGATGTTCACTTATCTAAAAGAAGTAATAACAACATATATTGAGACCTCACATTGTGCCACTGTGGTTCCACACCCAATTCCACTATGTGGGGGTGGTTTTCCACACCACCAAGCAATTAGGAGACACCAGCGGGGTGTTCTGCAATTCATCTGAATTCTGACAAGACAGGGAGACAGCACCAGATCCCCCAAGTTAAGGGCTACACATGACTGCCCTCCCCCACCACTTGGGATGTACAGGTGTGAAGCTCCAACGGCCCCTCCATGAGTTTAGTTAATCTGCTTGAGCGGCTCACAGAATTCAGAGAAACATTTTACTCAGTAGATCACCAGTTTATTGTAAAAGGATATACCTCAGGAACGGCCAGATGTCAGATGCCAAGTACAGAGTGTGGGGAAAGGACAAGGAGACTCCATCCCTTCCCAGGTGCACCATGGTCCTCAGATCTCCGCCTGTTCACCAACCTGGAAGTCCTCTGAACCTGTCCTCTGAACCTTGCTGGTTTTTATGGAGGCTTCATTATGTAGGCATGATTGATTAAATAAATCATTGGCCATTGGTGATTGAAATGTCTTCAGTTCCTTCCCTTCCCCGGAGGTTGGGGGTGGGACTGAAAGTTCCACCCCTCTGATCACAGAGTTATTCTCCTAGCAACCAGCCCCCATCCTTAGGCAGTTTTTGAAAGTAATCTCATTAACATAACAAAAGGCCCCTTTACGCTGTCATCACTTAGGAAATTCCAGGGATTTTTAGGAGCTCTGTGCCAGGACTGAGGTGGGAGACAACTGTATATTTCTTATTATAAATCGCAATATCACAACCACTATTCTAAATACTTTACATGGATTAACTGTATTAACTTATTTAATTCTAATAACGCCTTTGAAGGAAATAACGACTGTTTCCCAATTTACAGGAAACTGGGGCAAAGAGAGGTTAGCTAACTCTGCGAAGGTCAGACTGTAAATAGATGGTTGAGATGTGGTCCCAGGCAGTCTGTCTCCAGAGCTAGCCTATGGAAACATACACCTTCACACAGAAATGGAAAGGTATTTTCACGAGAGTGAAACTTCCATAAGGGAACCGCCTCTATATGCTTTTGTCAACTATTACCGTAGCTTCTGTACCCAGAGCGATGCCTGGCACCTGGTAGTAAAACCCCCAGCATACAGGATAAATGTGTGTTCAATCTGTGCCCAACTTTGCAGTCCCAGGGTCTGAAGATCCGTACCAAGGACTTGAAAGAGCACGTTCCCCTACGTGGCCAGAGCGGCCTTAAGTGAAGCAAGCACTAGCTTCGGAGAGACATAACCAGAGGGTGGGGAAAGGGTTTTTAGAGTAAGAAAGAAACTCCTGTGGTTCCCCCTGATCAAAGCCTGGGCGGAGGGAGGACAGGGTGCTGCTTGCCTTTGAGAGGATTTGGCAGCAGAGCTGGGAGTCTGCTGGCTCAGGGAGCAGCAGAAGGTGGCAGAAGGTGGAGAGGTTCAAGTGGGAACACCAGATGAAGAGGCCAACAGGTAGCGCGGCCTGAGCTCCACGGCAGGGAGGCAGGGTGTAAGGAAATGAGAGGCAGGGGTGCGGAGCATCAATTAACTCGGAGGCCCCCTGAAGGGCCTAGAATCAGACTAACGGGCTTGAGCCACAGGGGTAGTGTTGTAGAGACCTTGCGGTGGTTTCCGGAAGCAGACATTGTGGTGTCTAAATGGGGTGTCAGATCAGATGGGGGCCCCCAAATGTGGGGTGATGAGCAGGTGGAAGCCAGGGGCTTGGGAGATGAAGGGATTCACCAGAGGCAGAACAAAGGAGATAGAAGTTTATGGCCTACACCTCAAGGAAGCCACGGGCTGAACAGCAGAGGAGAGGCTGTCTGCAACCAGGCGGTGGGTGGGGGCTGGTTTCAAAGGGGGAAGACGAGGAGGAATGGAGACATATGGAATGTTCCCTTTTTTGGTAACTGTGCCTGGTGGGAAGTAGCCCATTGATGGGGTAGGGTCTATGGCTATTTTGAGGTGGCCACCTGATAGATGGGCCTGTGTTCAGCCAGGTGGTCGCTGTGGGCCCTTTCTGCATTCCACCTCACAAGCCTGTTTGCCTAAAAGTGGCCTCTACAGACACAGTGTAGTGATGAGAGAGCCCCTCCCCCCCCCAGGATGGAAGATTGTTGCTAGCAATCCGCATGGTGGTTGGGACCAGGGACTTTGGATTAAGGCGATGCTTGGGTTTGAATGCTGGCCCTGCCCACTTACCAACTTTGTGCCCTGGAACAAGTTGTTTAACATCCAGCAATTTCATTTTCCTCAGCCCTGAAAAGGAGATGATAGCATTACTTACTTCAGAGGGTTATCCTGAGGTTTAAATGAAGCACCGCTTGTGGAACGTCTGCTACGGACCTTTCAGAGAGCAGATGCTGATGGGTGCTTTATTGTTATTGTTATTGTTGTTGTTGGTATTGGTATTCTTTACCAGCTGGCCCACCCAGCCTAGCTCAGGAGAATGCCACATTCTCATCAAATAGAACAGCCCCTGCTACCATGCATTGATCTTGAGCCTGCAGTACAGAACATCGGTCTCTGAGACTTTGGAGTTGGAGCCATGTCTGAAGCTATTCTCAGTTTCTTTATATGTCTGGCAAGTTCCCCCTGTCAGCAGCATGGAGGTCTCTCCCTGTACCTCACAATCAGGAGCCCAGGAGGATGAGTACCAGAGCCCTCAGAAAGAATTTCATGTGCGCCATGTAGCCTCTATTTTAAGTCAAACCATCCAAAATATTTGCTCTACATTTCATGAAATGCATCCAATAGTTTCCGAAATGTGCACTAATGGAAAAACGGAAATTTCATTTTATTTACCTAGGACATTTTTATAATCAAAAAAGTATAAATATTTTGTATAACTTTGTATTACTTTTATAAAAAGAAAAAAGTAGAATTTTAAATATATTTTTCAAATATAATAATAATAAATGATTGGTACTGTGAATAAAACCATGAGTGAAAAGGGCATAGTCCAAATAAATGATATTCAGGATTTAAACTTTAAATCTGTTTGGAGCAGGAAAAGGAAAAAGCTAGGAGATTCAAGGACCTGTTCAGGAGGGAATGAAGCAATAGGATTTTGAAATTTAAAAAAAAAAATTGAGGTGAAGGCTTCAATTCAGGTAATTTCAGATCTCTTCACTTGGGGGAGAAATGGGACCCTCAGCATGTGATGCCACATCTCTCTTCTTTACATGTTTCATGGGTGCTCACAGCATGATGTCACTATGAGCTGAACAGTAGAGAAAGGGGGTTGTGAGTCTGAATCAGAGGGTCTGAGAAACCCTGAAGGAAGGAGAGCAGGTCTCTTGGGTCCCTCTGGGAACATTTTTTTAGCAGATGCATATGGCACCATTTTAATGAACAAATCGGTCAGATTCCTCTGTCTGATTCCATAAACCAAGAAAGACCATAGGGGCTTGCCATGACCTTCCTGGAAATCTTTTGCATGGATCTGTTTATTACACAGGTCTAGGTTAATACATGCAAGAAATGGTGTGGGGTAAAATGTGGAAAAATGTATCCCAGTTCTTTTCTCGAGGACCTTATTGTCAAAACATCTTTGTAACTGGATGAAAACCATTATAGAAAGCCATCTGTTTTCTTTCTGGCTCTTTCTTTCCTTTCTCTTTTTATTCCATTTACATGTGGGTCTGAAGCAGAGAGACAAAAGGGAAAAGATACCACTACTGGTTCCCTTTTTTCCAACCTCAAACCCTGACCATGTGAAAATCCTGCCAGGCAGGTGCTGGGGGATTCTACAAGGGAGACGCTCAGATGCCCCTGTTCTCCAGGCTCCACCCTAGTTCTCAACTCAGAAACTTCCATGTTTATTTCAGCATTTAAAGGTTCAAACGTATCTCCCCCCTTTCGTACCACAATCAAAACTTGACTCCACAACAGTGTTTTAAATTGATTTTCAGTGGCCAATAAAGGAAGGTGGCCAAGAGCAAGAATTTTAATGGGTAGCGATTATGCCCTCATTTCAGACAGTGCCTTTTCTTTCCCATCCTTCCCGTTTAAGACTGGAGACAAAGAGATGCACAAAAGAAAAGTGAGCTGTCCTCTTTCTGCCGCGGCTCCACAGCAGGCTTCTGACCACGGTCAGGTCTCCTGGCTCTCAGCCCACTGTTCTTGCCACTGCTTCAGCGCCTCTCCTGTCCTACATTCTGGGTCACTGGCAGTGCTGTAGGGAGCTTCATTAATTATGATAGTCTTGCTGTGTCAAATGGATTACAAATGGAACCACCTGTGGGGAGCCTGCAAGGTTACTGACAAAGGCTAAAAGGAGATTGGAAAGTGAAGGACAAGCATCTTCTAAATGCGTGTTGTAATCAAACAAAACAAGGTGGCAGAAATAAATTAGGCCTGAAAGACAGTTTCACCTTTTCCAGAATTCTGACTTAATGAATGCTGTAGGGTGTGTTTGTACATTCACTCTTGCCTAGAATGTGGTTGTTGAGACCATGCGTGAGAATCCGTCTGAAGGGGATCAGTCAGGAATCGAATCTGCTCTAGAATGGGTCCCCTCCTGGAGACAGTGCTATTCCAGACTAAATTGGGTCTAGGAACAGTTCCCCCAGACTCATACTCTCAATCCACTCCAACCTGGACCCCCCGTATCCATCCTAGCCATGTCGGCAGAAGTGTTTGATATCTAGCCAAAGAACATTGGGCAGTTATGCCACCTAGTAAGCCTAGAGATGACCTTTTAGGTCCTTTCATCAGGGCTTCATATACAGACTTTGTGTGCTTCAGTCTAGTGTGTGAATGTTATTCTGGGTAGTTTTACTCCAGCAGCCCCATATCCTTTGTAATCTCTTCAATCTTTCATCCAGGATTCAGTATGACGTATGTACTTCCCTCTCTGCTCCAGTTAATTCACACATCAGTTTCTTAATGCATTACTCTATGTTCAGCCCCTACTCACAAACGTCACATGCCTACTCATTGTCTACTAAAAGAAGAACAGACTTCTTTCCCTAACATCTGGTGTCCCCACCATCATCTAACATGTGATGGTATCCGATAATGTGCCAAGTTCTGTGTCAGGTGCTGGGGTTATCTTTCCCCCTAGAGGCTCTCTCTCTCAACAGAACAAATTGGGTGAGAATTACCTGGGAAGCCTTCCCAAATGACATGCTTCCCTTCATAGAGACTGGGATAATGTTTTGGGGGTAGGGCATGTGAATTCTAAAATCAACTAACACGCAAACACACACACACACACACACACACACACACACACACACACACACACACTATTGGAAAGACAAAGAAACTAGTGCTTAGAATACAACAGTGCCATAATAGCTACAGGTCACTACAAAGACATATTGGATTCTCATCTAGCCATATTGGAGTTGTAAGGGGCTGGGGTGTGAGATGGGGGAGAGGGTTGTTGATATCAAGGATTGCTTTTTGGAAAGTGAGTTGAGATTTCTTAGGATGAATCAGTTAGCCAAAGAAAGAGGTGGGGGCGCCTGGGTGGCTCAGTCAGTTAAGCGTCCGACTTCGGCTCAGGTCGTGATCTCTCGGTTTGTGAGCTCAAGCCCCGAGGTGGGCTCTGTGCTGACAGCTCAGAGCCTGGAGCCTGCTTCAGATTCTGTGCCTGCCTCTCTCTCTGCCCTTCCCCCACTCACATTCTGTCTCTCTCTCCTTCAAAAATAAATAAACATTAAAAAAAATTTTTTTAAAGAAAGAGGTGAAAAAAAGAAAAACAAAAAGAGAGATGAAAAAAAAGTCTAGGCAGAAGATTCTAGATATGTGAAGATATATGAGGAGACGTAAGAGCAGGGCATTTTGTTGAGCTACAAGCACTTCATTAGTTGGTAAAGTGGTTAGAAAAGAGACATGAAAGACTAGAGAGATAGGAGGATCTATATCATTAAGGCCCCTATAAGCTATGTTAAGAGGTTTGGATTTGGGGCACCTTGGTGGCTCAGTAGGTTAAGCATCCAACTCTTGATGTCTGCTTGGGTCGTGATCTCACGGTTCATGAGATCGAGCTCTGCAATGGGTTTGGAGCCTGCTTGGGATTCCCCCTCTGCCCCTCCCCGCCCCTGCTCTCTTTCTTTCTCTTTCTCTCTCTCTCTCTCTCAAAAATAAAAGGGGGCGGGGTTGGATTTTATCCTGAAGCCATTGGAGGGGTTCAGTTAGGAGACAGTTGCAGTAATCCAGGTGAGAGATGCTTAAGATCTGACCTAGGGCCAGGGGGTTGGAGAAGAGGATGTGAACAACTGATGGGCTGCACAAGAGAGAAGGCAGAATCAAGGATGAAACCCAGGTTCAGACTTGAAAAGCAAGGTGAATGATGTGTCTATTCACTAAGTCAGAGAGAACAGAGGAGGAACGGTAGAGATAGAGGATGATTGAAGTTTTGGAGATGGAGGAACTCCCAGAGCAATGCTCAGTGGTGAACACTAGGCATACAAGTATCATGCTGAGGTGAGACATGTGAGCTGGGAGGCTGGAAATACATATTGAAGCATCATCAGCGTGATGGTAAATGAAGCGAGACCCCCCCACAGAGTGTAGGTATAGAGAAGAGCCTAGAATACCAAAATTTAAGATTCAAGGGGGAAAGAACTGCAGTTTACAGAGGGGACTGAAAAGAAAACCAGAAGCACATTATGAAATCAGTCAAAGAAAGTTGTAAACTAATCCTGAAGGAGGATTGGCATTTGCCTAAGAAAGGAGGACTAAGAAATGGTGTGTGTAAGGGCAGAGAGCCAAGAGAAGGTATGGCCATATTTAAGGAATTCTATGTATTTCTGTTTTGTACTATTCCCTCCTTCATACACCCTTCATTCCAGACTAGATTGTTTCTTGGAACAAAATTCAAGTTGCCTTTGACCTCTATGACTTTGTTCACACTGTTTTCTCCATCCAGAAAGCCCATCTCCCCCTTCACCAAATTTGCAAGTTCTCCTCATCTCTTGTGGCCCAGAAAGAACACCAAGACCTCCATGATTTCCCACAATTATCTTCTTCCTTCTCCTCCACCTGGGAGTAAGTCCACCCTTAAGAGCTCTCAAAGCACTGTATTTGTATCTCTCTTATGGCATTCTTAATAAAGCTTCATAGTTACTCAAGCGAACATCCTTGAGACCAAGAACCACCTTTCTTTTAGGACCCTCAACACCCAACATGGAGCCTGTACTTAGCAGGCCTTTGATTAATGCAGGGCTTCTCATAGTGTGGCCTCAGGACCAACAACATCGACATGTCTGGGAACTTCTAAGCAATCCAATTTCTCTGGCCTCACCCCACACAAACTGACTCAGAAATGCTAGAGGTGAGGCTGTACTTGAACACGCTCTCAGATGTTGCTAATGCAGCTAAGGTTTGAGAACCCGAGTTTGCTGAAGGTCTCCTTTTCTTCTAGAGTAGAAATTTGCAACTACAGTTACATTATGAGCACTTCTCTGGATTCTGAGAATATAGCTTTAAACTTTAAACTGAGCCTGGGTGGCTCAGTCGATTAAGCAACAGAATTTGGCTCAGGTCATGATCTCACGGTTCATGGGTTCGAGCCCCGCCTTGGGCTCTGTGCTGACAGCTCAGAGCCTGGATCCTGCTTCAGATTCTGTGGCTTCCTCTCTCTCTGTCTCTCTGCCCCTTCCCTTCTCTCTCTCTCTCTCTCTCTCTCAAAAATAAATGAACGTTAAAAAAAGGGTTAAACTCAAATGCTCAGCTGATTATTTGCAATCTTATTTTTATGTCATTCTGTTTATTAACATATAATCTATATAAGCAATCTTTTATTAGCAAAAGAAATCTGAGCAATAGAGAAGTGGTATCATAGTGCCTTACGTGGCGGCAGTGTCCCTGGCTTTAGTAGTATCCAGGAATTAAGCTTTGAATGACCAAGATTTTAACTTGCTGATGGCTGAATTACCTATTCTCCTTCTCTTTCACTTTCTCCTCTGCTTTCCTCCCTCCCTTTTCCTTTCTCCACTTTTCATTTTCACATCTAAAACTGTCCTTGGTTACAGTTCTCTCAGAGCATATGCACTTTGGAGGAAAGATGCTACAAAAGTCTGAAATGTTCACAATAAAAATCAAAGGTTTCCCAGCGAGGTCAGGTGAATTCGCCCAGAAAGTGAACCACAAGTGGGGAAACATTCCATTTCCTTCACATTCTTTTGGCAGCCCATAATTTCAGAGACAGGATTTCAATCAATGTGGAAAGACACCTTTCCTTGGAGCTGAATCCACTCCAAACCATTCCAAGCAGACTTGCTGCTGCTGAATTTCAGCATTTACTGCCGGTGTCAGCTTCCCAGGGTGTAGGAAGCTGCTCTGAATTTCTGCCAAGATTGTTTGAGCTTTTGTGTCACCTCAGCCCTAGGTGATGATCAGATAAGCTCTGGGCTAGGCAAAGGTGTCACAAATGCTCAAAAAGATGCCCCAAACGAGCGGTCATCCTTAATAGGCAGCCTGTCCTTTGCTTAACATCTGAGCGCTTTCTCATCAATTCTAACACTTCTATTCACCTATGAGTGCTCTGTATGTGCACATGTATATATAGCACTCACAAGTGAATGTATGTGTGCATATCTATCTATCCATAGATAGGCAGAGACAAAAAGAAGGCTGAGTGAGGAGAATTTCAATAGCATAAAAGGTTTTTTTGATTTGCTGTAACGAATGCACAAAAGTCAGTCTTGATATAAATCTCATAATACCTGTGCACAATACCTGTATGCTTTTAATACATAGAAAAGAGAATGTGGGAGGTGCCTGCGTGGCTCAGTCGGTTGAGCGTCCGACTTTGGCTCAGGTCATGATCTCATGGTTCGTGTGTTCAGGCCCCGGGTCAGGCTGTGTGCTGACAGCTCGGAGCCTGGAGCCTGCTTTGGATTCTGTCTCCCTCTCTCCCCGCCCCTCCCCCACTCATGCTCTGTCTCTCTCTGTCCTCAAAAATGAATAAACGTTAAAAAATATTTTTTTTTAAAAAAAGAGAGAGAACGTGGGAGCAAACATGACACCACAGGATACACATGTACAGTTTTTTCGTAAATACAACATGTAGCAGGCATTTCCTCATGCAGTGGCAACAATACACATCTATCTGCACTGCATTTTATAATATATAGAAAAATACCCATTAGGTCACTATGCCAATGTCTTAAATGTTTGGAGAAACGGAAGGATATATGGGCATTCAGGAAATAGATCTTCCAGGTCTTAAATAGAAATAAGATTTTTTTCTTCCCTATAAATGTCTTCATAGTTTTGGTGATTCTGTTCAAGGAAATATTAAATTCCTGGTGAACTTGCATTTCAGAAAGCATAGTCAGTATTCAGAGAGATACCAACAGATAAAATTCTTTATCCTTCACAGTCTGCTGTACCTTTGTCTTACCCAAATAGGTTGTTTATCGATCATTTGGTGGTTAAAGAAGTAAGAGTCCTAAAACTGATGGGAAAGTGAGTTATCATTTCTTTTTTTCTAAATATACCGTGATTCATCTCTGAGAGATTCTCCTGAGAAATCAGGCTCACATACAGTATTTGACATTGCTTTCAGCGTCTTAACTATTTGGGGCAAGTTTAACTATAAAAGAGAGATGTCCTATTTTTAGTCTCAAAATGTTGACATCCAGAATATAGAAATTGCTTTTCACGATGGAAAGGACAAAGAGAGTACTGTTTTTCTCCACATCCACAAAATATGAATCTTAAGAGAGAGTATTAACCTGTGGAGACTGGGAGAGTGCACTGTTTGATGAATTTGATGTGCTCAGCTAAGGTACCTGTTTTCTTCCCTGGCTGTGACTTGCCATTCTGGTTCTATCTAAATGTATAGCATGGTGCACCATTCCAAGGAACACTGTCAACTTGGTGAGCGATGCTAATTTACAAATAAGTGTGACACATGACAGCCTTTGGGGAGGGGGAGGATAAGCCCAGGCACTTGGATGACACAATTTATGTGAGAGGACTGGAAAGCCGACACTTGTTTTTGTTCTGGACAGTTTACTGACCATCTAGGCTCAGCAATCAGGAAAAGCAACCCTCGTCTACAAACCAGTTTTATTGATGTGGGCACATTTTTCCCTTACCCATCTCTTCATCTAACTCCTGACTCTGGGCTCCTTCCCAAGGTCCTATATCCCAAGGTAGGATGGAGAAAGGAGAGAGCCCCTTAGCTCTGCTCTGGGAGGGTGGTGCAACTAGTCCTGGAAAAGCTTAGGTACATAAGAGTTACCAGAGCCAACCAACCATCTTGTGGCCCCTAGCTCCATTCTGATTATGTCCTAGCGCTGCCCACATTGGCAATTTCCAGGTCATCTCCTCATGGTCCTTCTCCAGCCTCTTGGAGCAGACTGCCAGTTCCGCTCCAACAGGCTATTTCTACCCACCCTCTCTTTTGGACTGGACTCTCTTTAAAACCCAGCTCACTAAACTGAATTTGGTTTACTGGTTTATTTCTTCATCTGCTTGTCATCATGCTAAAAATTTCAACCCAAAACTTATAAATTCAGCAGCTGGCAATCTTCTCAGAATGCCATTGTATACAGAAACCTATAGAAATCGCTAGCCAAAGACCCAACACAGAATAGTTGAGACTTCTTCCTGAGGCAATAAAGTAGGTGAGTAGAGGCAACACAGTGGTCCTATGTAAAGGAAAATAGTAAATAAGAGCTGTATTTACTGAGTGCTTCCTCTGTGCTAGGCACTGAGGACCTCACCCAAGCTTAATGTCTTTCATAGATTGTTTCGTTTAATCTTCACCTCAGGTAAGTGTTATTAAACCCTATTTTGACTAGGGGAAAACTGAAGCTTAGTAAGCTTCAAGTTACATGTTCACATAGAGCTAGTAAATAGTAGAGGCAGGTTTAGAAAAGAGGTCAACCTTACTCCAAAGCACTAGCTCTTTCTAAAAAGCTATGCATCTCCCAACTGAAAGAATGTCTTGAGCAGTTTACATTTAATTCTAAGCAGTGGTTCGCAACTGTAGGCTCTGAGCTCCCCACCACCACCAAAAAAAGAACATTTGGCCCTGTCACGGGACATTTTTGGTTTTCACGGCTGGTGGAGCAGTGTTATTGGCATCCAGTGAGTAGGGAGAGGCCAGGGATGCAGTTAAGCATCCTACAGTGCTCACGACAGCCCCAACAACAAAGAATTATCTTGCCTAAAATGTCAACAGTGCTGAACAAGAAACCTTGATTCAAAAGATGGTGGATTTTTAAAGCCAATTCATTAAAAACCCCAGTTATTGTTTGTAATTCACTCATATGTACATTCTGTCCCATCACAGATGACAGCAGCCTTCTAAATCTAACTCCCTACCCCCTGGTTAGAAGACGGAAGAGAAGGTTCTTTGGGCTGTGTTGTCTTGTCTCAAGCTAGGCAACTCCTCCTGGAAACCCACCAATGCGAAGACCTGAAAATATCACAGAACCTGAGGACCTCCAGACAGCTGAACCACAATTATTGGTTTTTGACTATGTTTTCTATGCTTCCTTATTACTTTTATTCGCCTCCCTCTACCCTTTTAAATGATTTTACATGTGAAAGCAGCTGCTGTCAAGGGGGGTAAAAAAGATTCAAAAAGCAGGCTGTTTTTAAAAGGATTTTTAAAGCTGACATTGTGCATGTCTGCTCCAAACCATACCATGACAGATGCGAGAATTATGGTTTTTAAATTATTTAAAGGTTTTTTTTAAATGTATCATACAGAGAAAAATTATTTCATGTATAATAGTATATCTTTAGCTCTTGCTGATCTCATGTTAACAATTTATCATATATGAAAGTCTTTAAACATAGAAATCTCTCTAAAATTGCAAAACTGTGTTCAAAAATCCAATCTATCAATATTATTAGAGATAATATTATAATCAAACATATACCACCTCACCTATTGCTTTGTCTGTGCTCATTCACATCTAGTCTTCCATTCTGTCGGAATCCAAGAGCTTCTACATAAAAACATCTTAATTTATAATGCAACAAAAACCATATATGGAAAGTATTTAAATTTTGTAAATACACAATTATCCTAATACCTTCGTACAATGCATATGGGCAACTAATTTCCTTTTGATCCAATGGTGTCTTTTTCAGCTTCTTGGAGAATGAAGTAATCCAGTTAGAAAATGGTGTAGTAACATATACAATTACCCTCAAATGTAAAATTGAGTATTATCACATTTTGTTCTAATTGAAATCTGAAGCATGATGTCTGCACAGCAGCATAGTGTTAAATCTTATAGGGCATGCCGGAATTAGCTCAGATCGTAAAAATATTTAACATTTTCTGTTAATAAAATCTTTTTAGTTAAGCTAAGCTTGTCTCATATTAGATGACTATGCAGATATGACTTTTCCGATGTGTACTTGGTGTCTTGTCTTATGCTTAGAATCTTGAAAGCAGGACACATTAAGCAATACTATATTTTAGAAAGGAGGAAGCCACACGCTTCGATTTTCTGCTCACAGTTTTGTTATGATCTTCCTCACTAAACCTGTAACATGGTACAAAATTTGTTATATTGTCCCCTGTTCTTCCTTGGCCCGTTTCCCAAACAGAATTTTCCATGGGTTGAGAGATCAGGCCTTTGGACTTTTTTTCTTGCTTTCCAAAATCTAAATGACCCTAAAGAAGGACAAGAAGCAACCAGTGTCTAGTACAATAAAAGGATGGGCTAGATGCCTATAAGTGGTTTATTCAAGATGCATTTTTAATCCCAACCCTATACTTTCTCAGTACTTAAGTGCACAGGCATTTATAGGTCCACCAATATTTTGACCTAACAACTAAATTTATTAAAGCTGTTAGCTTTACTGAAGATGAAGATAGGTATATATGAAATAGTGGACTGATTATTGTACTAGGTTGAACCATATGAAATTGCTGGCAATGGACTGTTTTGACCTATAAAAATAGCAATTTCATATGGTTCAACCAAATATCTGATGTTGTGAAAATTATACTTGGAATTGTCTTCTAGCATTTGTGATTGAAAGCGAACAGATTAAAGGGTTGGAAGAGATCTCAAAAGGCTACACAGGTGTCTCTTTAGATCATACCAGCTCACTTGGGGCCTTAATCTTGGAATCCAGAGTTGTGTTCCAATGACCTGGTAATGAATGCACGGTTGTAAGTATGCCTGACGCCATATAAAGAGGTATCTCTGAAACCTATATGAGAAAACCACAACTTTCTAAATCAAATATTTATAAAACAGTTATTGGAATATGCTACTTAAAGACCCTTAGAATGAATACCCCCTTGGAAAGCAGGGAACTACTCCCAGATTTATCTGGTCTGTAAAGCCTGATTTCATAAATCAGGTTTGACTAAAGCTTAATATTGTTTTTGAATATGGTTCATTTCCATCCCCCGTGGTTAATTCACTTAAGGTCCATTGTTTCAGAAATTATAAAACAGCCCAACTGGGCATGCTCTCAGCTCCCGTCTCAGCCCTCGCCCACCTTTCCACTATATTGAACCCTTTGCTTCAATCGTTCCTACTAATTCATGCAAAGTTATCAACTGATAAACCTACCTTGGTGTTCAGCACGTTCCTCTAAATGCTTGACCTAAATCACTTCTGCTTGGTTAATTTGTGCTCACTCTCGCCTTAGTCTCGGTATGAAAGGAACAGTTACCTTCCATGCCATTGTCCTTTGTACAACTGAAGACTGTTAATAAATTCAGGTCTCACCTCCAGGTCTGGGAGGGCTATAGTAGCTATTCATGGAGATGGGAATTTGTCTAATTCCCTAGGTAGGCTTCCCATATCTAAGGTAAATAAATTCAGCCACCTTATCTTTTATTCATAGTGCCTGTTTCCCAGACTTTGATTGGTTTTATAGTTCCTGTGGACACACTCCAAGATTTATAGATCTTCTTTCACTAGCAGGTCCTAAAATTAAATGTAGTGCTCCAAGTCGTGATGACCTACCCTGGCTCATAGTGGCAATAGACAGCTCACCATCTCCCATTAGATATGCCAATGCGTCTCTTTAGGAGCTGACCCCACTCTCCTCTCACCTACCAAAGGACTTTCTCAGGTGTAGTCCATGAGATAGAGGTCTACTGTCTCGGCTTCTGCTAGTAATTCGCTTTCAGATTAGCAATAACCCTGAGCTGATCTCTAGGGGTAAGGAGAGAACACTGAACCCATTCTGTTGCATGGGTACTCACATGCTGAAAACAGAAAAGGATGTCAACTTTTTCTGGCACACCCTCACCCATTTTACCACCATAATTTAAATATCCTGTGTTGATTCATCGCTGTTGTTGTTTTTGTTGTGTGTGTGTGTGCGCACGCGCGTGTGTGTGTGTGTGTGTGTGTTCAGATTACAGAGGCAATATATATTCTTTATGGGCAATCTGAAACACACCACCGAGTATAAAGAAAATAAAAATCACCTGAATCCCACCATAATCATATTGTTTAAAACCACATTTCCAGGCTTTAAAAAGTCAGTGGCTAGGTTCAAAGGCACTTGTGGATAAGATAGGTGAACAAACGCCCACAAGGCCAAGGTATCACTTTACAATATCTGTCCGCTGATGTTTTGCATGCTTCTAGAAACAGATTGACTGCAAACTTCTGGTTGTGCCACTGTTGAAGGGTACAAAGAAGACTTTAGAAGTAGCACAGCCCGGATGCCTCCTCTAATGAAAGCTTTTAGGGAAATTCTAAAATCCTGCCGGATCATTTTGTTCCTGGGTGCTCTTCTAACAGTTGGATGCTTACTGTATGGCAATACTGCCACCTACTGAATTCTGAGCTTTAGGGTAAGAGGGGAAAACAAATGTGCAGAATATAATTCTGCACATATATATTGTGCAGAATATATTCATTTTAGACAGCAAACAATGGACCAGGTTAACAATATTCCATATGGAATTCAGATTCTGGAAGTCTCAGAGCTGAAAGGATTAAGGATATCATCCAGACTAACTTCCCACGCCACCTACATGTACCTAAAAATTGCCTATCATTTCTTTGTGTTCTCGAACGTCACCAAATGCAAAATGCTCAGGTTTCAGGTAACGGTAGATAGGATGAGAAAAAGCAGTGATGCTATTGGCCCATAATAAATCATTATAATTAAATATAAAGATCAGAAATAAACCCAAGAACAAAGAATAGTTGAGTACATTATAAAGAGATGACCTTTCAAATCTGTGAGAAAAGGTGGGATTACTAAATAATTTGGGATGACTGGTTGGCCATTTTGGGGGGAAAATCCTAGATCTATACCTCATAACTTCCATCAAAATAAATTCTAGGTGAAGTAAAGATTTACATGTTAAAGCACATATACAAGGAGTATGGCAATATTGATAAATATTTCTGTAATTTTACTATGGAGAAAAGCCTTTCTAAGCATGACACCAAAGGAAGAAACCAAAAAGAAAAAGATAGATGGATTTGACCAATTAAAAATGCAGAACTCCTATACAGTAAAAAATAAACCAAATTAAGAGAAAACAAAATTTGAAATATATGCAACAAAGAGTATAGATCTCTAATGTATATCAAGAGCTTAAACCCCATTACTGATGGGAGGTTTCTATGATCTACAACCTTCCCAACAGAATGTTCCTATTTCATTCTTTCCTCACTGCACTTTTTAAATTATTGCTTGTTTGTCTGTTTATTTCCACTAAACTGGAAGTTCAAGAAAGCAGCCACTGTGTCTGTTTTGCTTCCTGTTATATCCTCAATACTTAACACAGTGCTAGACACAAAGCAACTACTGAAAACATATTTATTGTGTGAGTGAATAATGAATGCATGAATAGATAACATTTTATGATCAAAAAGAATCAAACTTTCCAGTAGAAAATTGAGCCAAGGACACAAACTGGCGATGTACCATAAACTAAAGTAATGAACTAATAATAAATATGAACATATTTAAAGACACTGGTAATCAAAAATGCAAATATTACAATACACTCCTTTTTTTATGTATCAGAAAGACAAAAGATATAAAGAATTATAGTTCCTAGGGTCAGTAAGGAAGTATGGAAGCGGACATTCTCTTACAGAGTAAACAAGAGTGTAAACTGATCCGATCTTTCTGGAAAATATTTTGGCAACATATTTTTTGTGTACGTCAAATACTTCCACTTTAGGGAGTTCTCCTTTAAAAAAGGTTAAGAAAAAATGAACTCAAGATACATTCATTCATTATTCAAAAAATACATGCAACAAAGGATGCTTATAGGAGCATGGAAAAAATTGGAGGAATGGAAAAAATTGGAGGAATGAAAAAAATATAAATAAGCCCACAATATAGGGTTGGTTAAATATGGTATATCCTTTCAAGGGAATACTACTGTGCACCAATTAAGAATAAGCACTAGATGTATATTTACTGAAATAAACAGCTATAATGTTAAATGAAAAGAGAAAGTTATAGAAGAATACAGTGTGTTCCCATTTTAAGAGTATACATACACATGTGTGCATTACAGTGTCTGAAAGGATATTTGCTAAAAGGTTAACAGCATCTATCTCTGGGAGGTGAGATTTGGAGCAATTATATTTTCTTTTTGCATATCGGTAATTTCTGATTTTTCCACAATGAGCATGTAGTATCTGTATAATTTTTTCAGGGAATAAACAACAATGTTCACAATATATATTAAATGAAAAACACATGTTATAAAACAGTATGTATAGTATGACACAATATTTGTAAAAAAGAAAATTATATATAAAAATATCTATGTATGTATATATATGCATAAGAAGCTAGAAAGACATACACTAAAATGTTAATAGTAGTTATTTATGGGTAGTGGGATTATGGGTGATTATTTTTTCTTTTTGCTTTTCTGTGTTTTCTAATTTTTCTACAATGAATATGTATTCCTTGTGTAATAAAAACTAATAATAAAAGTTTTAAAAAAAATGAAAAGTGAGAATTTGTGACTCATCACTTCCTCTCACCCTCCCTGCCACCCCCTGGACTTATTCCCTGTCATCAAAGTGTGGGCAGTGGGGTTATGGAAAGGAAACACCAGGACACCATAACTTTGGAAGATAAAATAGAGAGCCAGACAAAGGTGGATGGGAAGGAAAGAGAGAGGGTGGAAGGGAAGGAGGGATGGAGGAAGGAAGGAAAGAAAGAATTAAGCGAAAGTGAAGTCAATAGAGGAAGGATTAAAGCAGGCTTTGGAAATATTTTCCCTGACAATAGCAGTAAGTCTCTTTAACTCTGTTTTCCTGATAACTATGACCCCCCCCCAAAAAAATCAGTTTAATAGGTTTATTTTCTTAAATGTTTTTAATGTTTATTTATTTTTGAGAAAGAGACAGAGAGACAGAGACAGAGTGTGAGCGGGGTTGGAGCAGAGAGAGCAGGAGACACAGAACCCAAAGCAGGCTCCAGGCTTCAAGCTGTCAGCACAGAGCCTGACGCGGGGCTCGAATGAGCTGTGAGATCATGACCTGAGCCAAAATCAGACATTTAACTGGCTGAGCCACCCAGGCACCCCATATAGGTTTATTTTCCAATAAAAGGAATCATATACGTGTCTGGAGAGACATCTAGGAAATTCAGTTCTCCCAGGAGTGTATCCCAAGAAGTTTTTCAAGAGGCAAGCTTTTGAGGTCCAGTTGGTTATCAAGGGCTGTGCAAGTACAGCCTGGAACTACACAGGCTATCGTCTGATTCTCCGATGGGCTCAAGCAATGCGCAACAGTGGCTTGCAGTTCCGATATCCATTCTTTCCTTTTTCCCTTTAGAAACAGAGACCCCAAATTTTAGCAAGACACTGGCCACCTAAATTTAAGACCCCGTTTACTATGGTTTGGGATGTGGCTATGTAACTGGGTGTTAAAAAAAAAAAAAAAACCAAGTGCATACTGCCCGTAGCAACCAACATTCACAGCAGCTGAGAGATGGATGCTGTGGCTCAGTAACGCACACCTCGGCAGGTACCACAGCGCCTCCTACAGTTCATGCCTGGCACTGCCCAGATCCCCTTGCTTCTCACATGGACCTACTCCACCCAGCTGTAGCTTCTTCTGGATTCTGTTATTACTGTTTACTATACAAAAAGAGGGACAGTGGGACAAACCACAGCTTTCACTTAATCCATGCTAAATTCCCCCATCTGAGGCACTTCTGAGCTTCCTGGTAAAATGACCCACACCCTTACCCCCAAGTGATCTGAGACCCTGGTTACCCTGCCCTTGGTACACTTTAGTTGTGATACATGCCCATTTACAGTTAAACCTGGGCGTACCAGAGGTGACCCAGTGGTCATGTGAGTGCCGAACATACTCCTCTGTATGAACATACCCCTCATACTGGAGTAACTCTCCCTGCTCATGACGATCAGAGCCGATAACCTCTGTCAGTATGGTAACTCTTACTCGCCTGCTAGTTTTCTGCCTGTAGGACCCTAAGTTGACCACTTAGCAGTGGTAGCTTAAAGCTTAGTGGGATTCTTATTTTCTTCACTCTATGACCTAGGACCTCTAGAGACACAGATTCTAGACCCCCAAAGAGAGAGCACTAAGTCCTCAGTGGATTCCTGAAGCCACTCCTACTCTCACCCCTTTGTTTTTGGACTCATGAATTTAGAACCATCTAATGACCATTGGTTGGTGTAAGGAGTATAATGCATCCCATAGGTTGCATCACCCCAATAATACAAGGCATCCTCTCCTTAAAGAGGCCAGGCCACCACTCCAGTGCGATGGCAGCCTCCGCTTGGTGGATCCCACAGTCGTGTTTTCACTGATGCACCTGCTTTGCTAAGAAGTGGGGCCCTTGGTCTTAGGCAATGTTATGTAAGATCCTGCATTGGTAGGTCAGACACTTTGTCAGTCAGTGGATATTGTTGCTGGCTGAAGCCCTGCAGACAACATTGGCAAACTACTATCCAGAAAGCAGGTAAATCCCAGTCAGGGTGGATGTAGTCTCAATTTGTCTCCAGCTGGCAGTCTGTTCTCCAGAAGGAATGGTATTAGATTGAGGGCACAGTGTCAATCTCTGTTACCAAGAGGCTGGACATTGAACGGAAGCTGTAAATAAATTTTGCTGAAAAAAGCTTGTATTGGTTTCTTATTGTTGCCCCTATAACAAACTGCCACAAACTTCGTGGCTTAAAATAACCCACATTTATCATTCACATTTCTGGAGGTCAAAAATCAGTTTTACCGGCTTAACGTCATGAGGTCAACAAATCTGTGTTCCTTCTGGAGCCTGTAGGGGAGGATCTATCTCCTTTTCTTTCCCAGCTTCTGGAGGCTTCCTGCATTCCTTGGCTTGTGGCTCCTTTTTCTATCTTCCAATCAGCAAAAACGTAGCATAGCCTCAATTCTGTGTGTATGTGACTCCTTTTTTCATCTTCAGGTATCCTTCCTATTCTGACTCTTCTGCCTCATCTTAGAGGGAAACGTGCTGGTTTGTTGGGCTTGCCCACATAATCCAGGATAACTGTCCTATTTGAAGATCCTTAATGCAATCAGAGCTCCAAATTCCTTTTTGCCAAGTAACACATTCATACATTCATAGGTTCCAGGGATTAGGAAGTGAACATCTCTGGGGGACTATTATTCTGTCTGCTGCAAGGCCAGTGCTGTTAGACCCATTTACAGTTTCCATCTCTACCGAGAGCTGCTTTTTGAATGGTCTATCTTTCTCTGCTGCAGATAGCATGGCCTTGCTCTTGAACTCCAAGGGTCTGTGCTATGACTCTTTTATTGGAGTTTGCCAGAGTGTCCACAGCATCCTTTTATACCCAGATTCCTCTTCTGCCAGACGATATGGCACAAATGACAGGGCTACTGATGGTAAAGCCTAAACATGCTGAAGACCCCCTTCTTGCTCTGGGACCAAATTAAAACTAGAGCTCTACCTCACATGTGAGATACGCTGCCTTCCAAACCTATGGAGGCTGCTCAAGCCTCAAGTTTCTAGCTTCATGGTTGGAAACGCGAGGGACAAAAACTTGTTTTTGTTTTGGAGATGCCCCAGCACCTCTCAGATCCCTTGACTCCTAAAAGCTTCACTGATGTAGCAGACCCCTTAATCTCTGTAAGGTTTATCTCCCATTCTCGGGAGTTTGTGTGTCTTGCTTACCAAGGCATTCAGAAGACTCGCCATTTCACACTGGCTGTGTCCAGAGAACATCATGCCATCGACTTGGTGTGCAAATGTGAGGTTCTCTAGAGAGAATATTCCGATCAACAGGATCGGACTGTTGTGAGCCTTAGTGAGGTCATCTAGGGATACACAAGTCCGGTTCCCAAAGATCATCTGAGAACACAGACTGATGCTCAACCCTCGGTACCAAACCACGGAATGATGAAAACAAATATTATGCAGTGAGGACATAGGATGCTACAGGCATGTGAGATCCACTAGAGGTGGAGAGGACTGGTTCCAAAAGGTCATCTGAGAACATGGAGTTGGGTTATACTCACATACACAGCTGCTAAGTAATAATATTATACAATGAGTACACAGAGCTCCATTTTCTGTGTTCTCATTGTTAGATAAAAGCCCATAACAATTTGGCATAATTTCTAATAGTGTGTATGCATTTGCTGGTTGATAAAACTCAGCCAGGGCTTTTAGGGACTTCATCTCCACCTGCTCCCGGTAAAACCTCTGCTGGGAATACTTAAGGATAGTTCATTTGTTGCAGGGAAGATAAAAGTAGCAACTCTTTTGGGGGACCCAGAGCATGTCGAGATTCTTGATTCTCTTCAAATTCTTATCTGGATCCTCTTCAGATTTCATATAACTTTTTCTGTCTATAAAGTGCAGTCAATAGAGATCTTTGGAACTCGGTTAAAGTCTCATGATTATTCTTGAAGCCATATAATCTGTTCTAGTAAAGATACCACATTCGGCACAACAGCTATTACTGGGGCTTCTTGGATAAGCTTGCAGCAGTGCTGTTTGAAAGGGCAGACCTACGCCGGCCGAGTCCATCTTGTTCTGTGTCCTCCACCTTGAGTGACTATGTCCCCGACATGCCCCCTTTCCGGGAAAATCGCAGAAACCTCAGACCACAGCTCCTCTCCTTGAGTAACCTCCTGCTCACCCGTTCAAACTTCCCCAATCAAAACACGCCCGGCTACCTGTGTAACAGGACTCCGACCGTTCCCCAGCCAATCGGCCGAGGCCACGACCCTTCCCCAGCCAATCGGCTGAAGCCACAGCCATTACCTCACCACCTGGCCCTAGACCCCTAGAAAACCTTTGTGCTTTTGAAACTCGCTCTCTCCCCGGTATCTCACCGCTGTGTCAGTGCAGGTAGGGGATTGAGCTCGAGCTAGCTCGAATAAAGGCTCTTTTGCTTTTGCATCGGACTCGGCTCCCTGGTGGTCTTTGGGGATCATGAATTCTGGGCATAACAGTGTTCATCTGCCATGACCCATCCAGTGTTTGAAGAAGCCGAAGTGATGATTAAAATGGGGGGTGTGATAAGAACCACCACTGCTGAATCTTTTCCATCACCTTGGATTTGTGATAATGCTGTTTTGTTTTGTTTTGTTTTGTTTTGATTAATTGTCTTGGTGAGGATGGAAAAAGTTTTCAGGAACTTGCACTTAGTGTTTCCTATTTACAATAGCTTTTCCTCTGTATCAAGAAATTGGGTGTAATGGTATTGGCCAACTATTAAGTATGTCCATAATATTATATGTTGGGAAATTAGAGAAAAGGTTGCCGGATGGGTCCATGGGCACAGCCGACCCACGGTGAGGCAGAGAGGAATCATGACTCTGTTTATGACCTTACCTCCATTGGTTTTCCCCCTGACAGATGTCAGATCCCTGGGAAGCAACGTCAGCTCAGGACCTATGTCTGAAGGCCTTGAAAGATCTAAATGTTTCCTCTTCCCATTGTTTGGTTACCTGGGTGATGGCTACAGGACCCTTTGGGGAAGGCCTAGAGGAATCACTACTGAACGAACCTGGCAAGTTTCACAGGATCTGTCTTAATATCAATGCAGCTTCTCCTTTGGTAGACAGATTTGAGTTTAGCTGTCTCAGCTGTGGAAACTGAGCAAGAGATGGTCACTTTCCTTTGGGGAAGGGATGTCAGTCTTCTGCTCATCTATCCTTGATCTCCTCAAATTATACGTATATTAAATAATACCCTGCTCACTTGTCTTACCCCTAGGAATACCATGATCACCATTATCAGCCATCTCCAAAGATCCCTACAGGTCAGCCTCTCCTGTGCCATTCAGATCTTGCTGCCCATGACAGCAATTATTCCCACCTTGCTTCTCATGGTTATGTGGTCTCACCTAGCCTTTTCCAATCCAGGATTCTGTCATCCCCATTGCTACTAGAAGCCCTGTTCAATAACAGTATCTAACTATCAGCCAGACCTACAAAGGATGGACACCACTGAGCTCCTTATTGATGCTGCTATTCCCCTAATTAGCACATTCCTTACTGCCTTGGAAAATAAAGTGTCCCTGGGTCTGCCCAAAGAACAGAGTCAGCTGCTGAATTTTCCAGGCTCATAGGGGATCTATCTCAGCAAACTCCTTCCTCTATACTGTGCCGTGAGAGTTTTGCTATCTCAACTTTATTTAATGAGGCTCATCATTTTTTCAAGCTTCCAAGTGCTTTAACAGCAGCACATTTAAGCCACCTTCCAGAGCCCTTACCAAAGTGTTAAATCCTGTCTCATGAAAGAGGGTCTTTGTATTCATCCTTTGTATTCTGTCCCGCCTGATCCAGCACCCTCTAGACCCACTCCTGGGCATGCTTTACTGGTTTCTCCTGGTACCTGTGAGTCAGCACCTTTGATGTGTAATCCATCACCTCCCTTCCTAAACCCAGCACTTGCCTACTGTACATCTCATCCTCATTATTGATTTTTCAGCCAGAAAAGGAAATGAAGGCAGATCTTGAGGAAAACTAGCATTGTCTCCTAAAGCCCGTGTCTCATTTGAAGGGTCTGCATTGTCTTAAAAGAAGAAGAAGAAGAAGAAGAAGAAGAAGAAGAAGAAGAAGAAGAAGAAGAAGAAGGAAGAGGAAGAGGAGGAAGAGGAGGAGGGGGAGGAAGGGGAAGAAGAAGAACAAAGACTCTATCTTCCACAAGGTAGAGTGGGCCATGTCTTCAGGCCCAGAGGCTTCGGGACAATCTGGGGATTTAAGATGCTCACCTGAAGATATTCGGGAGTTCCCTTTCCAGATCTCCATCTCTATCAGGACCTTAACTCTGATATTGAGGATTCAGCCTTCTCTGAAATTCTGCCACTCTTACAATTAAGTCTAGGGTCTGGTTTTCAGGGATGTCTGTCCTCCAGCTACAGGAGATGACAGCCTCTTTAAATTCTTCCCAAAAGTCCCACTCACTCTCATACTTTGCTTAAAATTGCAAAGTATTTTGCAAAAATAGCCTGTCATTTTCTCTCATCAATAACCACTTAATTCCACAGCCCCCTAACTGCTAGTTCTCCCATGCAGAGATGTCAGATGTGAGCCAGTACATCCCCTCCTAGCTACATCCCCTCCAAAATCACTAGAGGTGAATGTTGTAGCAATGGCACTGCTCAGTGCCAGGGCTCAGTGATCCACTTCTCGTCAGGGCTGGAGACCTCACTGCCCTCTGTCTGTTGAGTACTACTACCCTTAGAGTCAACTACCTAAGACCACTTTGGTACCCAAGTGTCTTAGGATATGTTTCACAGAAGCAGATTCTAAGATAAGGATTTGTGTGCGTTTGTTTTTGTTTTCGTTTGTTTGTTTTGAAGGAATGCTCTTTGACAAAAATCTGTGAGGAAAGAAGGAAGCAGGATAGGAAAGAGGAAAGAGGAAAAAGCTGAGCAAAGTTGCCTCAGGTAAAATCTAAGCCGTCAGGGGCAGGGGAGAAAGGGTCTGCAGCATGAACTGTATTGCCTAATATGTCAAACACACGGTATCTTTTCACTCAACAAAACAATCATATCTCTACCCTGGGCTTTCCTCAGAATATTTCACTCACTAACCGGCAACTACCATCCTTCCACCAACGGTGAGGTTTACGCTGTCTAAAAGAATTCACTACGTTTTCTTCGAAGTTCTTTAAGCTGTCTCCTCACCAGTACACAACGGGAGAAAATAATTCGAAAGTGATCAATTAATATCGATGTCAAAAAATACCATTACGGAGTTAGAATTTTACAGGGCTTGGGTCTCAGCTGTTACTTTTGACTCTGCCAAAGAAACTTCTGTATGAAGAAACTCTTCCACAAAACTTCACAAGGTTAAAGTCTCCATTATATTACTCAATTGAGGAAACTATAGCATGCAAGAGAGAGGGCCCTGCGTTTTATATGGGTTTTCATTCCAGTTCTTGCATGACTACAGAAGCATACTTACTCCTCATTCTATGTGATCCTGGGTTACTCAGTTACCCTATCTGTACAGGGGAATACTATGCCTAAGGAAAAGCCATGACAACCACCTATTGCTCTAGGTATCTAAGAGGAAAGAGACAAAAAACAAACTTCACCACATCGTGCAGGAAAACTTTGCCATGTTGAATTTGTTCCAATCCAATTCCATTTTTGAAAATCCCCTTGAGTCTCCTAAACTTTACCTTCTAAAACAGTACATTTTCTATCTCTGAAGGTTTCATTTGGTCCCTTATTCATATCAGAACTCATCATCCATACGTAGAAACCCCAAGTGAGGGTAGAGTGGGGCCAGTATTCATGTGGCCCCGAATGTTCAGAACCCCAGCTGTGGCACCCGATCCAGGCCTGCTCCTTCCATGTCCTTCAGCAGCCCACTGTACTTAAAGCTTTTCTGCTTTCCCTCCCTCAAATAAGTGGTCACTTCTGTGTTTTATTACCTCACATTTTTGAAATGGATTTCTATATACCCATGAGTTTCTAGAACACTGGTACAATTACATACTTCAAATTCTGATCAAATAGAAATTTTACTTTTGCTACATATTGCTATGGTGAGTCTGGCACTGAGCTGAGAAGGTTATATGACTTATTACAGAGCAGGGAACCACCTTCAAATCCAAGTTAAAAGGCTTAGAAAATATCAAAGGTGAGCCAAAGAAAGAATGTATGCCTACAATATACAGTAGCTTTGCTTCATAGATATATGACAGTGTAGTTATGGAAGTGAACAGTTCTACGAAAAAGTGGCATAATGATAATAAAGGGCAACCAGGTGAATTGTTCAAAACCTACCCTGCCAAAAGATTCTAATGCTACAACCTGTGGTGTGCTCCGTATACATTTACCCTAAAATGAAGCCACTGGTCAACAATTACCACCCACAGTCAACTTTAACTACTCATTCTAACCACAAACAGAGAAACAAGGTTCACTGGACATTGAGAATAGTCTATAACTTGAAAGGGAAGGACTGTCGTCAAACAAACAAATCAAAAACACTGACAATGGAGAAAACACAGATAGTTCTTTTTTTAAATATAATTGTTAAGTTAGCTAACATACAGTATATACAGTGCACTCTTGGCTTTGGGAGTAGATTCCCATGATTCATTGCTTACATACAACACCCAGTACTCATCCCAACAAGAGCCCTCCTCAATGCCCATCACCCATTTTCCCCTCTCCCCCGGACCCCCTACAAACCCTCAGTTTGTTCTCGGTATTTAAGAGTCTCTTATGGTTTGCCTCCCTCTCTGTTTGACACTATTTTTTCCCCTTCCCTTTCCCCATGGTCTTCTGGTAAGTTTCTCAAGTTCCACATATGAGTAGAAACATATGATATCTGTCTTTCTCTGACTGACTTATTTCACTTAGCATAATACCCTCCAGTTCCATCCGCATTGTTGCAAATGGCAAGACTGCATTCTTTCCCATTGCCAAGTAGCATTCCATTTTATATATAAACCACATCTTCTTTATCCATTCATCAGTCGATGGACATTTGGGCTCTTTCCATAATTTGGCTAGTATACTCCAATAAATTCTAAAAGATATTCCAGCTCTATCAAACAAACATAGAATATTTGGAAAAAGGAACAATAACAAAAGAGCTAATAATCCCAATCAGCTGCTGAAATAAAAATTCAAAAGTGTTATTGAACACAACACTAGCAAATCAAATACAATCTATAAAAGAGATAATACAGCTAGACCAAGTGGAGATTGTCCTAGGAATATATGACTGGTTCAGTCAATCAATGTTATTTCCCATATCAAGAAACCAAAGAAGGAAAACCATGTGAAGATCTCAATAATTGAAGGGCAGGGGGCAGAAGCATGTGGTAAAATTCAACATTTACTCATGTTATTTTTTTAACTCTCAGAAAACTGGGAATTAAACAAGACTTCCACAGAAGGGACATCTACAAAAACCCACAGCTAACATTATACTAAGTGGTGAAAGACTACACGCTCTCCCCCTAAGAAGAGAAACAGGTAAGGACGTATACTCTCACCATTCCTGTTCAAAGTGTACTGAAGTAACAATACAAAACAGAAAATAACAAATGTCAGCTAGAATGTGACGAAACTGGAACCCTAATACATGGTGGGAATGTAAAATGGTGCAAGCTGCTTTAGAAAATAGTATGGCAGTTGTTTGAAAGATTAAACATAGAGTTATCATATGACCCAACAATTTCACTCCCAGTTATATGCCCAAAAGAAATGAAAACACACCCCCCCCACACACACAAATCTGTATATAAACATTCATTGCAGCATTATTCCTAATAGCCAAAAAGTAGGACAAAACAGTGTCAATCATCTGCTCAAGAGATAAATACAATTTAGCATATCCACAATGAAATACTATGTGACAATCAGAAGGAATGAAGTACTGACACGTTACAACATAGATAAACCTTGAAAACATGCTAAGTGAAAGAACCCAGTCACAACAGACTATATACTGTATGGCTCCATTTATGTGAAAAGTCCCGAACAGGCTAATCTAGAGAGATGAAGAATAGCTCTCTGGTTGCCTCGGGTGAGGGGATTGGAAGGGAAATGGGGAGCGACTGCTAATGGGTATGAGGTTTCTTTTGAGAGGTGTAGATATCTTTTCCCCAAGACAGGCATGGCTGGGCTCTGCTAACACATGGCTTCTATGACTCTTGTTTTCCTAAGCATGAAAGGATGATTAACCTCACTTGTGACTGATGCCTCCTCCCTCATAAATGGTAATACCTTCAATTGAGTCATAATTGAGTTTGGCAGACCTGGGAACAATTTTGCCTCTTTAAGGTGACAATAGATGTCTGTGCTATAATTTATTGATGAGCTAATACCATAGTTTAATTCTCAGGGGGAAATTTTACTTCTAAGTCCTTAAGAGACTTTTCCTTTTCACTTCCTTGTATCATTGACAAAGTGGCAATAGGCTAACATGCAGTCGTTCACTAAATTAGTTTTTAAAATAGAATATTGAAAATAAATTGTTGTAAGCCACCAAAATGACCCCTAACGGAGGCAGCATGTGGTAGCAGAGAGTGCGGGACTATAAGTCAAAAGTTCTGGGTTTCAGGGGCACCTGGGCGGCTCAGTTGGTTAAGCATCCAGCTTTGGCTCAGGTCATGATCTCACAGTTCATGGGTTCAAGCCCCGAGACGGGCTCTGTGCTGACAGCTCAGAGCCTGGAGCCTGCTTCTGATTCTGTCTCCCTCTCTCTCTCTGCTCTTTCTCTCTCTCTCTCTCTCTCTCTCTCTCTCTCTCTCTCTCTCTCTCTCTATATATATATATATATATATATATATATAGTAAATAAACATTAAAAAGAATTAAAAAAAAGAGTTGGGGGTTTCAAGCTCAGTTCCACCTGCTGCACAGCTCTGACAAGTCACTGACCTCTGTCCATTACCCATCAGCCCTGTAGAGACAATAATCTGTCCTGCTGATCTCCAGTACTATTACAAAACGTCTGTAACTTGTAAATTTCTATGCAACTTTAGCAGACCACTTATAGGAGAACTTGATCAAGCAGCTTGGGAAAGTGCAACCATTCTACAGGACATTTTGATAACTTCACCGCATACTCTGTCCACAGCTTCCCTAACTGAGCACTGCCTGCTTCCACCATGCAAGAGGCAGACAAGCCCTGAGAAGAATAATGCGCTGTCAACCATAAGCAAGCATTTAAATAGTTGGACGCAACCTGCCTACTGGGGGGGGGGGGTAGGGGCTATTTTGTAACTCGAAGCATGAGCGTTGGATATTCTCTTTTTATCCCTCCAAATCGATCTCCATTTTTCACTCCCCACTCTGTGCCCCAGGAGGATGACCCATGGAATTCCATCAATGGGCTCCCTTGGCCTTTGGCTTCCAAATGTGTGTTGTCAAAGGGGAGCCCTGGCCGGAGTGGGGAAGAAGGGAAAAAGAATAAAATCAGAATATGGATCACCCTGACTCTGTCCCTTCATAATCCCAATGGCCTGGCTGAGTGCCTTGACTGAATGTCTCAACTCCTGACAGAGGGCCTTTCCCATACAGCTCTCTCTCCAGGTTCTGCTCCACAGGGGTTGTAATAGTATCCCAACTGTTACTAGCCCTGGGGTCCCACACTATCTCTTGTGGTTTTCCTATACCCTGTTCACACTTGACAAATCCTTTTATTAAACTCTCCTCCAACCAGCCATCTGTTTCCCACAACTATACAGTCTCCTTGTGCCTTATATCCCACAGTTGATACAGGCACACTGAGCCTCTCATACTAAAGGCAGCGTAAAACATTCACTCCTCCCAACAAATATTCACTGAGAGACAACTTTGCCAGGCTTAGGTGAACAACATGAATCAATCCTCTCCCTTTATCCTCAGATGGTTGATTAGGGAAGGCTTCCTTGAAGAGATGACACTGAGGCAGGACAACATAAAAAAACAGATGTGCAAAGAGTCTTTAGGAAGAAATTTCCAGGCAGAGAGACAAATAGGAGAAATGATTCTCAGGCAGAAACAAGAATGACCTTTTGAGGGATAGATACAAATCCATGTGGAGATAAGCCCATGGATATAAATCCATCCATAAAGACTCTTTCTTTGGCTGCTGTGCAAGAGCAGACTGCACATACAGCAAGAGTGGCAGAGACACAAGTTACAAGAGTATTAAAATCGCTGAGCTAAGGGATAGTGGTGGCATGCATCAGGTTGGTGACACTGAGAGCTGGGGAGAAGTGGTACTACTCAGAAAACATCTAAATTCGCTTATGAATTGGATATGGAGTATGGGAAAAAGGAATAGAGGATGCTGTGGAAAATGTTCTCGGTAACTCAGTTGTCATTTACTGAGGTGTAGAAGATGGGCTTTTTGTACGTTTTTGCAGGTGGGGATGGCTGTGGAGAAATAAGAATCTGTGAGTCTAGTCGATGCCCAAATTGAAACGTTGAGGAAGCAATTGAGTATGAACCTGGCTGTTAGGAAAGTCATGAGAGTTCAAGAGCCATACGTGTGAGCCACCCTTGCATTGACTGGATAAGAATACCCTGAAGAACAGTGTGGCTGGAGAAGGTTAGGGACAGAGCCAAGAGCACTGGCTGAGGTTTAAGTCTTGGGAAAATGAGGCAGAGCTAGCAAAGAAGCCACCAGTAAAAAAAAAAAAAAAAAAAAAAAGACTACAGTGATGGGTATTCAAGGACTCATGTAAGACTGAGAGCTAAATCACCTAGGAAAAAGGGTGTTCAAGAAAAATCAATTGAGGGAGCACCTGAGTGGCTCAGTCAGTTAGGCATCCAGCTCTTGATTATGGCTCAGGTCATGATCTCGTAGTGGAGTCAGGCTCTGCGAGCTTGGGATTCTCTCTCTCTCTCTCTCTCTCTCTCTCTCTCTGACCTTCCCCCACTCATATTCGCTAAATAAATAAGCTTTAAAAAAGAAAAAGAAAAATCAGTTATGCTAAATGTTGCTGAAAAGTGGAACAAGACAAACCTGAAGAGTCAATCATTGAGCTTGCTGACATGGAAGATGTTGACATGGAAGATGTTGACATGGAAGATGTTGTTCAACATAAGTTATAGAAACAAAAGTACGTTAATGAGAAAATTGAAGGTTATAGAATGGAGACTGCCAGTGTCAACAAACTATTTGAAGGAATTTTGCTGAAGGGCAGAAGCCAGAGGAAAAGGTGGAGTCAAAGAGGGGCTGTTAATAAGAAGATAATAGAGCATGTTTGTATGCTGATGGGAATCATCTAACACAGAATGAAAAATTGATCATGTAGGAAAGAGGGGAGATGGAGGAAGGAAAAAGGCCTTTAGGAGATGAAAGATCCACTCTGTAAGCACAGGACCACTCACAGGACCTCAGACATTCTAAATTCTTGGTTCTAAATTCCAGTGCATGTTAGAATCCCTCGAGAATTAAGGAAAAAAGATGTCCCACAGCAGATCAAATAATCCAGAATCTCAGCATTGGGGTTTAAAAATTCTACATATAAGCCCTGTTGGTAACCACTGAAGCACCGAAACAGCAAAGACAGATTGAGTACAAACGCAGCTAATTTAATCAACCTTGGTGGTCGAAAGATGAGGCAATTCTTTGATTGCTTCTATTTTCTTAATGATATATACAACAAGGTCTGAGCTGAGAGAGTGTCGTTGGATTGGAGAGAGGGTTAAGATGTGAAATAATTTTAGGAACTAGGAAAGCAAATCTACTCAAAAAAATATAATAGGATTGCAAGGATTTGCAGAGAGTCCGCTTGAGATTTGTGGTGATAAATATAATGTGACACTAGGTTAGCACAGCTGTATTTCTCCTCTAGCAACATCCATCTGGGTACAGGCAGGGAGTAGGTGGAGATATTTTTTTGTGACATCAGAAGCAGTTGGCTGCCATCACTTGACTCCTGATTCAAGTTACAAAGTAGAAGCGAGTTGTCTTTGGAAATTTGCTATATCCATCCTACTTCCTAAAATTAATACACGCCAGGCTGACCTAACCCCTACCATCAGCCCACTGGAACATTATAAAAGAAGAGCTAGTAAAACCAAATGGAATTCTGATTGGTGGAAAGTTAAGGGTGAGGAAAGGAGATTTGAACAGTACCTTATTGAGGCACAATTTACATGAAGTAAAAATGTGTAAGCCTTATGTATACTGCCTGATAATTTTGCATATTTTATATACCCATATGTGATCACTACTAGATCAAGACATAATAATATTCCCATCACCCCACAAAATTCCCTCTTGCCAACACCCATATATATTCCCAGAATGAGAGGCTCCAAGGCTAACTCTCTGATTTCCACCCTCAACCCAGAGAAGCCAAGGTCAGAAAGGGATAGGGCCTGACACAAGAATTTCATTCATTCATTCATTCATTTGTTCATTCCTTCTTTTGTTCACATACAGATAAACAGATGATACATACACATGTAGCACCCGGACGTCTGTTGTCACTCCTTTATGCCAGAGATTGCCTATCTCCTCTTCCTGGGCACCGTCCAGAGCTGAAATCTACTACTCTTCCTGTTGCTGAATCCCAAATTAATCTCGGGGCAGCAGACAGGAAACCATCTGCAAGGACTGACTTCTAATGTCCCTTCCAGCTTGAACAGCTGATCATTCAAGAGCACCAGCCTCGTCCATAGTCAGAGCTGTGTGACAGGTATTCATCATTGTGGACTCAATTCCTTATGATTGATCTAAAAAGCCTTCAAGCTCTACACCGGTGACGATACTCCCTGTTGCTCATACATTTAAAACACAAGTATATGTCTTTTGTAAAACAGTTTACATCAACTACACAAATGTAGTTCAAAATATGTCCCAAAGATGGCAGTACAATTATACTTTGTGTTCCGCTGTGCCTTCAACTATTTTTAATTCTGCTAAATTATGAAACATGTTGAGGGGAAAACATCATGAGAGACTGGAAAAACATGAAATTTTTGTTTTCTGTTATTCCATTACTGCTACAGGAACATGTGTGAAAATAAATAACATCACACTCTGCAAAGTACTTTGAAATACGCAAAACACAATCACATACATGATTTCACTTAACCCTCACAACAAACCTGTATGATTATTATTTTAATTTCACATCATGAGGTTCAAAGATTAATTATGCCTAATTCAAGGTCACTCAGCTACCAGAGCAGCAGAACCAGTTTTCTAAAGACCAGGACTCTCACCTGCACACCCCTGCTTAGCAAAAGCAAATATTTTGTACAATATACAAACCTGTATATTTGACCGGTCCATAATTTATTTTTTAATGTTTACTTATTTATTTATTTTGAGAGAGAGAGGCAGAGAGGGAGGGAGAGAAAGAATCCCAAGCAGGTTTCACGCTCAGCACATGAGCCCAACACAGGGCTCCAGCTCATGACCAAGATCATAACCCAAGCCGAAATCAAGTCAGTTGCATAACCGATTGAGCCACCCAAGTGTTCCCATAATTTACTTTAAATAGCAGGGGTTATTATGATCCAGCAGAAACTTGGGGTTAAAGCTGTAGAATTTGGAGATGAGGTTGTTGATAAGGAGGGTGACCAGCTCCTCCTGATTTGCCTGGGACTTCACCAGTGTAAGCAGTAAGTCTCACCTCTTGGGAGTGCCCTCACTCCCAAGCAAACCAGGACAGTTGGCGATGAGCACCCTGAATCATCCTGTGTGCCCGTTAACTGATGCGTGTCCAACAGTTCTCTGAAAGTTCTGCCAAGTGGTGCCCAGTACACTGCCTTGTACTTAAAAGTGGTCAATGAATCTTTAGGATGGTTTAATTCAGCATTGTGTTTGGTTGGAGGGAGAAATATTTTCTGCTGTTTCCTAGGTAGGACATGATCGTTGGAGTTACTCTTGTTGGCTCCAGTTCATCAGCTCAGCCCTTTTGGCATCATTTCCAACTCTGGTCCCATCTAATCTCAGCTTAGTCCAAATATTCTGTACTGAGGCAGCTTCTTGAGGGCGCAGCCAAGTAGAGGACTGGAAAGATATCATGAGTGGGAGAGACTTTCCTCCACTAGACTCTCTACTTAGACAACATAAAGCAAAACCAGATACTAAAGCACTTCGTCAGTGTTGAGTGAGTGATACCCAAATGGCCAGTCTTTCCACACCCTTGAAACTACAGATATGTGAAGATTAACATGTCACTGAGAACAGAAAAACAAAGTCAGTCTCTCAGGACTGGAAGTTTTCTTTCTTCTCCCTAGTAAATGAAGTTATCAGGCAGGAAGCCATTCTGTCACTATAACCCCAAAGAAAGGAGGAAGAGAGTGAGAGAGCTCCCTAAGGAAGAAGGATGTGATGGCAAGGAAGTTGTAATAAGTCAGGAGGAAGTGGCCATCTGGCGCCTGTCGGCCTCCAGATTAGGAAGAGGACAGAAGTAGAGAAAGCAAGATTCGAGATGTTTGCTGTGTGACTTTGGATTTCTGGGTGGCTATTACAAGAGAAGACAGGCTGAGAAGAAACCTGCAGACCTCACAGAGATACCTCAAGACCCATGTGTCATACGATGCCAGAGGCCACAATTATGTCAGCGGCTTTTTTTGTTTTTAAGTTTATTTCTTTATTCTGAGAGAGAGAGCAGGACAGGGGCAGAAAGAGAGGGAGAGAAAGAGCCCCAATAGGCTCTGTGCTGGCAGCGCAGAACCAACATGGGGATGGAACTCACGAACCATGAGATCATGACCTGAGCCCTAATCAAGAGTCAACACTTAACCCACCCAGGCACCCACATGAGCAGCTCTTTAGCAACTCTAGGCAGCTGCTTTTCAGTAAAGCTGGAGGGGTTAGGGGGCTACCTGATCTTGAGGGACTGCCGAGTCTCTCACAGCTCCTGGTGTATGGAGACTTGCAGGAGCTCCCCTGTGGCATGTATTGGAACACATAGGAGTTGGCTCTGCTCCCTGGTAAGCTTGCTGGGGTCATTCTGCACTGACAGCCACGTCTCCAGGACCACAACCCTGCGAGAAGACCAAATAGGATTCACAGCCAGATCTTAGGAAGAACACACAGGATCACCAGCAGCCGAGGTGGGTCTGAGTCAACACAGTAGACTATTCCAAGAAATTAGACCACGGGTTCTCCAGCAACATTAGCAGACCTCAGCCACAGGAGCCAGCAAGGGAGATCAGGGACAAGAACAGCAGGGAACATTCCTTCCACAGAAGCACAAGGGTCCACTCACAGATCAGAGCCCCCTCCGCTCCCCCTTGCCAATGACATGAGAACGCAGTAAGACCATGACCCCAGAAGCCATCTGTGTCAGGGACAGGGTGAAAGGGGGAGAACTGTGAAAGAATAAACATTTACTGAAAAGGAATCAGTTGAAATCAGAATATAATGATAAATGCTTAATTTAAGTTCCCCTGGCCCATACCACCCAGTAGAGTATGAAGAAGGGGGAAAAGTACTCATAAGAAAGATTGGATTAACTGTTGATGAATAACATTTTCTTTGCACTTTTGTGAATAGAATGAGTAAATATGCCATTCTCTTGCAGGCGTTAATACAGTGAAGCTTTTAGTGTATTGATAATTCAGCAAATAGCTCTTTTGATGAATTACTCAATCAACTAATTCCTAGTCCAGAAATCACAATGTGGCAAACTGGTACAGAGCAAATAATTTTTAGCAAAATTATTGTTTGATAAGTTGCTGTTCAGTGAATTGATCTGTTTCAGCCTACTGGTAAGGAAATAAAGAGTATCCCCACTCTCACGATTTTATTTTTACTCATATTGTCTTAGCAGCTCAAAGTTTGTGCTAGTTGTAAACGCTTTGAGACATTTATATTGCTTCCATATCAGCACCTGCAGCTTCACCATTTTGGCATAAACATGAAATCTAATGAAGCATGCGTGACTAGTCACAAATCTGGTGCGAGTGGCTCTCCAAATACAGTTCTAGCCTTTCCAGGATCCTTCCAGGCATAATCAGAATGCAAAAGAGGAAAGGAAGGAAACAGGGTGGGGGACAAGGAAGGGAAGGTGGCATGATACAAAAAAAAAAAACCCTGAAGCTACCTGCACGGCCTCTGTGAAAATCCACAGAAACAGCACCACGCTTTCTCTGCTGGAGCTTGCGTGCCTTGGGCTCACTTTGAGATAATCTTCCCCAGCTCAAACCACTGTGTAGCTCCACACCACACAGAATTCTTTCCTGTGGCTAAACTTCGTTGGTGGATGGTATCCAACAATTTTCCTAAGATCTATTTTGCATAAGTTGAGACTTATGTGTCCCTGGGACCATCTGTAGTAAGACATCCTTACAATCAAAAGCATCCCAATGTCATATTACACAGTGTGGAAGGAAAGCTCTTGGTCTCGATTCTAGCTCTCTTTGCTCAGCTCAACACAAGCATTGGTGAAGCTGGTGGTCTTCGTGGTCTCCCTCCACCTCCTGCCTTTTTCATGGCTCTCTGATTGCAACAACTGCATGACATCTTCCATCAGCTAACTCAGCCCCCACTGATATCCCCATTTTTTGGACACCTATAAGCACTGCTTGCCTGTATCACTCATTTGGGCTCTCAAACTCCATACAACTCATATCTTCCTTATTTCATGCATGTGTCATTCTAAACATCATAAACCTCTTGAATGGAGATGTTGTGTCTCAGATAGTCAGAACCTCATTGCGTGATGAGGACATCCGCACACGCTCTATTAAGGGCTTATGGAATTGAATGGAACTTTCAACTGCAACTTAAACACTCTGCTCTGATTTAGAAATAATTTTGCTTGCTCATATGCTCAAAATAGACACCATACCAAGTCATTTAGTAGAAAGAATGCTTTCAGAAAGATTTTTATAATGATGGGGAAAGATAGCATTCAAAAATGGAACTGAATTAGTTCTTTGAAAAACAACTTTGGAACATGATATTCTTCTTACAAATTTGTTGAACAAAGCATACAGATCTAGTATATATAGATATTTCGGGGTCAGGGAGAAACAAATGCAGGATCCAAATGAGATAATAGAGACAGAGATTGAGTAATTCACTTAAGAGGGAAAAACCTTACAAAATGAAAGACAAGAAAACAGAGAAACTAATTATCTTCGTGTCTTAATAGGTCATAATGGGAGTATGAGGATATTTTTAGGGTGAATATGATCTTGGTGCAGAATGGGAAATCATGGTCAGAAAACAAAATAATTTTTGACAAAGGGCTCATACACAGATCTTTCTTTAAGTATTAAGTCTATTAAAGTCTCCCTAAATAAACTTAAAATCAATTTGTCAATGTAGATGCATATCTCAAGAATAGATCTGTTACTATAAATACAGAGAACAAAGTGATGGCTGCCAGAGGGGAGGGGGAGGGGGGATGGGTGAACTGGGAGAAGGGGAGAGGTAGTAGGTACAGGCCTCCAGTAACGGGATGGGTAAGTTATGTGAATAAAAGATAGAGCATAAGGAATACAGTCAATGATATTGTAATAAGAAGCTAAGGGGACAAGTAGTGTCTATTCTTGCGGTGAAGGTACCATAATGCACAGACTCGTCAAACCACTACATCATACACCTGAAACTAATGTAATGTTTTGTGTCAACTATACTCAAATAAAAAAATATGTATATCTGTTTGCTTCTGGGCATTAAGATGCATTCTTTACATTCTATTGCACTTGGTTAATCTTTGGGGTATTGAATTTTCATTTGGGAACATCATTCAGAAGTATGGAGAAATTGCAGTTAAAAAGCAAATGAAATAAAGACAAAAAAAAGAAAGGTTAAAGATTTTGTAAGCAAAATAGAACTAGAGAACTACTCTGAAAAATTTTGTTGTATATGGAAGTCAAAATGACACCATTTATATTTAGAAATATAGCAGTAAATGGCAGAAGAAACAGCTAAAGGAGGTGGAAATAGTGCCTCCGCGGAGAGGACAACAGAGATGGAAGAGGATAGGACAAGGACTATTTGTTTTACTACAAGCTTGGTACTCCCCATTGATTTTTAAACCCACTCACGTATTACATTGGGGGAAAAATTAAAATGAAGTTGTAACTCAAGTGCGAGATGCTGTTGAGCTGATTGGAGGTGCTACAGACCTGGGTGGAAATTCTTGGCTGGGGACCTTCACTCTGGGCGACTAGGTGGAGAAGTAGCCAGGGTGGCTTGGGGTCTGTGCCTCATGTTAAGCAGAGGGCTTTTCTCTGAGGCTGTTTTCCTGGAGTAAGTTCACAGTGTGTAAAAGGGATCAACCAAAAGTCCAGTGTAAGTGTATTTTTAAAGATATGGAGATTATCACCAGAATTAAAGAAGTTTCTTCCAAGAGGAAGGAGTGACGGTGAGGAAGATAGAAGCCAACTGTCACTTTCTTAGAATGACAAATCCATTTTAACCATGCACATATACTAGTGGGAACATTTAAAAGAGTAAAAGCCTTTTTGCTGCAATCTATGATGGATCCTCTCCAAAATGTAAATAACCACTTCCCACAGGGATTGTGCCGTTTTCATACATGTCTCTCTCTCATTACTGAGCGCAGTGCTTTTCGCACACCAAAGTAGTCAGTGGGTATTGAGTGAATGGATGAACCTTGATCCATGTGTCTGCTGCATATTCTCCCTGTGCCCTCCCAGATCACTCTCCAACTTTATCCACTCTGTTGACTTCCAGTTAACTCAGACAGTGGGAGGCCCTTCCAGGAGATCTGGTGATGGGAGAGAAAGAGGGACAGGTATTTGCTCCATCAGCTCTTTCCCTCTCTTTTTCTTTCTGCCAGGTCCCAGGATGGCAGTGGCCATGTTCCCCCCACCCAAGTCCACGGTTCTTGCTAGGCAGCCTTTTTTCTACAACTTCAGCTCTGGCCAGATTCCAGCAACCCCTCCCTCTCCTTGTCCCTTCAGACCCAGGGGAGGTGCCAGATTCCTGCTGTTTTTAGCCCCTGTATGTTCCCCACCTTCCTCGCACCTTGGCAAATACTCCTGTCTTTACATTTCTTCCATTTCTCTTTTGATTGTTCTGCTTGATTTCTCTCCTATTTCCAGCTCAACCTTGACGGATGCAACATGTACCCAAAGTACTGGTCAATCCAATTTAGTGAATCTTTAGAGTACAAGGCATTGTACAAAGGTAATGCAGGAGATACAAAGATTCGTTCTTGCCCTTTAGGGAGGGGTATACAAGGAGACATAAGAATAATCATACATTCAACATACGGATCAATTTGATTCCTCACAGATGTAAAATATTAAAAGAGAATGATGGGCAAACTCGGAGAAGGCACACAACTTCCAAATTTTCTCTTTTCCCACTTGGTTGCTAAAGAAGCTGGGTATATATCACGGGAGAGTGGGTATATATCTATATACTGGGTGGGTCTATACATCTGCCTTATCCTTTACCATAATTAAGTTAGGACAAGTACCTTAATAAACAGTTCCTGGATCTGGGACTCATTCCAGCACCTATCTGAAATGCACTGAAGACCTTAGGAGGTTGATGTGGAGCAACGAGATGTAAAGCCCAAACTCCTTTATTATTTGTGAATGCATAATTTTTTGTTAAAAAGCAGAGAGTTTATAAAGTCAGAGGCTTCCCAGGGTAGAGGGAAAGAAATACATTTTCCTGATCCTATTACCTTTTGCCTACCCTCCTCAGCTTTGTCTCCTGAGCCATAACGTTGGTTTGTTGGGCGAAGAATTGAATATAGACCAAGATTTTTAAAATCATATGACAGGGAGTCTTACTAGTTAAGGGCAGACTACTTGGATTCAATCTTGATCTTGCTACTCCCTTAGATAAGCTATTGAACATCTCTGCGCTTCCGTTAACTTATCTGTAAAATGAGGATAGGAATAGTACTTATCTCATAGGATCATAATGGAAATGAAATGAGTCAACATGAAAAGCATTCACTGTTGTTCTTGTATTCTGGGGAGCTTATGAAGTCATTATGAAATCCTTTGTCTGAGTTAGACTTGGCCTGGCACATGGACTGTTTTTCTTCATGTGAAGAATTCCACGTGGCCAGTAAAACTCTTGAAATGTTGCCAGTTCAATGTCTCTGTCTTAATTTTTATCTCCTAAGATGAGCCCAGATTTGATATAACACTCTGAAACATAGTAAAATTTAATAAAACTTAAGAAGTCTTCAAACTCTAAGGTACAGAGGGCTCAAAGGAGGGAGGGAACTGATTGGGAGCAGGTCAGGAGACACTTTATGAAGGTGGGAATTTGAGATGGAAAGTGAAAAAATCAGTAGGACTTGCAGGAAGGACGAAAGAAAGGGTACACAGCTATCCTCTTAGGAAACCATTTTTAGTCACCAGATTGTGCTTGTCTTTTGTTTATTCCAGGGTACTCTTTTTAAAAGCACTCAATCTTCCCAAGGACAGCACTAATAGGCTCTGATATTGTCTATTCTGGTAGAAAAAAAAAAAGAGGGAGAGAGAGAGAGAGAGAGAGAGAGAGAGAGAGAGAGAGAGAGAGAGAAAGATAGCCAAACAAAGGTTATGTAACCATGTTACAAATGCTTTGTGCTTCACTTTGCCAGAATTTCATTAAAGACTGAGTTTACAATACTTAGGTATGGATGTGTGTGTGTGTGTGTGTGTGTGTGTGTGTGTGTGTGTATAATCCAGATGCTAGCCTTTCTATCCCTGCTTCTAAGTCACTTTCTTCTGGTTTATTTGGGGGAAAGGAAGTCTTGTCTCGTACCTGTCCTGAGTCAGGACCATGCCACAGCTAGTTCTGTCTGCCTGTTAGTGTCCCCACAGGCCATCATTCACTCTCCTGCTAGTTGTTGCCAACACATGTGGCCTATTGCCCCTTTGAAAAGATGGCGCCCCCACACTGTAGGTGTCAGCAAAGACGAGATTACCGGACTGGATTTTCACTGCCCTGATTTTTTATTTCCCCCCATCGCCAGCCTACAAGGTTGTTCTGGCAAATTACATTTATCCCAAAGATTTAGAGTTCTAGGAAGTTCACAGCAAAACAACTTATAACTGAATATTAGATATCCTTGGTCTTGAATGTCTTGGCTTTTCCACTACTGGGAATTTTCTTCCTTCCCCTGTTTTACTGCCAAGTCTCTCCCTCCTTATCCCCTCTGGATCCTCTACCCTTTCAGATTCACCCCAGCATAAAAATCTTTGTTTATTCTTATGCAGATCAATTCACCTGTTTCATCACCCTCTTTGAATGCATGCCCTCCAGGTCTCTCCTTTCACGCTCAAACAGCTCACCAAGGCATTTTCTTAAACAAAGACATTAAGAGGACTCAGGCACCAGGTGCTAAATTGTAAAAAGGCATGAGGTGATGGAGAGGAATCCTCACAGAGGAAAACCGTAATGGACTATGAATGGATCAGTCAGGATAGTTATCCCTCCACTGAGGTGCCAGCAAATCTACAGACAGTAGCAAAATGGAAGACCACCTTTGCTTAGTCAGATGAAAGGTTAGATGAGTGCATAAAGGTGGATTGTCTAGAAATAGAACAGAGAGGGAGATTACCATGGGGGTGTTTTATTGAGAGAATGCCCTCAGGGAAACATGTAGGGGAATGAGGAAACTTGGATGGGGCCAGGGAAAAAAGCCAGGCACTATGGGGTTCGGGCAAAATCTAGCCCTAACCTGTTCCCTCAGGGAACTCTGGAGCAAGAATAACACCACAGTTACCCTAATTTGAAATGGTTGTTCAGGCTGTTGTACTCACGTTTCAGGCAGACACTGAGCGTGCACCACCCTTACGGGGACAGGGTAACCTCCTAAGCAATTCCAGACACAGTGGCTCTTGTTGGCAGAGGGCAGTTCTCAGAAGGGTGCACCTGTGAGCAGGTACCAGCTAACATGTAAAGCGGCTGGGGGAGGGGTGCACCATCCTGATAAGGGGGGAGGGGCTCTACTCCATAGATTACATAGTAAGAGCATCGACCACAATGCCCAGTACCTCACAGAAGAACTTACTGTGCTAGAGCCAGGTCTGGCCGTGACTCAAGTAGCCACTAGAGAGAATCAGACCCAGGGCACACACACCGAACTGCATTTTGCCTGTCACTGTCTTTGGCATTTTTTCCCTTCCCTAACTCAATTCAGAATTTCTACTCCCTCCGTATCTTCAGCATATTTCATATTTTAATTTTATAATGACTCACCAACCATTAACATTTACTATTCTCACCTTCTGAGTGTTGCCCGGTTCCACAATAGATACTATTACAGTCGAGCCACCAAATTCTGGTAACATAACTAGATGCACGTATGAAGCTTACAGGGGATCAAGGTGTTGCTGGGTTCTGATTGGTTGGATTGCTTATAGATTGATCTAAACCTTAGCTACAGAGGCACAGATTCATGAAAATGGTATTGCTCTTGCAAAAGCAGTAGATGCGGTATTCACTTAATATTTTATAT
This sequence comes from Felis catus, assembly GCF_018350175.1. Lineage (NCBI taxonomy): Eukaryota > Metazoa > Chordata > Mammalia > Carnivora > Felidae > Felis > Felis catus. The sequence goes on from NC_058368.1 coordinate 131,724,091, forward strand.
AGCAGTGTTTCTAAGCAAATATTTGACAATGTCCCGTTCATGTCATAACTGCAGAAAGAATAACCCAGAACACAATGTTTCCCTATAACAAAAGAGAATGGAAATAAAAGATGTGCACAATTATATAGTGTAGTATTAGAGCCAAGATTAGTCAGTTACCAAGAACAATCAAACTAATTAAATAAACGAGTTAATTTCAAGGACTCAAAAACCTCACAGACCCTAAGGACAGGCAATGACACAGAGAGCTGCAATATCAGAAGCTCTCTATTTCTTGGCGACAGTGCAGTCTCCTCCACCCTTGTTTTTCTCTGCCGTCAGGTCCACGTGTAGGATCTCTCAGTCATTGTTCTTTCCCTCCTCATCGTACACAAGGCTCTTGGCTCAACTCACATAGAATGCTAATGACTTGAAACGTCCCTCTAGGTCTCTCCATTCAAATCCTTGAGAACGAGACTCTGATTGGGCAAGGTCACTCTACACCAGCTGAACTCTGTACAGGATCAGAGGAGCCCTGTCACCTACTGTTGGGAGCAAGAAAGCTTAAATTAGACAATTTAATTGGGTAGGGGTGTCTGGGTGGCTCAGCTGGTTAAGTGTCTGATTCTTGATTTCACCTGAGGTCATGATCTCACAGTTCGTGAGTTTAAGCCCCATATCGGGTTCTGCACTGATGGCAGGAAGCCTGCTTGGGATTCTCTCTCTCCCTCTCTCTGCCCCTCCCCTGCTCGCTCTCTCTCTCTCTCTCTCTCTCTCAAAAATAAATAAATAAACTTAAAAAAAATAAAATTTAACTGAGATTCATAGATACATTGATGTTTATGGTAGAGTTTGCAGATATCACACACGTTCACACCAGTAACTGGTTATTCCGTGTTCTCCAGCTGCTTTGCTTTCTTCTTGGGTCATATGTATTTCCTATGGTTTTTGACCTTCTTTGTTTTCAAATAAAAGTATTAAAAAGCTATAAATATCTTAAGTGATTCCTTTAGCTGCATCCTACAAATATTGATTGACGTGTAGAGTTTTCATTACTACATAGTTCTAAATTGTTTATTCACTTTTTCAATACAAAGACTGTTTTTCAAACACTACAGTTCCTAACTTATTTTTGAAACTATTCTTTTGTTTTAATTAGCACGCATAACATTAACCCTTAGGAATGTATTGAATTTTCCAATGTGGCCTATGTCATAAGACAAAAGAGCAGAGACTCAAACTCTTGAAATATTGCTCTTGTCATTTACTGAAGATCTGCATACAGCAAAGAATGAGAGTGACCATCAGTCAGGAACCAGAGACCAGTGCCCTTCAGAATCCACCATATGAATTTTGAGGAGTTTCCTCTGTACACAGGGGTAAAATGCAAAGGTCTCCCACATGTACCTTCCAGGAAGTGCTTTGAGACCTTCTGGGAAGAGAAGACGTATCCACAAGTAAAGAAAGATTTGAAAATGTAATTTCCAAATAATAGGAAGCACAGTAAACTGGATTGAAAAAACATTTGTAAAGAGACAAAGTATTTGTCCAGGGGAAAAAGTAGAAATGTCATTGAAGTTTATTTAAAGGGCTGCTGGTGGTTGTTCAATAAGTAAAACTTTAAAATATCTGCATGTGGGGCGCCTGGGTGGCGCAGTCGGTTAAGCGTCCGACTTCAGCCAGGTCACGATCTTGCGGTCCGGGAGTTCGAGCCCCGCGTCAGGCTCTGGGCTGATGGCTCGGAGCCTGGAGCCTGTTTCCGATTCTGTGTCTCCCTCTCTCTCTGCCCCTCGCCCGTTCATGCTCTGTCTCTCTCTGTCCCCCCAAAAATAAATAAAAACGTTGAAAAAAAATTAAAAAAAATAATATAAAAAAATAAAATATCTGCATGAGTTACATTTTTTTAAGTTTGTATTTAAATTCCAGTTAGTTGACATACCCTGTAATACTAGTTTCGGGGGTACTATTTCGTGATTCAACATACATGTAGATGTATGCGTCATACAACGTCCATATGGATGATGCGTCCATACAACATCCAGTGCGCATCACAAGTGCACTCCTTAATGAATTACAATTTACCTTTTAGAATACACGACATAACATGCTATTCATGTCTCTTTGTAAATATTCTGTGAGTTCTTAAAAAGAATGTGGATTCTCTGTAAGGTGCAAAGTTTTCTACACGTCTCATAGTCTTGTGGCACTTGTTGGTATCAATTCTTAATTTGTCTGCTTAATCTTTCAGTTTCTAAGTGTGTGTTAAAATCTGCATTCGGTTGTTGATTTACCTTTTTTCCCCCCTAAAGCCTGGCAGTCATTGCTATATTTTAAGGCTGTTGTTAGATGCATGTATTTTTACTGGCCATATTTTATGATCCTATATTTTATTTTACAGGATATAATACCTTTTCCGTCATTTATACTTTTTGCCTGCTAAATTATTACCGTTGCTACTTAAGCTTCTTATTGTAGAATATTTTCCTGGTATAGGTCTCTTTTTCTCTTAAACATTGTATTGAGTTTTTGTCTTAAATATTGTTCTTACAGAGAAGATATTGTTGAATTTTTTTTTAAGTCCAATCTAAATCTGTCCTTTAATTGGTTTAACTGTTTGCATTTATATTATATTAAGGCTTGTTTCTGTCTTATTTAATCCTACCATTTACCTTTCTTTTTGTTTCTTTTTTCTCCTTTGTGGCTTCCATTAGGGAGTTTGAGCGATTTTTCTTCACCTAATAGTTATATATTATTATATACATTCTTTTGATGGCTCTCCTTTAATACCCACACTTAAGTTTATTTATACTGCTGATTTTTAAAATTAATATCTGTAACTTAATCCTAATAAAAAAAGTAATTTAACACATCCTCATGTCCTTGTAGTACTTCCCATTGCCCCCCCACACTTATCATGTTGATAATGTCTACAATTTTAATTTTTGTTTATTATAGGTATAATAGTTTTCATTTTCTTTAGTCCTGGCTTTTAAAAATGAAAAACCATAGACTTAAACAAGTTATTCTACCACCCATATTTCTCTTATCTCTTACTGTAGAGTCTAGAACTTTTCCTCTCCACAAGTGTTTTCAGAGTCTGTGTGGTAGGCCTTCTGAGGTATGCATGCATGAGGATATTTTTATTAAACTTTCAAATTTGATTGAAAATTTGGTTGGGTATAAATTTCTAGTTTTGAAATTTTTTTAGTACTTCAACTATATTGCTTTATTGCCTTTCTTCATCTCATGTTGCTGATGAGAAATCTGATGTATGATTTTTTTTTGATGATCTCTTCTTTCTCTTGGAAAGCTTTTATAGATTTTCTCTTGGTCTTTGATAGTGTTTAAACCTCTCTATCATATCTAGATATTTATTTTTCTTTTTTCATCTGAAGCGTTTTATCATTTATTTATTTTTGGAAAATTATCCAAAATGATTTCCTTAAATAGTTCCTCCTCTTTTAGTTTTCTTTCCCTTTGGGTCTCCCCTTTCCTAAATGTTGGCACTGCCTTCCAAATTTCTTAGCGTTTCCTTTTCTGTTTTCTTTATCGTTTCTTGCTGTTTTCTGAAAGAGTTCTTTTGATTTTCCACATCATTATCTTGTTCCTCAGCCATCTATGTCTGTATCTGTTGAATACTTATTTTAAATTCTCAGAGTTTCTATTCCAATATTTCTCAGATGGTAAAAAATATACATATTACCCAGTTTGTGGTCATTCTTTGAGATAGTTGAATTCTTCATCTGTTAGTCATTTTGGCCTTTGAGCTCATGTTCACATAGGGTTTCAACTAATCTTTCTAATAATGCGCACCAGTGAACACCCATAGTCAGGCCCTCAACTGTGTCAGTCCAGGTGTATTGAGGGAACAGAAGAAAACATGAGTCAAGGATGAGAGTCGTACACACAATAGAACCACTGATGATCCCTGCCCCTACCCCAAGCCTGTACCATGATACTTATGGAAGGGCAGCACTGGGAATAGGTTAGGTTGAAGTCATAGCCCTAAGGGTTTAGAAGAGCAATGCTGAAAGACCGACACTGACCTTGCTTTTATGAACACCTTACCCAGCAGGACTTAAGATGCTGCCCTGATTTTGTTCCCAGCACACAAATGTCAGAGTTGAAGAGCAGATAATGATTGTTCCAAGGTAAACCAAAAGAGAGGAAAGAGTAGAACTTAATATTCTAACCCATCCTCCCTTTATCGTCACAGGCAGCAGCCCTGCACGCCAGCCTGAGCCACCCAACAACTCCTGCTCTTCTAGGACAGGCTGTGGTCTTCCCAGGACTTTTTCACTATTATTGCTGGTGGTGCCGCTCCTGAAATCCATACCTTCCTCTTACTTCTATAATTACTGCGGCATTGCTTTCGAGGGTAGCAGCCTGCAATGTAGGCTTGTCTGCCATCTCGGCAGAAAGCAGAAACTGAGACATTTCAATAGCTCTTGATCTATCAGGGATCTGGCATTTTGGACTCAACATAGCCTCCAAAAATACTGAAGCAATTTGCACAGCCACTAGAATGTAGCACAGGGCTTACTATTTTGTAACCTCACCGGCAATGTGTTTAATTGTTGTGTATTTTTCTAATTCAGTAGAAAAAAGTACATCTCACTGGTTGCTGTGCATTTCTCTGTTCACTAAAAAAGCTGAAATTTTTTCCAACAGGTTTATTGAGTCCCTGGATTTCTTCTCATGAGAATTTGATGATTTATGGCTTTTACTATTCTACCTTTTCAAAGCTTAGTGGGTTGTTTTTTCTCATTATTCAGTCTTCTATGATTTACTTTGACTTATGATTTATTGATTTGACACTCAGGATTTTTTTAAGTATATTATAAAAAAGACTTTATAGCATGATAAGAGTAAAAACAGATCTGATAATACCACAGAAATGGCATTCTCCGAGAGCTGTCTATGAAATAAAGATGGGGACATATTTTGTTTTCTATGTCCAAATGTTACTATTTGTATGCACTCACAACTGTCAATATTTTCCTTTATTATTTTATCTATTGTTTCTAAGCCTCTAATTATAAAAATATCTCTTTGCAACCTTCAAAGCTGTTAAATTATATTTTATTCTGATTTCTAAACTTTAGTATTTTATTAGTCAATCTTTTAATTCATCTGAAATGGATTTGCGGGGTGAGGAAAATGGTTTGAAATGTGAAAATTACAAATTGACTTTCAAAATGGACTCTCCCCTACCTTTTATCCAGCTAAATTATTACTACAGTAGATGGCATAAGGCCACGTATCCAGGCATTGCAAAGAAGATAAATACTCTTGTCAAAGAAAGATTGCTCAGCCAGAAGAGAATAATGACAGAGAGGAAACTCATAAAATGTTCTTATTGAGAGACTGTTTTGGTTTTTGTTGATTGTTTTTTTTTTCCCCCTCTTCTGCTGTTCTGATAGCTTGATTGTTGGGGGAAGGGCTGAAATAGGAAATGGAAGGAGCTGGCTGATTTTAACTCTTTATCTAATGTAAAATTGCCTGCAAAATACAAGCACAAGTTTGAACTGCTAAAGCCGGCACAACCCAGCCTGAAATACATGGTTTCAGGGAAAAGCTGAACGGTGACAACTACACTTTGGAAGTGGATATGAAAAAACTCAGTGCCTACATGATTCGCTTTTTTTTTTCCTATTTACCTTTGACTCAAATATTAATGAATTTATAATAATACACTTATATTCTTTGATATCCGTATCATTTACAGATTACACCCGGCTCTTTCAACCCCAAATGCTGATCATCAGTTTCCAGGCAGTCTTTGAAAACCAGGGGAAAGTCCTGTGGTCACTTTTTGCTAATTGTCTGGAAAAAATAAGATACCCAGATGACAGAAATGTTCTCAGTGCCCTTCCTGTGTGTTTTCTCCCTTAGGAAATAATGTACTGTATTGAATTTCTACAGTTCTTACCTTCAACGTGGCGGAAGGTGTTTATCAAGCTGCTTGCAGACTTCATGCCCGGATAATTCTGCGGCTTGAGCGCCACAGTCGTCAAATTACTTGAACGAAGTCAGTTTCCTCCTTTGTGCCTTAATGTTTTCATTTGCAGTAGCATGTAGCTCCTACGTGTTTGAGGATTCATTTATTTGAAATATATTTATATGAATGCTTGAGGATCATAGATGAATGGGATTTCATAATTGCAAAGGAGAGGTTAAAAAAGGAACAAGAGAGAACTTGGAGTTATTTTTAACCTATCCACTCTAATGGCAACAGCTGCTGCTAATTCCTAAAGTGATACTATCTGGCTTGCTTTACACGGAGTTTTTATTGTTGTTGGTTTTTGTTGTTGTTGTTAGATGGTGTCTAACATATATGAGTATCCCTTAAATAAATGAATAAATGAAACCCAGCAATTCATTTTCCATGCTCCAAAATTAACTAAAGGCTATATGGCAGCCTAAAATCAACCGTCTACAGTGACTAATTTGAAGAAAGTACATTAAAATCATTAGACAGATAAGGCCATGCCTCACTGAAAAAAATTTAATACTATTTTACAACTTTAAAAGCTAATCCCGTAAGAAAGTAATTAAGAACAGCTCTGTGGTGTTTTGTTTTGGCCTCTTTTCCTATTCTATTAGAAACAGCTGATTAATATTCCTGTTAGATGTGTGTAATTCAGATTAAGTAGAAAAAAACCCCACACTTTCCTATTTCAAGTTCTTTCTACTATATTGTGAGATCTGGTTCCTACTGGCCTTTACTACTCAGCATTAGAATACTTTTCTTGGGTGGGTTTTACCTCTTAGAAACCCCCACACTAGGGGGCTAGGTTCCAAAACTGAAGTTCTTTTATTAGATTAGCTGTCCTGTTCCTACCCCACCCGCCCCCCCCAACCCTCCCCCCCCACCCCCTGCATCCCTGAGGGAATAGGTTCAGTGTGGACCAAACATCAGACTGGTGAGGGATGAAGGGAGGATGAAAAAGTGGAGGCAGCCAGGTAGCCGGTAAACCCTCGAGGGGGATAGGTAGCAGGACCCTGGGCAGCTGTCTGGGTGTTGAGGGGAAAGAAGGAAGAATTTAAAAGGAAACAAGGGAAACCCAAAAAGTTACAAACTTAACTGCACCCTTAATGTTCAATCAGCCAGTCAACCAACATCTATTGAGTGCCTGCTGTATAAGCTGGCAGTGTGCCAGGTTCTAGACACCTATGTCAGTATCAAAGATACAGCTTCTTCCCATTTTTAACGAGTTTATAATCCAGAAGAAGAGACAACAGGAAGATCTAATGGTGACAACAGAAGCTAGAAGGAGATAAAGTTCATGTATTCATTCATCCTTGAATTCCTCTGCTCCCGTTTTCTCTTAAATCTACTCCAAAAGGGCTCTTACTCCCACCACTCCTCCAAAACTGCTTTCACAGTATGGAGGTTTCTCAAAAAACTAAAAGTAGAACTACCCTATGATCCAGCAATTGCACTAGTAGGCATTTACCTAAATGATACAAAAATGCTGATTCAAAGGGTACATGCACCCCAATGTTTATAGCAGCATTACCAACAATAGCCAAATTATGGAGAGAGCCCAAATGTCCATCAACTGATAAATGGATAAAGAAGAGGGTGGTATATTTACAAGGGAATATTACCCAGGCCTCCAAAAGAATGAAATCTTGCCTTTGCAATGACATGGATGGAGCTAGAATGTATTATGCTAAGCGACATAAATCAGTCAGAAAAAGACAAATACCATATGATTTCACTCATATGTGGAATTAAGAAAAAAAACAGATGGCCATATGGGAAAGGGGGAAAAATGAGAGAGGGAAACAAACCACAAGAGACTCTTAATGATAGAGAACAAACTGAGGGTTGATGGAGGGAGATGGGTGGGAGGTGGATTAGATGGGTGATGGGTACTAAGGAGGGCACTTGTGATGAGCACTGGGTGTTGTATGTACGTGATGAATCGCTGAATTCTACTCCTGAACTATAATATACTCCTGAAGTATATTAACTAAACTTTAAATAAAAAGTAAAAAAAAAAACAAAAAACAACACCTGTTTTCATAAAGGTCACCAATGACCAAATGCTAAATCTAACAGCCATTTCTCAGCTTTAAGCGACTCCCTAACAGAGTTTGTCAGAATTCATTCTCGCTGAAATAGTTTTCCCTTAGCTCCCAGGACAAGACTCTCTCTTGGCTTTCATCTTCTCTCTCTGGTCTCTGTTGATATCCTTTGTTGGTTCATCTTCTTCGTTTAGATTTTTATGTTGGAGGGCCCCAGATTTGGTTGTTGATCTTCTCACTGTCTATACTCACCCCCGTAGGGATCTCATCTGGGCATATTATGATTCTTCATATAGCTTTCTTGCTGACAATCCCCAAGTCTATTTTTCCAATCTATACCCCTTTTCTAAACTTGAGATTCACATATCAGATTGGTCCTTGACACTCCCACTTAAATGTCTAATAAACACCTTATATCAACTTGTCTAACACCGAACTCCTGAGCTCCCCAGGACCCCCAAAACCTACTTAAACCACAACTTTCCCTTTCCCAGGTAATAGCAACTCTATCATTTGCTCAGGCTAAAACCTTGGTGTTCCCCTCATTTTCTCACATCCTATACACAAATTTCAGGAAATCCTGTTGGCTGTAGATTTAAAAAAAGCATAATTCTTGGGGCGCCTAGATGGCTCAAGTTGGTTAAGTGTCTGACTCTTGATTTCAGCTCAGATCATGACCTTGCAGTTTGTGAGATGGAGCCCCGCATCAGGCTCTGTGCTGTCAGCACAGGGCCTGCTTGGGATACTCTCCCTCCCTCTCTCTCTCCCCTTAGCCTGCTCGTGCTCTGTCTCTCTCAAAATAAATAAATAAACTTTTTTTTTTAAAAAGAAGTTTCTTTTAAAACATAGTCAAACTATGTCAGATCATGTTCAAAACCCTGCAATGACTTTTCTTTCCACTCTGCATGAAAGCCCAAGTCCTTATATATGGCCCAAAGGACCCCCAGTGATGTTAGCCCCTTCCCTACTTCTTGCTCACTTTGCTCTAGGCACACTGCCTCCTGCTCTTTCCCCAACACACCACAGTCTTTGCACTGGCCATGCCTCAGCCCAGAACATTCCTTCCCCTAGATGTCTGTATGACTAATACTCTCATGCCACCATTGCAGTGGGACCTACCCTGACGACCTTATTCAATACCACAAATTGTGCGCTACCATTTTTCTTCATAGCTTTTCATTGTTACTTAATTTTTAAAATTTTTCATTTTCATTTTTCCAAAGCACTTGTCACTTTCTAACATACTATAAAATTTACATATTCATTACGCTTATTGTCTGCCTCCCCTTGCTAGAATCTGAGCCCATGAGGGAAGGGATCTTCACCTTCTTTATTCACTGATACATCTCAAGCACCTGAAACATTGTGTGGCATGTTGTATGTGCTAATAAAATTTGCTGAATTGAAATTGAATTCATTCAGCATCCATTCAGCAAATACACAGTAAGTATCTACTATGTGCCAGGCACTGTGCTAGAGTTTTGATAATCAGCCGTCAATGAGGTAGACTAGCCCTTGTGTTCATGGACCTCCCAGAGCAGCGGAGATCACAGAGTCTGAGCAAGTAATTGCAGTGTGACTGGAAATCTCACTGAGGCTTAGGAAACAGAAAAGACCTCCCTAAGGAAAAGACTCAAGTTCAGACCTGAATAAAATCTGAGCGGAAACTAACTACTGATGGGAAGTCTGAGGAGCGAATTCCAGACTAAGAAAATCGGTCGCGATGCTATCGGTAAAGGCATACCGGTAAAGGCATATCCAGAAGGATAGTTTGCTTGTGGCCAGGGTGTTGCGGGAAGGCAGCATGATCGAGGTCACATTTGAAAGTAAATTGAATCAGCCAAGGAAGATGGTAAGGACTGAAAAGAGAATGGAAGTAAGCGTGTGCCAGATGGAGGGGTCGAGTGGAAGCTTAAAATGAAGAGGCAGGAAAATGAAGCACTTAGATGATTCAGTTTGCCTGGAGAATAGGGTTGGGTTGTTAAGGAAAGCACTGAGAGAAGCAGATAGAGTGGGACCAGAAGGCAGTGGACAAGTCCTAGAAGATGTTACAGCGGAGTTATAATACAACCAAAATTGTACTCTAGAGAGAGTTTAGCTACAGGATGCAGACATTAGGAGCAGGGGGCTGCTAAACCTTAGCTCCACTGAAAGGACTTTGCACTAAGCAATGAAAGACAAAATCATGATAATGACAACCTTCGGGGGACTGGAATGAACATGGGGATTCCACTTTATTTATTTACTGTGAGAAATCTAATTGTCACACAGATTGGAAATTCCCGCGTTAAAAATTTTTTTTCATTTTTTTTTTAAAGGTTTATTCATTTTTCAGTAAGTGGGAGAGGGGCAGAGAGAGAGGGAGACAGAATCTGAAACAGGCCCCAGGCTCTGAGCTGTCAGCACAGAGCCCGAAGCAGGGCCTGAACTCACAGACAGCAACATCATGACCTGAGCTGAAGTTGGACACTTAACCGACTGAGCCATTTAGGCGCCCCCCGTGTTAATAAATGTGATGCATTCTTTCCATGAATGGAATGGAAAATCATGATAAGAAGCTCTTTAAGAATGCGCAAGAGAAACATCGCAAGGTCTCAAAGTTTAGTTTGCCTGACGAGTGGTCAGGATGAATTGTTAGCTGACCTGGGGTGAATGGCAGACAGGAACCCAGAGGCGGCTGTTGAGCCCAGCTTACAAATTGGAAGTTAGAGTTTACCAGTGATAAACGCAATTATTGGTCAGAATCTCTTAAGAGCATTTAAAAGATATCAAGGTTACCACTCTCTCTCTCTCTCTCTCTTTCTCTCTCTCACACACACACACACACACACACACACAAAGGTAACCATGCAGAGGTGGTGCCCTTGTTAATTAGATCAATTGTAGTGATCTTTTCACAATATATACATACGTCAAAACATCAGGTTATACATCTTAAATATATACAATTTGCATGTGTCAAAGACATCTCAATAAAGCTTTAAAAAAATAACAAGGCTGGGCACCACCCCAGGTGAACTGAATCAAAATTCTTGTGGGTGAAGCCAGGCATTGGTATGACAGAGGTAGTTTCTTTTTTTGTTGTTTTAATGTTTATTTATTTTTGAGAGAAAGAGAGAGAGACAGCATGAGTGGGGGAAGGGCAGAGAGAGAGGGAGACAGAATCCAAAGCAGGGTCCAGACCCTGAGCTGTCAGCACAGAGCCTGATGCAGAGCTCAAACTTCCGAACTTTACATCACGACCTGAGCCAATGTCGGGCGCTTAACCAACTGAGCCAGCCAGGCACCCCACAGGTAGTTTCTAAGAACTCCCCAGAATTCTCACTTTGGATTGGTGCAACCATAGGCCTTGGAAGACCTTCTTCATCAGACCTTCCTGAGTGGCCTTTGGCACGTCCCTTTGGATGCCTCCAGAGATAATCAGCCACAGTCAGTTTGACTCAGTCTGGTTCCATACACCTTTTCTTTGGATATGTTAATAATCAATTCTAAGAGTTCCAGAGAAGAGGTTTCCTGCAGATCTTGGAGCATCCTGCTTTTAACTCATTGTCTGTCTCTGCATTGTTCACATGAATTTTCCTAATGGACAAAGTTTTTGTCATCCTCACATTTTGGGGTGAAGGGGGGTACCTCACTGGGGGATTAGATGAACTGAAGGGAAACAAGAACAAGCCTGGAATAGGAAGGCTGACTAGGGATCCACACAGTGGGCCAGGCTCTAGATTGTACTAGGATGCTCACAGTGGGACACATATGGAATGGGAAGGACTGGAGCAGGAAGGAGGGGAGTAGGGTGGGGGAGCAGGGGGTGGTCAAACAAAGGAATAGGAGATTATATCAATTATATTGATTCAAATCATCCTCTTAGTACTAATTTTTTTTTTAAGTTACAGAGGAGTAATTGAAGTCAGTGGGAGAGGGGTGATTCACGAAGCATCACAACATAGAAAATTATGTGGAAATTGATCTCTGTTACACTGATTCATTGACAAACTAACCACAAGTTTACGATTTGAGTAATTTTTTTCTAATTAACTTTGAATATTTTACTTTCTTTCTGTGCCTAAATTACATATTACATAGCAATTAAGGTAAGCAATTACCTTAGACTATTAGGTCACAGAACAGAAGGCTGAGCTATCAGGAAGCGAATTTTAGAAATGCTAGTAATCACTCCAGACATACAGGTTCAGACCACACACACACACACACACACACACACACACACACACACACGATATATCTGAGTAACCCAAATGCTGTATCCAAAATGATTTCTGATCCCAGTAGTATTAAATAGTTTTGCAACCCTTGGCTTTGCTTTGACTATGCAGACAAGGGGTTAAAAAACAAATAAACAAGATCAAATTTAAAACCCCCCCGGGGCGCCTGGGTGGCGCAGTGGGTTAAGCGTCCGACTTCAGCCAGGTCACCATCTCGCGGTCCGTGAGTTCGAGCCCCGCGTCAGGCTCTGGGCTGATGGCTCAGAGCCTGGAGCCTGTTTCCGATTCTGTGTCTCCCTCTCTCTCTGCCCCTCCCCCGTTCATGCTCTGTCTCTCTCTGTCCCAAAAATAAATAAATGTTGAAAAAATTTTTTAAAAATAAATAAATAAATAAATAAATAAATAAATAAATAAATAAATAAAAATAAAACCCCCAAGCACCTCTATAATGAGTGTCTCCTACACTGTTCAACATTTCTGTTTCAGATAAGGGCTATGATTGCTTCAGATTTCATCAGGGTTCCCAGAGATGTTTAGAGGCAACTTGTAGCATACCAAATTCCTTTCATGTGTTTTCCTCTGTGTTCAGGGATGTAGCACAATCACATAACTATCTAATTCGCCATCCCACTGAGTTAATAATAGTCAGTATGCTTTTTTTTTCGATTTGGAAGTTTCCTCTTTCACTGTTTGGATTCAATGGCACCTATCTCAATTACAAAGTAAGCCAAATTGAAAAGTTTTGACAGAGAAATATGATATCTGACATTGTAGAATCCTGAACATTTGCCAAGTTTCAAACACAATAGCTTGAAGTCACTAGTTAAAAAAAATAATAAATTGTGTGTGTATATATATATACATCCTTTTATGCTCAAAACTTGACTGAGGGCCCTGAGAGCTTCTCCACAGTTATACAGCAGGCCTTGGGGACTGAATGCTCTTGAAACATAGCCTCCTCCGATACAAATACCTATGGGGACTGGGCTTCAGGCAGTCTCAATGGGATTTGGAAACAGAATACTGACAGAAATAGATGCTCTTTAGGATGTTTGTGCTCTGTCCCTGCTGTCCCATTTGCATCAGTCAACTTTCACTGCAGCAATAATCCACCCCAGCATGCTTGAGGCTTCCAACAACAAATATGGATTTCTCACTCTCAGGTCTCCCTTGGGTTGACTGTGGCTCAGCTGGCTTCGGCCTGCCTCTGGTTGAGGTCTGTGCCATGAGTCTCCCATTCTGTTTTTCATTCCGCCAGAGAGGAGTACAAAAGATAAGTGGGAACACACAGCTTCTAGAAGCTTTTGCTCAGAACTGGTACAGTGCTTCGCCCCCGCCAAATCCCACTGGTCAGAACCCAAAGGCAGGGAGGTGGTGACATAGCTTCCTCCCACAGTGAAGCATGACAAGATAGGGAAGGGAGGGCGGATTGTGGAAAATAATATGATCCACTATGCCATTTCTCTCAAAGTCAGCCTCCCATCGCTCCAGGGCAGGGGCCCTGGCAGAAATGTTTATCAATGTACTTGGAACATAAAACCTAACTTAAAAACTCATTATCGCTACCATGATACGGTGTAGTCTTACCCACCATTTGAAAACACAAATGGTGAAGCCAACTTACTTTGCCATATATGGTAGGCAGTCTTTTCCCCTGTGTCATTCCCTCTCCTTGAGTGTGGACTGGACTTAATGGCTCCGTCCAGGAAAATTACTTCTGACGACCTGAGCGCAGGTGTGCAATTGTCTGCAACGCCAGCTGGGTGTCCTGTAGTTCAATTAAATCCTGACACTACCTACTTGGAGTTAGCCTCAGATTTCACAAGTTTAGAACTCAGTCCCTTAACCGCCCCACTTCAGAGGCCAGCCCCAATTCCCACGTTGCTACCTGTGCTTCTGACCAATCGGCTATACATTGGGGTTCCCACAACCCCTCCTCGGGTTCAATAGTTTACCACAATGGCTTATAGATCTCAGGGTAACAATTACTTCTATTGTTCTGTTATAAAGGATATAAAAAAAGATATAGATGAAGAGTCAGAGGAAGACACACACAGGGTGAGGTGCATGGGAAGAAGCACAGAGCCTCCACACACCCCTCAAGCCACTCTCCCAGCACCTGCATGCATTCACCAACCTGGGAGCTCTTTGACCCTGTACTTGAGGGATTTTTATGGAGGCTTCATCATCTAGACATAATCGATCATTAACTCAGTGTCCACTTCCTCTCCCCTTCCCAGACAATGAAGGGTAGGGTGGAAAGTTCCAAGCTTCTAAGCATGGCTTGGTCTTTCTGATGACCAGCTCCCATCCTGACCGTCCATTAGTCCACCAAGATCCACCTCATTAGAACAAAAGATACTCCTATCACTTAGGAAATTCCATGGAATTTAGGAGCTCTATGCCGGGAACTGGAGGCAGACACCTCATATATACATTTTCTATTATTTAACAGACTCCCTTCAAATAAATTAAAAAAGACAAAAGTGATGGGTTGTCACTTCTAAGATTAGGTTATAAAAAGACTGTTACTTTCCTGTCTGTCTGTCCCTCTCAGAGCTCTCATTATGGGAAAGCAAGTTGCCATGTTGTAAGAGCTAATGTGACAAAAAACTAATATGTTCACCTAACAGCCAGTGAAGGCTGCCAGCGGCCATGAGTGTGAGCTTGGAAGCCCAGGAGAGCCTTGAGATGACCGTAGCTCTGACCAAGACCTTGACAGCAAAGGTTCGTGAGTTCTGAGGCTGAGGTATCCAGGGATGCCGCACCCAGATTCTGACCACAGAAACTGCAAGATAATAATTGTTTGTTGTCTTAAGCTGCCAAATTTTCAGGTAATTTGTTATGCAGTAATAAATACTTAATACGCCAAATGAAAATAGGAATAATTAAATGGGTTGGACTTCTTGGCCTTACTGAGATAAATGCTATTATTAAAAAATGATACTTGAGGGGCACCTGGGTGTCTCAGTCACTTGAACCTCTGACTTTGGCTCAGGTCATGATCTCAAGGCCTGTGGGTTCGAGCCCTGCTTCAGGCTCTGTGCTGATAGCTCAGAGCCTGGAGCCTGCTTCAGATTCTGTGTCTCCCTCTCTCTGCCCCTCCCCTGCTGACGCTCTGTCTCTCTCAAAAATAAGTAAACGTTAAAAAAAAATTAAAACAATGATACTTGAATCTAAGAAAAAAAGATAACCAGGGGCGCCTTGCTGCCTCAGTCAGTAGAGCATGCAACTCTTGATCTAAATCCTCTGGTCATGGGCTCCAGCTCCATGTTGGGCATAGAGATTACTTAAGTAAATAAAACCTTAAAAAAAATAAAAAGAAAAAAGAGAGAAGAAAACCAAGTATCTAAGTCAATGCACCTAAATTAAATTACTAAGAATGACAATATTCTACTCCACAGTTAGATATACCTGGAATAAATTTTATTTTCTAGTAATGTAATGAGGTAACAGTAGCCATTTCATAAGGGTAAGGGAATGGTGATTATTAAAGACAAGGCCATTATGATGCTGCATCAGCATTATGAAAATTGTACAAATTATTCCCAGGTAGCTAGAATGTATCACATACGAACTTTCATTTACATTTCATTCCTATTTATGTAAAGCTTATTAAATTCTCCAAAAATTGAGTACACAAGAGTTCTGCGTGCCAGGGAAAGAGTTCCTTTTCTCTTACGCCCATTCGTCTTATAGACTCCTGCTCCTTTTTCTTTTCTTTTTTAAAGTTGATTTTATTTATTTTGAGAGAGAGAGGGAAACAAAGAGAGAGAGGAAGGTCAGAGAGAGAATCTCAAGCAGTCTCCACATTGACAGCACAGAGCCCCACATGGGTCTGGAACTCACAAGATCATGAGATCTTGACCAAAGCCGAAATCAAGAGTCAGATGCTTAACCCTCCTCCTCCTTCTTTTTCTAAGTCGAACCTACAGCCCACCTCTCAGACTCTCTCAGCCACCTTCCAGCCCCCAGGGAGGGCTAGAAAACTCTATGCCCAACCCCCAGGGTGTACATGTCTCTGTTAGAGCATTGCAGTTGTTTGCCAAAATGGCTTTCTTCTCACCAGATCAGGAACTTCTTAAGGATAAAGTCTCCCTCTTATTCAACTTTGGGTTAGGTGTGGTGCTCAACATAAGCATGTTAAATGAAACATCTAGTAGCATTCTCAATATTGTTAGGAGCTCAAAATCTTCCACCAAATATTCTCATTGAGGGAGACTCCTTATTATATCGATAGCCAAATAGGGGGGAAATGTCATCATAAAAGCCTATTTAAAATGCGTAATGGCTCTGTGTGGATAGATAGTAACTATACTTATCACGTGTACAATGTAAGGTATGGAATTGTCGAATCACTATGTTGCACATCTGAAACTAATGTAGTATTGTATGTCAACTATACTTAAATAATATTTTTAAAAACATTTAATGGCTGGGTAAGCCCCTTTTAATTTACCACATCATTCTGGTAGAAGTTAAAGCAAGTTATGTGCCTTGATAAAGGAGGCCTGCATAAGGCCTTCCTCCCCCAGGTCTGTCACATTTGCTGTTCTATCCTCTCTCCTCACAAAGCCAGAGTTGGGATATTGCCACAACAGTGACAAGGGAAGCCACTTCAAGGCTCTCCCCAACGTGCACCCTATCCCCAGCTACCTGGCCGGTGAGTGGGGCCTGAGTCTGGAGCTGGGATACAAGTGGGAGGAGAGAACACAGAAAAACAGCCAGGCTTCATCCAACTTCTCACAGGGGACGAAGGCCTTGATGCACCTAATTGTCACTGGCATGGATCTAGAAAATAGAACGCAAAGATTACGTGTCCCTCCTAAGCACCAATTTTTTAGATAAGGTGACCTTATCCACCAATAAAAAATGGCCCCAGTAAATGTCAGAATTGAATCAGGTTATCAACTTTCTCCCACAGGCAAGAATCAATAAGGGGAATAGAGGTTAAAAACGAGGTCTTCCAGTGTTTATTCCAAACTCCCACTGATGGTGTGTCAGTGTAGTGCTTCCGGAAGCGACCGGGACAGAGTGAAGCATGCAGCAGGCAAGTGGGTGGTGCAGGGATGGAGCAACACCCTGGAAAGATAGGAGAGAAGGAAGCAGGGAAGGGTACAAAAGGATTTTGGACCATGATCCTGATCTGACACCTGTGACAAGAGAGGGGGAAGGAGTCAGGATTGCTAGGAATACTCTCAGATTTCAATGTGGATAGAACCAACAGCCTCAAGCAACCCAGCAGGAGCTTTGAAGCAAAGATCACTGATGGTTAATTTTAAGTGTCAATTTAGTAGAGCACAGTACCCATATATCTGGCCAAACATTATTCTAAATGTTCTGTGAAGTCACTTTCAAATGAGGTTAACATTCAAATCAGCAGACTTTGAGTAAAACAGATTATCCTCTATAATGTCGGTGGGCCTCATCCAATCAGTTGAAGGCCTTAATAAGAAAAACCTGATTTCCCCAGAAGACGGAATTCTTCAACAAAATGCCTTTAGACTTGAAATTTATTTTGGTATACAATGTGAAGTAATAGAATATCTTTATATTGGTTTCTTCTTACAATTCCTGGCACAGAGCTCCTAAAATCCTTGTAATTTCCTTTTTTGGTATAATTTTGTTCTGATATTTACTCTGTGGACACCTTGAATTCAGACTTCTAGCCTACTCTAAAGAGAATACATTTTTCAGTATTAAGATACTCATTTAGTGGTAATTTGTTACAGCAGCTATAAGAAACTGATACAGCTTTCCATTATTTCCCCCAAAAGGAAGAGTGCAGCGAATACTTTGGTTGGGGAACCTGATCCGCCCTGAATCAAGATGATATGCTTAAGGTATTATAGAAGGAGAAAGAGTCATCACCTCTTAAAGAGCAAAGAAAACCAGAGGTTTCATCTGTCTACTCTTAAAATTGTAAGATTAACCATTTCCATCCTCATGACCTATGATGAGTCTTTAACAGTAAACAAGTCCTTTATGTACAATATATGCGTTAAGGTTGTCATTTCACATATGAAATCCTCTGGTTTTGTCCTTTGAAATATTCAAGAGTCCCTCTTATTTTAGTATCCCTCTGTTATTTATCTTTTTTGATCCTTCTATTCTCCCAATTAGCATTTTCAAGGATGAAAAGAAGTCCTTGTTATTGATTTTCTGGTTTTCTTTGTAGGAGGAGCTAGAAGGCTTTTCTAAACTTTATTCATAAGAGATGGATTTTTTCAAACCATGTTTTGCAGCTTCCAATTTTTATTGTACTGCATTCAAGATTTTGTTTCTTATCACGTTTTAATATGCATGGTTTCTTACTAAAATGCATTTTCTGTAGTTATTTAAAGTCAGTTTGTTAAATCTGGAATTTAAATGTGGCAGTCTCTTATTTTCAGTGTATGCATGCAACCAACACCATTCATTATAGAAGTTGCCTTTTATATGTTTCTGTTTGTCAGGTGTTTTATTTATTTGTTTGTTTTGAACCTTAATTTTTTTCAGGAACCATTTCTATGAGAGCAACTTCTTTAGAAAATAGAACATTTACAGAGAAATATTTTCGTTGCTGCGTATCTCCATTTCATTTCTCAGGTTTTTATACACTTTGCATATTAATTGTGAAGTTCAAATTTGATAGCTATTATTATCTACATTATTTTATTTATTGCACCCAAGTTGATTATTCTCTGTAGCTTTTTTAATGTTTTACTTTTCATCTCCAATATAAAAAGGATATTAAAATTATTTTATACATATATAGACCTTCCCAATTTATTTCATTACAAAAGCAGTCCTCTCTTTTTTCCCACAGTTTTTTGTCTTTTGTTTTTTGTGGTTTTTTTTGATGTAAGGATCATTTTTTTTGCAGCTTTATTGAGAGATAATCCATATACCATACCTTTCACCCACTTAAAGTGTATATGTCAATGGCTTTTGATTGTGTTTTCCATTCATGATTAACTCCTTGTATAGGAAGGAAACAGTAATTCTGACCGAAAAGTGCACGGAGGATTGGAGAAGCTGAAGAAGCTATAACTTCGGGTCTGCAAGGGGGCAACCAGTCAGAAGTGAGGGAGAAACTTTCTCCTCAGATCCCATAGCATTCACCGCAGCATGGTCACCTGGGAAGGACTTCGGCAGCTCCGCCTGGCAGAGGTATGGCCTCCAACAGGATTACCAAGAGACAATTTGTACACAGAATGGTGGGATATGTAACCTCTTCGTCTAATCCACTCCCCCAAATGCTGGTAGCCACGATAACACACGTGCGTACTCACACATACACACACAGAGGAAATTAGCAGATTCTTTTCTGGAAAAAAAATGAACGCCCCAGGGATGGGTCGGGGGGGAAAGACTTCCACAAATGACGTTTAGTGGTTTCCCAATACAATCTGGCAAGCTCACACTTTGATTCAGATTTTTAGGACTTAACCTTTCCATATGAACAGAGTCAAAGATCACGTTTAAGGAATGTTCTTTATGAAAGAGAGACACCATCTCACACACATGCGCACACAGACACACACACACTCCTGGCACTTGGAGAAAATAGAAGGCACACGTACAAGGAGGGAGAAAGGAATTCAAAGGAGAACAAAACATTGTAGGAGAAAGAAAGCACAATCATACTAAGTGGTTTGCCTTAGTAGCGAAGAATTATAATGATTTTTTAAAATTTTTTTAACATTTATTTATTTTTGAGACAGAGAGAGACAGAGCATGAACGGGGGAGGGTCAGACAGAGAGGGAGACACAGAATCTGAAGCAGGTTCCAGGCTCTGAGCTGTCAGCACAGAGCCCGATGCGGGGCTCGAACCCACGGACCGCGAGATCATGACCTGAGCCGAAGTTGGACGCTCAACCGACTGAGCCACCCAGGCGCCCCTATAATGATTATTTTTAATTGCAATGTAATTATATATAATATTGTTATCACAGTGTAAAGGCAGACTAAATAAGGTGATATAACTATACGGGGAGAGGAAGGAGGGATAGAAGAATATATTTTTTAAAAATCATTTACACTGTAAATTATAGGTCTAAAATGGATAAATCAATAAATCACAAATATATTATTTTTAAAAAGAGAGGAAAAAGGGGCACCTGGTTGGCTCAGTCAGTTAAGCATCTGACTCTTGATTTGGGCTCAGGTCATGATCCCACGGTTCGTGGGATAGAGCCCTTAGGCTCTATGTTGACAGAGCAGAGCCTGCTCGGGATTCTCTCTCTCTCTCCGTTTCTCTCTGCCTCTCCCTCACTCACACTCTCTCACAAAATAATTAAATAAACTTAAAAAAGAATAAAGAGTATTGAAAGAAAACATACAGCTATTGTACCTTTGTGAGCATTGCTTAGTTTGTTTTCTGAATTACAGTCTATTGAGGGAGAGAAGCAGGGACTTTTGTACTGCCTGCTGTGTAAACTGACCAATCTTTCTAATATTTTTATGTAAACTGGTTACATCCTTAGATGATCCCTCAGAGGGGATAAAATTTAGTAATTTCTTGAGAAAATAAACTTTGAAGTTTAAAAAAGAAACCAGGTAACCATTTCTACTGCCAAAAAAGAAATAACTTCAAGAGGTGATAATAGTATTTAATTTTCTCAGACACATGTCCATGGCCTTGACCTCCCAGAGGAGGTGGGAGCTGAACCTCTGCCTCCTAGTCCTGCACCCCCTTCCACATTGTTTGCCTTCTTTCCTTCCCTCCCCTCCCTCTCTCCTCTCCTGTCCCCTCTCCCCTACTGCAACTTTTACCAGCACTGGCCATAAGATTACCTGGCAGATTTTTCTTTTCAGGTATACCTCAATGAATAAATAAGTGACAAGTGAAATGGTAAACATTTCTCTGTTCAGACAAAAATGATTTTTTTTTTAAAAACCCACAAAGACCAAAAGAACTGTATGTATGTTTTTTCACTTGGTTGAGAATTTTGAGTTGGGGAGAAATATCAGCGACACCTAATAATAAAAGAAGAGTCGACATCCTTGATTCAAAAGAAGAAAAAGGCACAGGTGTATTTTCCAACAGGCTATGGCTGATGAAAACACCGTTTAAGGGCTTCAGACAACATGGTCTCTGAACTTCCTGTTCTCCTCCTCAGCACTGTGCCTCCAGATCCAAACGTGATGACTGTAGATAGGATATCTTCCGTCTGATGATCCTTCTGGCAGGAAAAGAACCTTCAGATCTCTATTTTGGACTTTACACAACTGTTTGTGGCATTATGTCATCTGATTGATGACCTGGTCTTTGTTCCACCTGGCCGAGAACAGGATTTCCCAGCAGTTTCAAATGTTATCATTTCGCCATGGCAATTCGTGAGAAACATCTACATGACCATTTCATCTGGGATGCTTTAGGCTTTTTGAGTGGCAAGCTACATGCTTTTCTTTGTGTTTGACAGAATTAAATAATTTCCATATTAGAAAGAGAATGACTGATGTTCTGGAGAAATTCTATGTTAATATACATTTACAATGTATCTTCTTATATTTAAGATATCTTCATCTGACATTTTTTTTTATTTCTCTCTCTCTCAATCCCTCTTTCCATTTCGGATAATTCTGGGATCTACAGAATCATTAGAATTTCCTTCTTCCATTGCTCCTCTCTCTCCTGCTCCATATTTGGGGTCAACATGAAATCAGTCCTGCGACTCTCCCTTTTCCGAGCTTGTACTGCTTGCTTACACTTGCAAGTGAACTTGTATTTCGTTGAACGACCACGACTTTGCCTTCTTCCTTGTAGGCCCCATGTACCCAGTTTCAGAGCAGATAGCCACAGAAAAACTAGTGACAACTCTAGTAATCAAGGAGGTGGCTGTTGCTAGGCAACGGAAGGCAAGCAGGATGCCTCGTGCTTGGGTCTTGGCGGTGTATTTAGGGAGACCTGCCAATCATTGCTTGTCCTCAGGAGACCAGTTTAGGGTGCAGGTGTAGGGTGGCCCCGGAACGTGGAGATTCAGCACTAGCTCTGGAGGCCTGTTTGCAGCTCATCAGGTCCTTCCCTGATGCCTTATTCTGAGAATGGGGTTCCTGGGGCCTCAGTAAACATCTCTTTTCCCCCAGTATGTTCTCCTTTCCCCTCCTGATACATTTTAGTTCTGGGGAGAGCTTGCTCACAGGCCCCAGTCTTAACCCCATCCTGTGAACAGACACCTCAGTAATGATAGTACTGCCTTCCAGCTATGTTGCCTGCCTTAGCTTCACCACCTCTGAGTCCCCCACCTGTTGGGGACTTCCTATATTCTCGCTGGCTGGTGACTAACAGTGATCACGTCCCAGCTCCTTCCTGGACCCCACCCACTTTTGGCCCTGCCCAACTGCAAAGGTCTACTACAAGGCCCCATCCCCCATTCCTCCTGCCACCTGCAATCCTTTCCCCACATATACCTCAAGTTCTAATGTCCATGCCTCTCTGATAAATCCTGAGGCATGATGTTACTATCTATTTCTGCCTTGTTTTGATGCTCTTATTTTGAACATTTGTTCTGAACATGGAGGCCCACACAGATGCTTTGAGCATAGGCTAGAGCACAAGGCCCAGACCGTGTACGAAGTATCAGAGGGTTTCTAATTTACAAGTGGGTTTTGTTCCCCCAGAAAAGTCTATTTGTAAGACAACAATTGAGTCCACAGGAACAAACACTCAGAGTCAATGCTATAAATCATAGTTGGGCTTTTGTATTAGCCTGCAAAAAGTCTCTTTGATAACGTCACACTCAAGGATTATTGCAACTCTGACAAAAACTGTTTCTGTGAAGCAACAGAATTGGGGCTCTAACTACCAGTTCCAGAACCAAGGCCTTGAGCCCCAGCAGCCGAAAAGGACACCTCACTAGTTTCTATCACGGGCGGGTGGTATCGGAAAGGCATTGCTGGAAAACAAAGAGTTCACGACACCTGCAGTAGGAATGGAAAGCTTAAAAGCAATTTGAACTTAGTTATTGCTACCAAAGCTGGGGAGTGGGGAGCCTATCCAGCAGAGAACAGGAGGTAGAGAGACAGCAAACTAACGTGACCCAGGATGATCAGAGGGGGATTTGCTGTATCAAACCTGGGACAGAACAAACCTGGGACACGAGCAAGATTATGAAGAAGGGAGATTTAAGGAGTGGTAAAAACCTATGTGACTCTCTGCCCAGAACCTTCTTTGCAAAAACTGTTCCCTACTCCCTACCAGTAACCACAACCCTGCCATTGCAGCCTGGAGCCACCAGGGTAATTCAGTGACGGTACATGAACCAAATAGATTAGACAGTTGGAAGACTTTTCACCTTCCCAGGAGTTTGATTTTAAGATTGGTAGAACTGGGGGCACCTGGGTGGCTCAGTCAGTTAAGCGACCAACTTTGGCTCAGGTCATGATCTCACGGTTCTGAGCGCTGACAGCTCAGAGCCTGGAGCCTTCTTTGGATTCTGTGTCTCCCTCTCTCTCAGCCCTTCTCCTGCTCTCTCTCTTTCTCTCTCTCTCTCTCTCAAAAAAAAAAAAAAAAAAAAGGCAGAACTGAGGTACTCTCAATATACCTGAATGGAACATACACAAATTTGGGAACTGTGGGTTGGCATGTTCTGCCATGTGGCCATGGAACAAAGAAAACTGGTTGCAGCAGAGAGGAACTAATTCCTCTGTTCATTCATTCATTCAGGAAGAGAGGTACGGAAAGGCAGAGGAAGGGAACCAATGTTTCATGAGAGCTTGGTATGTACCAGACAGATTACACAGAGGCTGCAGAGAAAACAGACAACCATTTAGGAATGGATGGTAGAGTCAATGGGGGTTGGGGGAGAAAATTTAGTTGTGATGACTAATTTGGTACAACCTGGGGTCAGAGGCCAAGGCCATACCTTGGCTGTTTGGGGTATCCATCCCGGGGTCCCAGTCCTACCATTAAAGGAGACTTTTTCTTCTCTTGTTGAGTGCAGCAAAAGAGAACCTCCATGGATAACTTGTGAGAATTAGTAACTTGCTTTCTATATGCACCTAAGAAAAATTAACCATCTGGCTTGAATAGCTACAGTGTTCTGGAGGCAAACTGGGCAGTGTTGAGAAGAGAGCATCCTGAGACAGAATCTCCAACAATATGTAGAGTGAGTTAAGCACCTTGCATAACATTATGCACAATTGGGTACTTCATGGTTTAATTGATGAATATTGTCTTACAAAAATATAATCTTTTTGTCATCTTGAAAGCAACACCATCACCCACATAACACAAAATAACATGTTATACTGACAAGGCTACAGAACAATAATATAATCAGTGATGAGTACTGTCATATTCCACTAAAATGAAGCCAAATTATAATTAACAAACTCAGTGACTCAAGTGGAATATCATATTTCTAAGCTTGTGTGAGTTGAGTACTATAAATGAAATCGTTTTTACTTCTCTACATTGATAGTACTCATCAGAATTCCTGCTTAAATACAATTCCATGGTACTCTTGACTAATGTGGCAAGATAACCCAAGAGAAAAATTAACTGCATTTCATGTTTCTACAGTCTCAAGGCGAAACAATGAAATACACTATTCCAAATTCCCTGTTCCCATTCGGACCCACCACCTTCTAATGATACACACATTAAACCTGTCCAGGAAGGGTGAGAGGAAGGGCAGTGGGCTGACCCAGCACTGGAATAAGGAGGTGGATGGCAGCTGCTGATGACCCCCACTGTGCCTATAGCAAGGCAGAAGGGGCTATTGTATCCCATGCCCAGAAGCCATGGAAGCTGCCCCAGTGACTACATTGGGCAGACTCGCCACCTTTAAACAGACCTTCTTGGGGCGCGTGGGTGGCTCAGTTGTTGGAGCATCCAACTTCGGCTCAGGTCATGATCTCACAGTTGGTCAGTTTGAGCCCTGTGTCAGGCTCTGTGCTGACAGCTCGGAGCCTGGAGCCTGCTTTGGATTCTGCGTCTGCCTCTCTCCCTGCCCCTTGCCTACTCATACTCTGTCTCTCTCTGTCTCTCAAAACATGAATAAATGTTAAAAAAAAAAATTAAAGAAAATAAACAGACCTTCTTGCCAAGCACAGTGGCACCTATAGTGGAATGGACACAGACCAGGGGTATAGGTAGCACATTTGATATCAGGAACTGAGACTTCTTTTTTTTTTTTTTTTTTTTTGACATCCTTACCTCCAGATGCCAAAAATTTTCAAGAACTAATCACAAAATAATAACAATTTTCTTGATGATTCATTCCCTAGTTTCAAAACAAACAGTTAATTTAAAATACAAAATTTCAATTTGGAAGTTACTACGAAAATTCAGTAGATAAAGAGGCTCTAACCAAAGGAAAATATGGTGCATTGCAGCTTGCACTCTGATTCACTGTTTAAGTTTTAAACACAAATAAAAATTCCAAGATGTCATATAGAATGGAAGAATTGAAGTAGCTGATGTTCTGTTTCTTCATCTGTCTAATCAGTGTGTTATCTCTGCTTCTTCTGAATTGAATCTACTCGAACAGAAAAGTGCAGGAATGTGGAACATCACAGGGATTCACTCAAATGATTCCTAATCTTTAGCAATTTATAGCTAAACAAATGTGTATGACTGATGTCTCTATGGCAGTGGGGGTGGGGAACAGGGATGAACTGAGTAACTGAAGATTCTTCTAACTGAAGTCCGTCTAGAATGAAATATTTATTAAAGGATAAGGGATAAAAAGTGCCAATTAATAAACACTCAATGATATTCAAAGCAATTGTTTCGAATTTTTATCCACAGAGATTTGTTTCATGAAGGACTTTCTATCACCAACTGTTTAAAATTGCCAGTGCCCGATGATACTAAAAAGAACAACTTTTTAATCAGCATTATTATTCTTAATCACCTACAAAAATGCACCCCCTAATTGCCATGACCGGGGGCAGATTGTTCCCACTAGCCCACTCTTGGTACTCATGAAATTGGCTAGAATTACATAATCTCGCCAGAACATTTCCCATTCCAGGGGGAGAGGAAAAGGCCTCGCAAAACGTAACTGAGACTAAATATCCCACCTACACTGGTGTTTGCAACAGATTTCATTTGATTTTAAGAAATGATTCTGACCTGAGTGTTGCCAAGTAATTTGTATCAGATAATATAATATAATATAATATAATATAATATAATATAATAATATTGCCATAGTATAACTAATATAAGTGATATGTGCTTAAGCACTTGGTTTTTTCTTTTTTTTTAATTTTTTTAATGTTTATTAAGTTTTGAGAGACAGAAAGAGGGAGAGGGAGACAGAGCAGGAGCAGGGGAAGGGCAGAGAGAGGAAGACACAGAATCCAAAGCAAGCTCCAGGCTCTGAACTGTCAGCACAGAGCCCGATGTGGGGCTCAAACCCACGAACTGCGAGATCATGACTTGAGCCAAAGTCAGATGCTTAACTGACTGAGCCACCCAGGTGTCCCTTGTTTTTTTCTAAATAACGAATCCAAGCATTTCTATTTTTTTCTTCCGGTAAAACACAGGGTAGTAAAATTTTAAAAAATGTATACTATCCTAGAACTTAGTAACAATTTTTTAATCTAGATAATTCTCCTACCAGAAAGCTTTGTCCAGGTATGGGAAAACATTTTCTTTTCCCTCTCCAACTTGGCAGTCGCCACAAGTGTTCCAGGCCCGAAAATTCCTCAGCCTGTTTTTGCCCAGGTTGTACGATTATCCGATATCATATAAGTGGTAATGAAAAGCATTTCTTGGCTTTAGTTCCACTCACTATTTCAGCTCTTCCAGTCCTTTCCCATCTTCCCAATTACCTGCATTTATTAGTAGATGAGTTCAGAGGGGGCAGCTAATTTCTGCAAGCAAATAAACCCTCTTAGCCTTCATCCACTCTGAGATCTCTACTGCCCCTAAAAGCCTTGAGGCCATCTAACGCCACCTCTGCTGCCACAATGGCCCTCTGCTTCCACTGACACACCCATGTCACCTCCACAGAGCGGCTCCTGTCCCAGCTGTTTGCCATAGCCAGCACTGGTACAGTGGCTTAGGTTAGGCTTGACTTATGAGACGCCTATAGACATTTGAATATTGGTAGCAACACTTGAAATCCAACCAAAGTTAAGAACACAGACACTTTATTTGAGCAGGAGAATAAGGAAAGAATGTTCCCCAGGAAGCAGGAAGAATCTGGGAGGGCCAAGAGGCAGTCTCAGGGCTCGCTACATAGAAAACACGATTATTTCTCCTGGGAGGAGCACCTCTCCCCGAGGCACCCAAACTTTCCGGCCAGGAAAGCCCACCCCCCCCATCCTTGACTCCCAGACATATGAAATCTGCAGACAAAGAGGCAGAATCAGAGTAAATACTGATTTAGACTAGTTTCTCCTGTCATACGCATCAGACAGAGCCTTGGTAGACTGACCATCAATTTTGTCCTTGGGAAATGCTGGTTCCATGAACTAAATCTGAAGGTTTTGACGTATTAGCTACCCCACTTCTGCCACTTTCTAGGATCCACCTGCTCCAGACCACTCATTCCCTCCATCCTCACAGCCTCTAGCTGAACCGGTGCCACTGCTGTCCTTACACCAGACCCCGAGAACACAAACAGCAAGTTCTGCTTTAATCTGGGAGAAGGGGGAAGGAAGAGTTACTCTTTGTGATAACATCTGATTCACATTGAATGCTGAGTGAGGGTCTTTCCTTTTTTCTTGGTGGGGGGAGGGCAGCTTAAACAGTGACTATTAAAAGTAGGTTAATAATTGTTAAATGTAGGGTTCTATAAGAGAAAACCTCTTAAAATTACAAAATAACACACTGACAAATGAAACTCAAATCAAACTGCCTCCTCACATGAGGACCAGTCTCTTTTTCCTCTCCTTATATATGGAGAATTTCAGGGAAGGGGGTGGGGTGGGGCGGGGGACGCTCAGAAATCAGCGTCTGGGCTGTGAGGATACAGTAACCTTGTCTCACTTCTGTCTCCCTCCCCGTGACCAAAGCAAGACCCAGAGCCCTTAGGAGCTGGGAAAGAGTCTTCTCTCAGCTCAAGTCATGAGGGTTACACGGTAAGACACGCTTTCAGAGGCACATTTCTATCATTGGTTGGTGACAGCGGCCACTTCCCGATGAAGGGCTATTTATTTGTCTTCCCACCCAGTAGGGGCTGTGAGAAGGGAGAGGAGGTGACTGGGGACTTGTGATTTACCTCTGTTAGTGGAGTCCCTTAAGGCTGGCTGGGTTCCTTAACTCTGCACTGGTTTAGTTGTATTCTTCACCCCGGGGGCACGAACTCTTCGATTATCTTTGCATGGTGATGCTCACCTCAAAGAAGAAGGATGTAAATCAGCCATATCCACTGGGCCATGAGCCAGGAGCTTTTGTAGTTTATTCATGGGCCAGAATGTTCACCCAGTATGTTCAGGTCTTAGATCAAATCTGACGGTTCTTTCCACATCAGATTCTGTCTTCTGGTTCTACCCTACAGCTTCTTCAGGAAGAAAGCCTGTTCTTGGCCAGGGACCCTTCCTTTAGCAGTAGCTGACATTGAGAGTCCCAGCATGGATCCCAGCAAGTCCATTCTCTTAGGTGAGGGGGTACTCTGGGGATACTTCTGAACTTTATAAACAAAAATATAAATATAAAAAGTAAATAATATGTAACTTTATGCATATACAATAGACATGGATAGTGTATACACACATACAAAAAACATACTTCATAGTATACACAGGGACGCCTGGGTGGCTCAGTTGATTAAACATCCAACTCTTGGTTTCCACTCAGGTCATGATCTCGCAGTGTCATTAGTTCAAGACCCACATCAGGCTCCACGCTGAGAGCGTGGAGGCTGCTTGGGATACTCTCTCTCTCTCTCTCTCTCTCTCTCTCTCTCTCTCTCTCTCAAAATAAATAAATAAACTTAAAAAAAAAAGAGTATACAGATGCATATCCTTTCACAAATCATTGGAGGGGGCCAGGAGCAGAAAAGGAGGTATGGTTCACCAGTTAAGGCTTTTAAGAAACACAGCAGGGGTTACATTCCTACTCTGCCTCTTGCTAACCACTGGACCTTAACTTCTCTGTTCCTCAGTTTACTCATCTCTGAAGAGGAGCAAACCCTGAGGCTTAAGTGACATAAGACATGTGAAGCGGTCATGACAGCAACTGGGACATGAAGAATGGTCACTAGGTGGTAACCGTTAGCATTCGTTTTGTGTGGATGTGGTGGGGATCTTGTCATGGGAGGTAATGAGGAGGTATTGTAAGGCCACACAGGGGAGTAAGGACGGTGTTAGATAACTTCCTAACCTACATTGCTGATGGGGTTCACCACCATTCCCCATGGCACTGTAGCATTCCACATTAATGGTGCTTCACAGCTGCTGTCTGATGTCTGATGCTGCTGCTGACTTTTTCTTTCTTTCTTTCTTTCTTTCTTTCTTTCTTTCTTTCTTTCTTTCTTTCTTTCTTTTCTTTCTTTCTTTCAACACTTGGGATGGTTTATTTCTTCTGAGACTCTGGCAGATACACACATGAACTTGTATTTACAAAACTAAAAATAATCCACTAATAGAGGTAAATCACAAGTCCCCAGTCACCTCCTTTCCCTTCTCACACTCCCTACTGTATGTGGTTATGTAAATTACATCTTTTTTGAGTGCCTATTGGTTACTCCATTCCCTAGAGGAAGTCACAGTTATTAGCAGGTGTCTATCCTTACAGAATTAAAAATTTTTTAAAAATGTATATGCATATATGTACATACTCATATATTGTAGAGTATGCTTACCTAATGAACACATAGTGAAATAATGTAGTGTAAACATAACTGTGTATTAGCATTTAAAGTCATTTTTCTCTTTTCTAAGAAAATTGATTTCTTCCATTTTCAAATATTAACTAGAATTAGATCCCAGTTCTTTGTTTTTAATTTTTAAAAATTTAAATCCAAGTTAGTTTACATATAGTGTAATCACGATTTTAGGAACAGAATTTAGTGATTTGTCACTTATATAAAGCACCCAGTGATCATCCTTAATGCCCCTCGCCCATTTAGCCCACCCCCCAACCCAACACCCTGCCAGCAAACCTCACTTTGTTCCCTGTGTTTAAGGGTCTCTTATGGTTTGTCTCCCTCTCTGTTTTTATCTTATTTTTGTTTCCCTTCCTTTATGTTCCTCTGTTTTGTTTCTAAATTACACATATAAGTGAAATCATATGATACTTGTCTTTCTCTGACTGACTTATTTCACTTAGCTTAATACCCTCTAGTTCCATTCATGTTGGTGCAATGGCAAGATTTCATTCTTTCTGAACACTGAGTAATATTCCACTATATATATCATATATATGCCACATATATACCACATCTTCTTTATTTATTCATCCCTCGATGAACATTTCCATTATGAGGCTATTTTTGATAGTGCTGCTATACACATTGGGGTGCATGTGCCCCTTCGAATCAGCATCTTTGTATCCTTTGGATAAATGCCCAGTAGTGCAATTGCTGGGTAGTAGGGAAGTTCTATTTTTAATTTTTTCAGGAACCTCCATACTGCCCAGAGTGGCTGCACCAGTTTGCATTCCCACCAGTTGTGCAAAAAGTTCATCTTTCTCCACATCCTCAACAACATCTGTTGTTGCCTGAATTATTTATTTTAGTCATTCTGACAGGTATGAGGTGATAGCTCATTGTGGTTTGATTTGTGTTTCCCTGATGATGAGTGATGTTGAGCATCTTTTCATGTGACTGTTAGCCATCTAGATGTCTTCTTTGGAAAAGTGTCTATTCATGTCTTTTGCCCATTTCTTCACTGGAGTATTTGTTTTTGGGTGTTGAGTTTGATAAGTTCTTTATAAATTTTGGATACTAACCCTTTATCTGATATGTCATTTTTGCAAATATCTTCTCCCATTCCATCAGTTGCCTTTTACTTTTGCTGATTGTTTCCTTCGCTGTGCAGAAGCTTTTTATCTTGATGAGGTCCCAATAGTTCATTTTTGCTTTTGTTTCCCTTGCCTCCGGAGACATGTCAAATAAAAAGTTGCTGCAGCCAAGGTCAAAGAGTTTGCTGCCTGTTTCCTCCTCTAGGATTTTGGTGGCTTCCTGTCTTAGGTTTAGGTCTTCCATCGATTTTGAGTTTACTTTTGTGTATGGTTAAGAAAGAAGTCCAGGTTCATTCTTCTGCATGTCACTTTCCCATTGATGCTGCTGTTTCTGACTTCTGTGTGTCAGCTATAAAATCAGTCACAAGGCTTTCAGTCTAATGTGAGGTTTATTAAAGGCACAGCTATTTACTGTTGTCAATTGCACTGGAAGCTTTGTTAAAACTCATGTCGCTGAGCTCCCAATTAAAGCTCCCTAACCAGGACTTACGGCACAAGAATCAGTAGCCACGTCACAGTGTTTCCTGCTCCAACCCTCCAAACCACGCTATGACCAGACAGCAGGGTTTGCATCATCAGTTCCCTCAAATGGCATAATGTTCCTTTTCTTGTAAAACTTCTTCTAGAGGAATATCCAAGGGGCATAGTATTTGTTAAGATACCTCTGATTCTAAGAAACAGGAAACCCAACTCAAAGAGGTTTAGACAATCAGGCAATAAGGGTAATTAATTGGCTTCTAACAGAAACCTCATGCCAGTGAGTCAATGTGGAGAATTAACCCAGTTTCTTTCTGCCCCTTAGCTCTGCCACCTGCTTTTCAAATTCTGTTCTCTCTAGGAATTGTCCTATTCTAGCAGTTTCAGGGGGCTGGATGGTGAGAGAATCCTGTAACTGGACTTTAGATGAAGATTTCAAGACAAAGAAGAAATTCAAGGTATCTCCTGGATGGAAATATACATGAAGATGTTCCCAAGGGAGGAAGAAGACTGACTTGCCACAGCAGGAGAGCATGTTAGAGATGGTCTAGAGAGCAATGAAGTTGGGACAGTAGAGTGGCATTGATTACAGTGGGTTTGGAAATAAGGATCTATTGAAGGCTTTTGAGCAAAGCTCTCATCTGGACTCTTCATTTTTCCCACAGCCAAGTCAGCTTCATTTGAACCCTTGTCTTGCTTTTACCCAATAGCCAGATGGTTGCTATTCCCAATCTCCCTCCGTTTTTTCCATCATGCAAGTTATGGGTGAACTGGGCTGGGCTGGAGATCAGCGGTAAGAAACAACACTCACCTCTGAGACATACCAAATGACATTGTCCTACTGATGGAGTATACCAGTAGCTCTCAACCCTATTCAAACGCAGTGTCCACCATTTTGTAAGATATTTCTCTCTAATTCTCCCTTTGCTATTTTGAAATGAAACTTCTATATAGTATGATGGATCTACATACCCAATTGTATGGGATGAATTGTATCCCCCAAAATCATATGACCAAGTCTTAACACCCAGTACCTCAGAATATGACCCTATTTGGAGATAAGGTCTTTAAAAAGGTAATTAGGTTAAAATGAGGTCATAAGTGCAGGCCCTAATTACGACTGGTGTCCTTCTAAGATGAGGAAATTTGGACACAGATACATACACTGAGAAGACAATGTGAAGACCCAGGGAGAAGATGGTCAGCGAGAAGCCAAGGACAGAGGCCTAGAACAGATCCTTCCCTCACAGGCTTGGGAAGAAACAACACTGCCAACACCTTGATCTCAGATTTCTGGCTTCTGTGAAAATAGTATCTCTACTGTTTAAGCCACTCAGTCTGTGGTACTTTGTTATAGTGGCCCTAGA
Organism: Felis catus; assembly: GCF_018350175.1. Classification (NCBI taxonomy): domain Eukaryota; kingdom Metazoa; phylum Chordata; class Mammalia; order Carnivora; family Felidae; genus Felis; species Felis catus. The sequence goes on from NC_058368.1 coordinate 131,757,022, forward strand.
AAACTAATACAAAATATATAATGGTCCTAGCAAACTAATATTATATATATATTATATAATATTAGTATTATAATATTATAATATATATTATATATTATATATTATATATTTATATTTATATATATTTATATATAATAATATAATTTATATTATTTATATTTATATTTATATTTATATTTATATTTATATTTATATTTATATTTATATATATAATATATATAAAGAAGAAATAAATGGAATGCACATATAATGGAATACAAATTTCCATGTAGACGTGCTCAAGCACAACTGTACCAAGAAACATAACATTTACACCAATAATGTACCCACAACAGCTATAATTCCTTTGCAGAGCGACAGCACAAATGAAGGCAGGCACAGACCGTGTGCAGTATTGGCAATTCAAATACAAAATCTTGAGCAACATTACCATTGGTACCTGATTTTCTGAAAGAGTGAAAAACGCCTGGTTAAGTTCCAAACAAAACAGCAAACGACCATTCCCTCAAATTACATGGTTGTTATGTTCCTGGAAAGCTCAACAGATACATTGTATTTTACTTGCAACATAGGAACAGGTTCTAGATGGGATGAGTATAAATACAGTTTTCATCTCTGTGAATGTCCTGGGGAACACTGGAAAATCAGACAGTTCTCCATCTTTCTGTAGATGTGGCAGGAGGTCAGGACGTCTAGCATCCCTGGCCTATATCCCTCGTAGCCAGGAGGGCACTCAGTCATCATGACAACCAAAACTGTCCCCTTCTTTCCAGAATATTCCCTAAATATTCCCTAAAGGGGAGTATCACCTTCGTTGAGAACAGATGAGATATAAGAAAAAATAAAAAGTATAATTTATGGCAATCTTTCGCTGCTGGGCCAGCCCCACTCCTACTGGCTGCCAGAGCCCCTCCTGCCCGGAGACCGAGAGCTGGGGACTCCATCACAGGGGACCGCGCAGCAGGCAAATCAAGCAAGCAATATGCATCTTCTGACTGGTGTTGTTGAAAAGCCTTCGTCTTGTCACTGCTCTGAAGCCTCGTGTGTTAAAATGCTCTTTTCTTTACTTGAACTTCAGAGGCCTGGAGGTACTCCAAGCTCGGTAGAGTGTGGCAGCTGGGGGCATGCCTTTCTGCCTGTGTGTTTTCATGTGTCTATGGTGTGTATTTCAGGGTGGAAAAGGACCAAGGTGCTGCTGTGGTTACAGAGGCATCAAGGGGCCAGAGCACAGCCCCAGAGAATCATTCTGACAAGTTCTACGGTTCATTTCCCTGCTCCTGTTTCTCAACTACTGACAGTTCAGCCCTGGGGAAAATCACATGGCCCGACCAGTTGGTTCCATGAGAAAGCTAGAACTTCTAACCAAAACTGGGCCCTCAGGGAGGTGCCCAGTCCTTGGGATCCACTCTGTTACCTGGACATGGTTCCCAGTGTTCTCTCTCCATCTCTTCCATTCTCCTCGTCACACACATTCCACCTCGGTGTCTCGTGCTCCAGGAAAACTTCAGTATATCTTATTGAGACGATCCACATCGCTGTCCAAAAGAACTGTCAATATTTTCATCTCAAAATTTCTTTTCCTCTTGCATAAGGGGAAGAAAAGTCCGCTCGTGGGGCCTACAGCGCCTCCTAACGGAACATGCTCCATTGGTCAACGATCAGTTTTTGCCCTTCGATTGCCTTCTCTTTCAATTGCCTTGCCTTTGCCTGAAGATGTGCTGTATGAGTTAGAATCCTTTGGGTGCAAGTAGTAGAAATCTACTTGAATGCACTTCAGCCAGAAAGGGGATTTTATTCTAAGGAGTCAGGAATGTCCCCAAAATCACAGTGATAGGAATATAGGTGGATCTCAGGAAACGACTTGCACAGAATTGCAAAACCATTAACGTTCTTTCCACCCTTCTTTGCACCTTCCCCCTGCTTCATTTTGTCTTGTGCCCTAGCCTCCTGTGGATTCCTGTCCCCAGGGAAGAATCCCAATTCCAGGACAGAGAAATTAACTGGCTTAGCATAGATCAGGTCCAATCGCCTGGCCAACTTTCAGCTAACATGGCTTAACAGAGACAAGATTAACCCTCCTGCCTGAAAAAAAAACTAAGCACAGAGAGTAGAGAAACGATAGGTTTTGAACATGGTTATCATGTAGTGCAGGACAATGATGCAACCCCACAGCAGAGAAACAGATAGGGTAAGCCTTATGATTGCACCCAGCATGCTGTCTGGAGAGTTTCCAGACTGCAGCAGCAGGAGCAGCCCCAGGTAGAGCCCAGAGGTTTCCCTAAGGTCAGAAGACCTAGCTGGGAATACAGGAGGTCATGGTGGCTTGAGGTAGCAGAAGAGAATAGAGAGCTAGAGAGAGAGAGAAAGGCAGAGAGATAAAACTGGATCACTGGAGGTTCTCCTTGAGTCCTCAGCTGGGTACTGATCAGCACACGGCTGTCAGGAGATAACTGGAAACCAGGAAAAGAGCCACGTAAAAGGAGCAGAGGGAACACTCCTTTGAGCTGTCACGAGGCCTGGAATGGTTTGTTTCCACTGGTTGGAATGGTAAGTCTCATAATTCACAAGGTATTGAGTAGAGTGCTCGGAAGAGCATCACCCCAGTGATGGGGGAAAAATTCAGTCCTCAGATCTGCTCTGGTTCTCTCAACAAAGGTTAAAAGCAAATTCTAAAGGCTCCAATTGTGTCCATGTTACTTAACTGCGTTCCAGAGCAAGGCTCAAGAATATTTCTGGGAATACAAAATTACTCAGCACCCAACAAGGTCAAGTTCATAATTCTGACATCCAATCAACCCTCTGGCCAAAGGAAAGAAGCAGAAAATGAAGAGGAAGGAACACTGTTCTATCTCACAAATTCTATGAACGTTCAGTCACCTCCTCTCCCTTCTTAAGGCTATTACTGTTTTCTTCTTTGCACACCAAGATATTGTTTGGCTTATTACAACAGGCATCCATTACTACTGTTATTTTAAAAGGCTTTGTGAACAAATGAATCACTAAATGAGAATGCCAGACAAAAAGGGAACAAGAGAAATCTCTGCAGCACTTTAAAACTGACGAAGGTCTCTTTCTCCTGATTTCCTTTGCTTTCTCCTCTTTCTGCCTGTCTCTGCAGAAACTCCTCACTGTCTTTACCTGAATCTCTTGCCTGCCCTTCTTCTCTTTGTAGGCTGTTTAACAGAATACACAATGCACGGCTAGATTGTTGGTGAAAAATTTTGTCTCTGGCTTTTATTTTTTTAATTGCCAAATTTTAATATTTCACGTGTGCTTCTCAGAGAAGACAGATTAAGCCTGACCACCACCTCCTCCCTGGTAGCTGAGTGACTTTTGTTTCTGCCCACTATGCAGCTCCCTGGGTCGGTGGCCGAGGAGGGGTAAAGGCTCCCCCGGTCCTGCTCTGTCTGCCTGGAACCCAGCTGCCCTGTCCTTGGGCAGACAGAATGGCAACTTGGGCTGCATCTGCCCAGATGGCAGACATATGACACCTCCACTCTTCCTTTGGATGAAATCTCTGGCATAGAGTGGGGCCAACTGAGCTCCGCGGGCTGTCGAAGAAGTGAGGGGAAGCAGGGGGGAGTCAGGGGGGCGTGAAGAAAGCCCACGAAGGGACAGGGGAGAAGAGGTACAGGGTCGAAGACCGGCAGATGAAAGGGCCACTCACTAGCGAGAGGGAGAAGCGCGAGTAAAGCGACCAGACACCATGTGGACAGGGGGAGGAGAGAGCGCAGAGGAGGCGCGCGAAGGCTGAACGCCCCGCATCCCGACAGACCCCAGATCGCCGGAGACGAGCCGGCGCCGAGGGGCGTCCGCGGGCCAGGCGGTGCGGGACGCGTGCGGTCCGAGGGCAGATCGGGGGTCTTACGTGCCCCTGTCCGCAGCCTCCCGCGATGAGCGAGGCGAGCCGGGTGTGCTCGGGCTACTACAGCCTCAACCACAGCTTCGTGGAGCCCTTCGAGTGTCCCCGGAGCGGCGAGGGGGCCGCCCTCCTCTACTGCTGCGGCTTCGCCGACCTCAAGTACTGCTGTAGTGAGCCGGGCAGCTACTTCCCCTACAAGCACAGCTATATGTGGAGCCTCAGGTGGGCAGGGCGGGGGGCGGGCGGCGGGCTCTGGGGAGGCGACGAGCAGGACCACCCGGGCAGTGGGAGGGTCGCCCGTTCAGGTCGGGGTCCTCCGGAAGGACACGGAGCCTCCGTGGGCAGGCGAGGGACCTGTGGAGAAAGCTCACCCGGCTGGGAGCTCCCCCAGGACCCGGGACCCGCTCGGTGCTGCCCCCGTCCGGCGAGGGTCCAGCTGTGGGCTCTAGAAGTGTGAGTGGGCCCTGGAGCCCCGGCGAGGCCCGCGCGGGAGGAGCGCGGACCGTGCGCCCAGGGCGCACGCAGTGCCGCCTCCGCTGGTCCCGCTCACCCCGCTCTTCACCCCCGCCAGGGACCGGTCCCAGGCAGGAGGCCCTGCTGGCAGAGAGAAGATACGCAGATAACTTACGGTTTTCATTTCTTTTTGATTTGTTTGGGCATTTGGTGCAATTGACTAGAAAGGGGGCTACTCTGGGACTCATTTTAAGGTATTAACCAAAGATTGGAATACTTCAAGTCTCTTTGAATGTGAGAAGGAATCAAAAAGGGGTGTGTGTGTGTGTGTGTGTGTGTGTGTGTGTGTGTGTGTAAAGCTATTGGAACTTTATAATTTGCTCTTTTCAGATAATCTGACACTGACCCCGAACCGAACTGGAGACCCACAGACAGGGAAAGTTTTACTTGCTATAATACATCCTGTGTAGAACCTTATCAGGGCACCCCTTTCTTAACGCCTGAGCGACTTGGCCGTTGCTTCGAAAGACCAGAGACTCTCTAAGGTCGGGTTTTTCTTGCCTGTTTCCTGTGATGGGAATTTTACTTATTCCACCTAGTTTTTATGCAGATATCTTCATTGTGAAACCCCCCCCCCCCTTTCTACTCCAAAAGACTGCATCCTTTGACCTCCATTCTTTCATTCTGCCTGGAGAATGTATGTCTCCAAACCCACCTTCACTTGTGTCTCACAAACCAATTAGCTTATACCTGACAAGAGAGAGACTCTGCTAGTAAGCCGGAAGAGTGTTATTTCTCTAATTCTCTAGCATGATCCAGAATTTGTCATACAGGCCAAGTCTACAGCAAATGACCATAAATGCTATTTCTCGAGGCAGTAAAATGATTTTTTAAGCGTATTGCAAGTTTCAAAAAAAAAAATCTCAAAACGGGGGTCGCCTACCGATAAGCTCATCTAACAACATTGTATTGTTGTGTCATAGTGGGGCATAATCTCAGAAAATGACAGCTTAGCCTTAGTATTTGGAGAAGTAATCAGTACTGCTTTGGCATATTATCTGGCCTTTTGGAAAATAACACAGTAACCTGGCTCTGAGTTTCTGGAAGTGTTAATAATGGTGGCAGACCCCCAAGAGAGACTGGCGACTCTTAAGTCAAACTCAGGTGGAAAAGTTCCTGGGGTTCTCAGATCCCTGAATAGTCCCAAAGTGACGGGCAGCAGAGGATAGAAAACCTTCCTAAGGTTTATGAGGGCACCAGGAATGAATACCTTGCTGGGGTCTTCATTCAGCACGGACAAAATGGACAGTGTAGCTCAGTTCCTAGAAAATATAAAAATCATTTCAGCTGATGGCATCAGTTGGCAATGTTAAACCCGGGGTTCTCGTCAGCGTTTGAGCTCTGAGAACACAACGGGGAGGTAAAAATTCAGAGCTGCACTCCCCTCATATTCTTCGTTCTCCACCCTAATTTAAAATAGTCCAATCGCAAAAACTGTTCCCGAAGTCACTAGCGTTTGTTCTGAGATTCTGCAGCTGCTGGAGAAAGGCCCAGTACAGCTACTCCCAGGTAAGCAAAGTTACGAAGCAGGAGGACTGCAGTGTTAATGTGACGACAGCCTCAGACCCTCTCTCAGGGACTGGAAAGCAAACTGCCATAACGTTCTGCAGGGAAAGTAGAATTCTCCCTTTTCTGTGTCCGGCCCACTCCCATCTTTTCTCCCCTTACAAGTCCCTGCCCTCTTAGAGTTTCCTTTGGTAACCTTCTTCAGGACCTAGGAAGACAATACGTATTGCACAGGGCAACGCATGAGTTCAGTAAGTATTTGTCAAAATGAATACTGTACGAGATTCCTAGAGTCCCATCTTTATCTAGATAAAGCAACATTTCTATAACGTGGAACTGTGATACAAACTGTTTGTCAAGATAACGAAGAACCTTCCTTTATTGTAATGGAAAGCAGAAAATAGCATTTTTTTTTCTTCCAGTAATGCAGCTGGTGTTTTAAACTGTGTGCATTAAAAGCTCACGACATGCATGTTGAATTTAATTAAATTGACAGTGTTACTTTTAAATTGACTGAAGTACTTTTTCACTTTGAAGATCTTGTTTTTTAATAACCCGCCTTCTCATTTCAGGAATCTCTCTGGATGTCTGGCAGCCCAGCTGCCTTGTGCAGCAGATAATGTTAATTAAGTGGATTATGGTCCCACGTGTCTGTGCATAGTCCTAACCCTCCCTGACGTGTATAATCTACAAAAGTCAACTTTGGTGCAAACAAACCCGAAAGAGGAGTTGCCAGAGCCAGGGAGCCTGACCCTTGGAAGAGAGTGCACCAACTGAGGGCAAACTTTGATTTAAATATCCAACTGTAGGGGCGCCTGGGTGGCTCAGGCCATTAAGCATCTGACTCTTGGTTTCAGCTCAGGTCATGATCTCAGGAGATTGAGCCCCACATTGGTGTCTGTGCTGAAAGCACAGAGCCTGATTGGGATTTTCTCTCCCTCTCTCTGGCCCTCACCCTCTCTCGCTTTCTCACCCTCTCTCTCCAAATAAATAAATACATAAAAACTTAAAATAAAGATATACAGCTGTGTGCTGACTCTAGCCACAGAATTTCCAGTTTTCACTGTGTGCAAGGTTAGGGGAACTGGGCTGACATTACTAACCTAAGCACAAGCATCTTTGGGAGCCTAACTCCGTATCTATGGCCAAGGAGGCAATCTCTAAATTGCAGGGGTGTTTTATCTTCTAAAATCAAGGATACAGGGGATGAGCTTAGCCCCTCACTTTTTAATTCTATTCTCCTTTCCAGAGCCCTAACACACCTAGCATCCCTGGTCACATTCTCCCTTCCCTCCCTTTGGTACGTGTCAAACTTGTCAGGGCCTCATCTCTAGCAAATAGTGAAAGCCTGCAGTCAAGCAAGGCATATAATGAAGAAAAAGATCTTCATTGGCCTGGGAACAGCTGTCCTTGTTCTACTTGCCTTGTCATCAGCATCTGTGTTCTTTGCTACTTTTCAATGACCATTTCAATGATAATTGCTTTTCAGTTACTAAAAGTGGATCAACCACCAGTCAATTATTATTTGCTTCTATTTACTATCACTTACTTCTATTTACTACAAGCTAAGTACTCTAATCAGCCCTTTCAATATGTATGCCCAACACTATGGGAAGGTCAACAGAAGTATGTGCTCTTGAGCAACTTAACATTTTCTGTGTATATACTTATGTACCCAGACAAACATCTGGTTCAGGAAAGTTAAGTACATATGTTTTGCTTATGAGTCTTTCAGGATGATGTTTTTTCCAAGCTCCTTTCCCCGTTTAAAAATATTAAGTTCATAGGTTTATGAAAACTGCTATTTCTCAAATGCTTACTCTTATAGATAATTGTATTAGAAGGAATTATTACAAAATTAGTACAGAGAAAATTATAAGACATACCCTTTATTTTTAGAGGAAAGCACAAGGGTTCCTTCCTTAATGCTAGAAGCCACTGTGTTATGCTTGTTCAGAAAGGAAAAACTCAGGCTAAACATGAACTTGATATAGATTTCATAAATACTGCTTTCCTCTCATTAAACATTCTCCTCTTTTGTAAGAGTTGTGGTTTTATATATTAGTGCTGTCTTCCATACGTGTCTCTGAAAGTTCTACATCTCCGGTAAACATTTGCTTCACTAATTTGCGGACGTCAGTATTTTTCTATTCGTCTTTATTGTTGAACACCATTTTTCCTCCTAAAATATATTGAAAGGTTTATTGCTTGAGATACTTTTGAACTAGCCCTAAAGAATCATGTGACCTTTCATGTGTCATATGGATTCACGTGGTATACTATACTTATGTTAACATATCAACGGGAAGAGAAAATCTAAGAATTTGATGAAAGAAAAAGGGGACATTTTTACTCTTTAGACTAAAATATAATTTGGTTAGGAATGACTGAGGCAAGAATTAACCATATTCAAACCTTCTCTTTAGTGCATGTGTTAACCATTTTGTGTGACGGTCCCCATGTTTTTCCTGTTTTCTTCAGCATCGGTGCCCTGGTTGGCCTGGGAACTGCTGCCCTTGTTCTACTTGCCTTTGTCATCAGCGTCTGTGTCCTTTGCTACTTATTTCTGTATACAAAGCCCCGAAGATTAGACACTGGCCTTAAACTTCAACACCTAGAGGCTTCTACCACTCAAGAAGGTAATCACTGTCCATTATTTGTAGCCAATTACCTGCGCTCTATTCAAAAGAATAACCTGGACCTCGGTAACAGATCATGCCATTAACAATGAATGCTTCTTAAAAACTCAATTTATTACATGCCTTTATAAAAATTCACATGAAATTAGACCTTAATGATGCCCTATCTTCAAGAAACTGTGCCAAAGGAAAAAGTGTGGCAGGATGTAAATGTTCTCATGAACAAGAATACACTGGCCCAACAAATCCACTCTACTATAGTTAAGTCTCATTCAGTTATGAAGGTTTTATCCCCTTGGAGATTTTACATTTTGTTTTTGATAGAGCCACAGAAGTCAAAAAGAGGAACAAAAAATGCGATAATTAATTCTTAGGGTTGGGTTGCTCCAGACTGGTTAGTCAGTGGTCAGTTAAGCATTTACCAGGGTGCCTGTGGTGTGCAGAATTAGGAAGAGGCATATAAAATACGTCAGAGGCACACAAAGGAATAGAAAAATAAATAGAAGACAGTCTTTGTTCTTGAATAGGCTACGAACTAAGATACACATGTGTGTATGTGTGTGTGTGGATAGAATGACTATAAAGTAGAAAGAAATTTTTATGTATAGTTTGTGGAAACGGGTCTAACTATCTCAATTATAAAGTGCCACACAGATGCTAATTGTTTGCATTATAAAATTCAATCAGAAAGAACTGATATAATTTTTGTGAATATACATTTCTATTAGTGTATTTAAAAAGTAGTAATCATAGGGGTACCTGAGTGGCTCAGTCGGTTGATTGTCCGACTTTGGCTCACACCATGATCTCATAGTTCATGGCCTCGAGCCTGCTTCAGATTCTGTCCATTTGTGGTCTCTCTCTCTCTCAAAAATAAATAAACATTAAAAAATATAGCAATCATAAATTTTGATATATATGTTTAGAATGTATTCTAATAAAAATTTAGAACATATAAATAGGATATATATGCATATATATGTACATATATATTTAGAATGAGACAGAAGTGCTCACTAACTTCTATTTAAAAAGAGAATGAAAACATTTACTTTAAAAAATCTTGGAAAATCCTCTGCTCAGATGCTCTATTTTAGCTGAATCCTGAAATGTATGGAGTACATGCTCTGCGACTTGATCAAATACGCTGTCACTAAATGATTGCATTAGCTCTACTTTCATTCTCCTAGAGATCTCTCTCAGAGGGTGCCCTGCATCACAGAGCAAGAGGCCAACGTCCCTTTGCAGTTCTTTTTCTGAAGCACTGTTTGGAACTGTGTGGCAGAATAGACAGGTTGTTCGTTGAATTTAGTCCAATGGCTTAGATCCTGTTCCTCCACAGGCAAAATGAAGTATTGGATTAGTGATCACCCAATAATCAGGTCATAAAATCATTTTTTTTGTCTCAAGTGCTTAGGTAATTTAAAGTAGAAGTCTTTAAGTTTGCCGGTGCATAAGAATCACCTAGGGAGCTCCTGAAAACCCACAAACTCCAGACTCTGCATTTTAAAACAAATAGGTCCTCTTCCCAGCTAAGCCCTGGACTCCCCTGCTGTCTACTCTCCACAGAGCAGCCAGAGTGAGCTTGTTAAAACCTAAGTCAGGTCATATCACTCCTCTGCTCAAAACCCTAATCACTTCCCATCTCTCTTGATACAAACAGTTGTCTTAACTGTGACCGGCCAGGGCTTTGGTGGTGTCCCTCTCCACCCACATTTCACTTCTCCTGTGCACAGCCACATTGGCCTCTTTGCTATTGCTTGAAATTCCTCTGCCCCAGGGCCTTCGCATACAATGTCACCATTGTCCAGAAGGCTTTTCTTTTCCCTCAGATATCCATGGGACTTGCTCTTGCACTTTCTTTAAATCTTTACTACAAGTCACCTTTCTAGGGAGTTCTTCCCTGATCACCATATCTGCCTTCTTTTTTTTTTTTTTAATTTTTTTTTTCAACGCATATCTGTCTTCTTAACTCCTCTTCAACCTTTCCAACTTCCTTCCTGCTTTGTCTTTCTCCTAAGCATTTAGCACTAATATACCATACATTTTAGTCTAACTTTTCTCCACTTCAACTGGAAAGTAAGTTCCAGGAAAGTAATAATTTTCACCTTATTTCCTCACTACTATAACCCTAGTGCCTACAACACTTAACACGTGTTTGTTGAATGAATTGACTGGAGTGGAATGACACTTTTATTTATTTATTTATTTATTTATTTATTTATTTATATTTTTAAAAAGTTTTTTTAAGGTTTATTTATTTTTGAGAGAAAGTGACAAGGGTGTGAGCAGGAGAAGGGCAAAGAGAGAGGGAGACACAGAATCGAAACAGGCTCCAGGCTCTGAGCTGTCAGCACAGAGCCCGACAAGGAGGCTTAAACTCATGAGTGATGAGATCATGACCTGAGCTGAAGTTGGGCACTTAACAGACTGAGCCACCCAAGCGCCCCGAATGGCACCTTTATAGTAGGTGATGAAAGGAGCATCTTTATTGGCACCTTTAGAGTCATCAACATTTATTGAATGTCTGCTGTATGCAATGTATTGTGCTAAGTAGGAATTGGTTCTTCTTCGTGATTTCTTTCAGGGACTGCTCCAAAATATTACTTCATGTTGGCTCTGAGAACCCAGCAACAGAATTAGTTGGCTTGTGGACTGAAGTCTTGTAGTCTTATTGCTGTTTAGCTAAGGAGATCCATTAATGCACTCCTCAGGTAGTTAGATGAAGTTGCTTTCTCACATCGAAATGTCCCCACTCTGCCCCTCTCAAAAACATCATGTTTATCACGCCAGCAAATTAATTCAGTACTCCTTTCCTGAGTGCTTGCTATTGACAAGGCAGGGTTTTATATGATCCCTGCCATCCTGCTGCTTTCAAAAGAGGGGATTTTTGGTCCCTTGGGTTGATTTTAACCAAATCAGACATAGAGGAGAGCCCAAAACAAACTAGGTAATCCAAATGTCACTGAAATAGGGAGAGAAAATGGTTTCTATTTGAAAGGGACCCTTTAAAGTGATCATTTAAAAACACTGTGGTGCTGTTGTTAAATATGCAAGCTATTCCAGTGATTCTCCCACCTAGGAATACATTACCATGTTCTAGCTATGAAAAAAACAAATCTTTATTCCATTTAAGGAATGCCTTAAAGTTTAGGAACATAAGATATTTGCATAATAATCAAATCCGTAAACATTACATGGGAGGAAATCTGTTTCATTAGTTACCACTCTTCTCTTTCAAAACTATCTGTTGTTACGAGTCAATCTCCTATTATTTTAGGTTAGTTTTTATAATTGAGACTGTTTTCATTACAGGCAATTTGAATGACCTACAGGGAATAATGTTTTTGTGCACATTCTAAAACCGGCTCAGGGCACTGGACTTTTTTGTTTCTGTAAGTGACAATAATCTGAGTCTAAAAGAGTCTAATCTTAGGCTATTTCGTCAAGATTTTTCCTTGGTGTGTCTTTATTTTATTGGGTTTTATTCTTTTTAATGTATACAATGTAAGGCTTTATACCTCTTGAATTGATCCTGAAGAAAACAGGTCTGTGGTAGTGACTGTAGAGAATAATTGGGCTACCTCCAGGGCTCACTTTGTGCAGAGGTACTATTGCTAAGAAATTGATTGCCCTTTAAATTGTGTCCCATAATCATTTCCTTCTCTTTGTGTGTGTGTGTTTTGAGTTATGTGTGTTTCAGATGCCAGTGTTGAAGAGAATCCCGTTGCTTTTCAGGTGCACTGTAGGAGATGTACAGTTCTGAGAAGATGGCTGTGTGAAGGGCATCTTTCTGAGTAGACACGTTGAGGGCGAGGGCTCATTTCCTAAGATGGGAAAGAATTAATGGCTAATAGAGAAGCAATTAAAGGGGTGAATCTTCTAGATCCCTGCTTCTCAAACTTTTCCGCTGGAGAATCCTTAAAGGTAGAGTAGAGGGGAACGTGTACCTCCAGAATTCCAGCGGCTGGCGTGGAAAGGCTTGCCTTAGGCCTGTGAGCTTGCAATTATTTTAAGTTCTCATATTTATTTTTAAAATTTATGGGATTTTCCAACTTGGCTGAATGCCACAGGTTGTTCTACTCTAATAATAACCCCTTCTTATTCTCATAGCTGAAGAAAATCGTTGCTTCAGAAAGAGTAAGCACATCCATCCTGCAGTTTGAGTTTCCACTGATACTCTTGGGTTGCGGAGGTGGGTGGAGGCCTGAGAAGAGAGGTCGTTGGAAGCAGAGTTTTGGATGGAAATTAAAAGGGCAGATGTTCGCAGAGTGGCTTGGCACATAAAAAATAATGTTTAGAGACAACAGACAGCTCCAAGGCTGTATCCGGTGGTCTCTTTTGTAAAGGCAGGCGATTTAATTGAAAAAGAGTGAGCAAATCATTAGTTAGGCACAGTGGTCTAGAAGAAAAACATAAATTACATATGGAATACTGAGAGGGCACATGTGAAGATCATATAATTGTTTTTTCTGCCTGTGAGAGAAATATGGCTCGGACTGGCTCAGAATGGTCTGCTATATTTCTTCTTCTTAGATGACTCACCTGGAAACAAAACCTTTCTTTCAGATCACTTTCATTGAAGGAAAACTAGAAAATATAGAGAAACACACAGTGTCTTCCATGATTCCATCACACAGAGATAAGCGTCACTAACACCGTGTTGAGTATCTTTCAGGATTTTTTTGTACCCATCTATAGATCCACGTACATGACAAAATGGTGGAGAATGAGTCTTATGCTATTTGTTTTCACTGAACAATAGTGACATCTTTGCCAATACATAAATACCTTTGCCATCAGTTTCAGTAGTTCCATTTTAAAATCCTGGTGGAGGGCTATGATTTTTTATTCTTTTATTTTGATATAATTTCACACTTCCAGAAAAATCACAGGAAAAGTATAGAGAAGGTTGTATACCTTTCCTCGGATTTACTTAATGTTACTATTTTGCCTTATTTTCTTTATCACTGATTTTCTCTGAATGCATATTTTCCGAGCCATTTGAGAATAATTTGCAGATATCATTCCTTTTAACCGTAAGCATTTCGTTAAGTATTTCCTAAGAACAGGATTCTTTCTTATGTAGTGAGAGTATGTTTATCAAACTCAGGAAATGTAACATCAATACAGTAATATTATCTAATCTGCAACTCATATTCAAGTTTTGCCAACATCCTTAATAGCTATGCTTTTCTTATCTAGGATCTATCTTGTAATTAGTTTCTTTAGCCTCCTTCAGTCTTCAACCATTGTCTTTCATGATCTTGACATTTTTGAAAGCAAAAGCCAGGGCATCTGGGTGGCTCAGTCGGTTGAGCGTCTGACTTCAGCTCAGGTCATGATCTCACAATTCATGGGTTTGAGCCCTGCATGGGGCTCTGTGCTGTCAGCTGAGCCTGGAGTCTGCTTCGGATTCTCTGTGTGTCTCTCTCTGCCCCTCCCCTGCACGCACTCTCTCTCTCTCTCTCTCTCTCGAAAATAAACATTAAAAAAAGAAAAGAAAAGAAAAAGCCAGTTATCCTGTACACTACCTTTCAATTTATCTGGTATTTTCTCATGATTGGAGAGAGATAATACATTTCAACAGGAATACCACAGAAGTCATATTCCCAGGGCGTCATATCAGGGCATCACATAACATTCGTTTGTCCCATTATGAGTGATGCTAACTTTGATTCATTGGTTAAGGTTGTATTTGCTGGATTAATACATTATAAAGTCACTATTTTTCCCTTTTAATTACTAAGTACTTTGTGGGGAGGTACCTAGAGACTGAAAATGTTCTGTTCTTCCTCAAACTTTTATCCACTCATAGATGGTTCTTGACTGAATTTTTTCATTCAAAATTTCAAAATAATTTCAGATTATTACAATAATTGCAAAATGGTGATTTTCTGACCCCATCATTCTTATTCCTTTGACATTGGTTAGTTGTTATTCTCCTGCAAGGAAGAACTCTCCCTCCTCCCCTATTTATTTACCCATTCATGTAATTGTTAAGATCAGTATGGACTCAAATCCTTTATTTTAAAATATTCTATTACTGTCATTAGTTACTCTGATCCTTACATTGTCTCAGATTTGGCCTCCAGGAGCCCCTTTAAATTGGGTCCTTTGTCCTTTTGAAATGTATCCATAATTTTTTGAGCACTTTTTTGCCTTCTGTCACAAAATGTTCCAGGGCAGCCTGTACTCCTGTTCCAGCCCTGGAATCTTTTATTTCTCCAAAAAAGCCTGATTCATTTTGTTAGGAACAGTATTTAGAAACCAAAATCTGAGTGTATCATACTTCATTATTGACTTTGAACTAGCTTCCATTTTTTTTCATTACACACATAAATTGAACATCCAAGTGTTTTCTTTTTCTTTTTCTTTTTTTTTAAATGTTTATTTATTTTTGATAGCACATGGGGGGAGGAGGAGAGAGAGGGAGACACAGAATCTGAAGCAGGCTCCAGGCTCTGAGCTGTCAGCACAGAGCCCAATGCAGGGCTCGAACACACAGACCATGAGATCATGACCTGAGCCGAAGTCGGTCGCCCAATGGACTAAGACACCCAGGTGCCCCTAAGTATTTTCTTAGCATAAATCCTTGAGAGTGGGGTTGCTGACCAAAGGCTGGACACATATTGAAAGCTGTGGATACAAGTTCCTAACTGCTGTACAGAAAAGTACTATTTCATGTGTATTATTATTTCAAAAGATACACATTTTACTAATTTCATTGAAAAAATAATACAATGTTTTTATCTAATTAGGAGTGAGAATGGACATTTTAGTGTTTGACATTCTTTCTTTTTTTAAAAGGGTTTTTAAAGTAATCTCTACACCTTCAGTGTGGGGCTTGAACTCATGACCTTGAGACCAAGAGTCACATGGCTTTTCTGATGGAGCCAGCCAGGTGCCCCTGTCATTTCTTTTGTGGCATATTGTTGCTCATAAGCATGTTTTCCATGGGAATGTACATTTTTCACTGCTTTATAAGAACTTTACACACAGTAACTAAACTCTTTTACAAATACATTACAAATGTTTTCACAGTTGTTTCCCTTGTAATTTTGTGTGTGACAAGTTTTCATTTATAGAAGTTTTTCCTTTTGTAATGTCTCCCTTTAGTTTCATACTTACAAAGTTCTCACCTCTGGGGACACCTGGCAGGCTCAGTCAGTACAGCATTGTACTCTTGTTCTTAGGGTTGTGAGTTTGAGCCCCATGTTGGGTATAGAGATTACTTGCAAAATAATAACATTTTTAAAAATCTAAAAAAAAATAAACTTCTCACCGCCACTATAAGATATAAAGATATGCAACTGTATTTTCTTCTAATACATTTATTCATTTGTTTCTACATTTAAATTTTTAATAATCCTGGAATTTTAGTTTTGGTGTAAAGTATGAGGTAAGTATCTGCCTTTTTATTTTGCAAATAATGAGCCAATTGTCCAAATGTTTATTGGATAATCCATCTTTCTCTTGCCAATTTGAAATGTCATAAACTGGGGGTACTGGGTGACTCACTTGGTTGAGCAGCTGACTTGATTTTGGCTCAGGTCACCATCTTGCAGTTCGTGGGATCAAGTCCCATGTGAGGCTCTGCGATGACAGCATGGAGCCTGTTTGTGATTCTCTCTCTCCCTCTCTCTCTCTGTCCCTCCCCAACTCTTTCTAAATAAATAAACTTAAAAAATAAAATGTCATAAGCTGAATTCTTATATATACTGTGATCTGTTTTTAGACTTTCTGCTCTGTTAAATTTATCAATCTGGTTATTCTTAAGCTAATGATACACCTTAAAAGTTATTGTAATGATACAGTTTTATTTTAATATCTGACCAAGCAAGCCTTTCTCCTCCCTCCCAACATGCTTCTTCATCAAAGTTTCTTGGCTACTCTGGTAATGTTGAATCACACTGCTAAATTTTTTTTAAGTTTATTTATTTTGAGAGAGAGAGAGAGAAAGAGAATGGGAGAGGGACCGAGAGGGAGAGAGACAGAGAGAGAGAGAGAGAGAATTCCAAGCAGGCTCCAAGCTGTCAGTGCAGAGCCCAACTCTGGGACTTGAACTCACAAACTGTGACATCATAACCTGAGCAGAAACCAAGAGTCAGATGCTTAACCAACTGAGCCACCCAGGTGCACCCCAACATTGTCAAACTTTTAAAAATCAAGTGGTATTTTGAGGGATGTTGTAATTTTTTTTAAGTTTATTTATTTTTGAGAGAGAGAGAAAGAGAGCATGTTAGGAGCAGGGGGAGGGGCAGAGAGAGAGGGAGAGAGAGAATCCCAAGGAGGCTCTGTGCTGTCAGCACAGAGCCCAACATGGGGCTCGGTTCCATGAACCGTGAGATTATGACCTGAGCTGAAATCAAGAGTTAGACACTCAACTGACTGAACCACCCAGATGCCCTTGTACTAAATTTATAGATAACTTTGGGAGCTATTTTTCTTTGTAGTCTTAACTCCCCTTCAACAAAATTCTGCTCAAAACTCTTATTAATTAGGATACCAAATTATTTTGTAACACCATTCTTTGTTTCAGAAAGGCTTTCAGAACTCATTGAGATTTTAGTAGAAGATGGGCTAATTTGAACTCAATGGCAGAAAAAGATGCCGTGTCTCCTAAAGGGACCTTTCTACTTAAAATAATAAGCCTGTAATGTCCTATGACTGCTTTTGTTCCTAGAATGTAGAAAACCACATTCCTCAGCACAGCTACTGCCACATTTAGCATTTGTGGGTCCTCCCCAGGGCTCAAGGTTAGGCAATCTTGACTAATGTTGGAACCAATAAACAAAATAGAAGCCAGTCATTCATGAAAATTTCATTTAACGGATTTTAAATATCAGCTAAATTTATTTGTGAGTTATGTTAGTCATCAATGGTTGGCAAAATTTAATAATGCAGAAAAGAAAAAGAGGGGGGAAAGGTCCATTGTGGAAAAAAAAATAGGACAGGAAAAAACATTTCTGGATAGAACTGCCTTCACTCATTGATGGAGGGGCAAAGCAAAAGGGCAAGTCTGAGATTCTAGCTTTCTTTTTTTAATGTTTATTTACTTATCTGAGAGAGAGAGAGCGAGCAAGCAGGGGAAGGGCAGAGAGAGCAGGAGAAAGAGAATCTCAAGTAGAGTCCACCCTGTCAGCGCAGACTCCAATGTGGGGCTCGAACTCACGAACCGTGAGGTCATGACCTGGGTCGAAACCAAGAGTCAGATGCTTAACCGACTGAACCACCCAGATGCCCAGGTGTAAAAGATTCTAACTTTTACAGTGCATATTTAACTGTATTTGCTGGAGATACCGATTCATCCTTGAGGAGAAGCAGGGCATTGGTGGCAGGAAAGGACAATCGATCAGGAGGTCACTAGGCAAGTTTTGCCCACCTCACCATTAACTTCAGATTCAGCCCTATGCTTCAGATTCGGTCAGAAGGGAAAACATCCTCTTGCAAATCAAAAACACTCAGGGTGCAGATTTAAGGCTGCATGTTTTCACTAGGAGGAGCCGTGGGATGAGTGGGATGTGTAGATTTTCCACTTAGTAATAAAGTGAGCCGCTAATTAGGAACTAGAAGGACTGAGAACAGCGACACAGGAGCTAGGGGGCCGTAGGCAGATAGCTGCAGAAAAACTTAATTAGGATTCTACCAGAGAGCCAAGGGATGAAGACCTGAGGGGGTCCCCAGCATTCTTTTGATATTTTGAAATGGCAGGCAAGGGCAGAGTTCATAGAAGAGTTGCAAGATAAATGGATTCCTGAGGAATGAATCTGAAAATGAATGCACAATTTAACTGTTACCAGAAGAAATAGATTGGCGTAGTTTCTGATGAGGGTACGTGGAAAGATTGATGAATTGGATATGAATTTTGGTAAAGGTCAAAGCTTTAATTTAAATGCTAGTCTGAGAAGTAGAGCCTTAAAGGAAGGTTAGGATTTACATGGGATGACCACACACACACACACACACACACACACACATACACACTAATTAAAATGGGACACGAACAGCAGGAAGGACAACTAATGTCAACCCACGAAAGAACAGACATGTTGGAGCTTCACAGTCTGCACTCAGTAAAGAAAAGGAGGAATTAAATAAGAAAAACCTTTTATCTGTAACAAATCCCTCAATTTGTAAGCTCAATGGATTTACAGATTACTTATTGAAAATCGAATCCATGTTGTAACCCTGGGACAGAAAAAAAGGTAGCTGATTTTATCCCTACTTTGTTGGTTCAGAAATTAGCCTCTATTTATCAAAGCAAAACTAGGAAAAGGAGGTTGCCGAGGATTTCCCACATTCTCCTCTAAAACGATTCCAAAGAGATGTAACTAGCTGGATTCTGTTATCACTGCAGCTACTCACTGCAGTTGTTTTTCTCTGTGTCTAGTTATTCTAACTTACTGGAACGACACACATTGAAAGCATCTTTGGGGGAAGAGAGTGAACATCAGGGTTAACTTGGGTATCAAAGTTCCTGCTTCAAAGAATATTGGTATGGTGTTTGTAATAAACCTTTTGTTTGTGAAGCAAATTGCTTCTGTGAGGGTAAGTGCCTTGCCTTAAGACGCCAATCTAAGAAACAGTCTTTGTACCTACACTGCTTAGGAGGATCCAGAAGCTGAGGAAATAAGGAGTCAGGGCTGGAGAATGGGTACCTTTACAAGTCCTAGATGAAGAAAAATCTGTAACACCGGAATTTATTTTGCAAGCCATTAAATCTCCGAGGGGAGTAGACAGGTTAGATAAACTTTTTCAATGGTGGCCAGAAGATACATAATGGAAACTAGAGCTGTCGGAACGGAGATGACTTACAGAGAACCCCAGACAAAGGGGTTCTTAGATAGAACCCTTAAGTTAGGAAATAACTGTGAACTTATTTCCCCTAAAAAAAAGACAAAAACAAAAACTGTGTGATAAGGTAGATAAAAACACCTTGAAAATCTTTCTGAAATATTATTAATAGAAGTATGTAAAAAGCCTAGGAAACGTGAAGGACTGGAGTTAAGCGACATTCACTTCACACTTCCAGCAACTCCAATAAAATATTACAATTTTAGATTACATTTAAAGAAATGCCTACGTAAGGTACAGAAGCCACCCAGGTAATATGAAGCTAATTTACGTCTTACGTCCTTGATCTTTTATCTTTACCTGGGAGAATCCTGAAGATTCAAATAGGACCACGCAAATGAAAAATGAAACTACAAATATTCTGTTTTTCAAATGTTATATGAGGAAAAGTTTCAACACCCCCCTTAGAGAATAAATTCCATTACTTAAGTACTTAGTAGTTAAATTTTCATCTAGTATTTTTTGAAGCCCCACTTTGCAAGTAATAGTCAAGTCAAATTTATCGGTTTCTTAGATTTTCAAGCAACCTTCCCTGCTCATTTAACAGCTTCGATTCCTGATTGGGCACAGAGCTCCTTACCAGGCTAGAAAATGTTGCGCCTACAACAAATCAACTTAAAAATCAAATCATATGGCCGAAACATTACGACTGAATGTTTAGAAGTAGAACATTAATTTATTTTACCACCCAAAAGCTTCAGAAGTAATGACATAAAGCCATCTATTGATCAATTTTAGGCCCTGTACTTTAAACTTCCGGTACTTTTAATATTAGCTGAGAGGACAATATCATCCACGTTTCAGTTCTAGGGGCATGATCTGGGAGCTGGAGTGAGACATCATTCTTCACAACTTGTAAATAATACTGCCCTATAAGTGGTGAACTCTGCAATCAACCTATATGGGGGATATTTGGATGGGGCCTGGAAGGCAGTCTATACAATTACTTATAAATAGGAAGAGCCAGGCTGAAAACTGAGGCTTAGACTTCACGTTAAGTGGTGAAAAGTAGAGGAAGTGGCTGTTTCTAAGAGTGGAACCTTTTGGCCAGTGGGTCCTGCTTCCTCTTAGGGAAGTTTAGAGCAGATTTTTCCAAATGAGACTAATTAGGGAGGGAGACAGTGATAGGTACCCATAAGCTGAGCCCTGAGGCACACCTAAGAGACCTGGGAGAAGAAAAGGGACCAACAAAAGGCCGAGAAGGAGCAATACAGACAGAGGAGGTGAGTCCAGGGTGGTATCCTGGAGGCCAAGGAAAGAAAATGCTGCTGGCCGGTCAGATAAGATGTGGACTATGAACTGGGCTGGGGATTCAGCAACAGGAGGGCATTAGTGACATCTGGGATTTATCTACTACTTCTACATATTCATACATTATTTAAATTTGCACATTTTGGTTAACTATATGATACAGCTACTTTTCTAACAATCATTTTTGGAAAATAATCCATTTCTTTGCTATCAGCTTCAGTTTTTGTGATGATCAGAGGTCTATATTCCTCTACCCTTGTACATTTTGGATTGATATTGACACAAAATGAGTGAATGAGATTGTGGCACAAATGTGTTCTTTTTAAAGATTACATCTAAATTGATTATGATAGCAAAGCCTTAAGAGTGGTGCAAATTATTATGATTAGCTTTAGTACAGTTTTGTTCACTTTATGCAGAGGGATAGTCACACTTTTATTAAGCAACCCAGAAATTGTTGCCTTCTTCTCAAATGTGTAATTTCCTCCATGGAAACACAGAGGAAGAAAGATAAGCGCGGAAATGAAATTCTTCTTTCACTGAATATTTCCCTAATTTGACTTTCAGAAGGAAATGCTCAGAAGCAGCTTTGAAATGATTCGGTTCTCACCCATCCACCTAGTGTTTTCAAGACATAGCTTCAATATTGCTACAAAATGTATTTTCCAAGCACACATTTTAAAAAGCCAAATTTTATGTCATAATTCCAAGTAATTATTTCATTTTGTGTTGTGCAGGCAACCCAAACAGGAAAGCCAATGCCCCCAATTCAAATGCAGCATCAAATTCGACAATGGAAACATCCTATGAAGCTGATGACATGAATCAAGAGCCACCGATGGAGACGACACAAATCAGCACTGTGTATTATTAAAAAGCCTGTGCTGTAAAAGCTCACTGGAGGGACAGAGCAAATAAAAATAAAGAATGCATTTCAAATACAGTTCGTAATAATACTTCTCAAAAAGTCATCATGCACAAAGCAAGACGCAGCTGCGCTTTTGATTTTTCAGTTAATTTATTAAAAACCCACTAAGGTTTCTGATCATGTGCAGAGAAGTTTACTTTTATTTGCTAATTAAGATGTTCCTGCAGTACATGAAATTATGCTAACACTTCTGGAGAAATTAAGGAACTTAAGATAACAAAGACAAGCAAACCTATGCCAGTGTGGAACAATGGGAAATTTATGTCACATTAGCAACATTACACAAGTCTTTGGATACTTAGCGGCAGTTCGTTTCATGAGACGGTACTGGATACGTAAATCTCGGAGGGAATGGTCTTGTAAAATAGAGGTGGCATGTTTTTAAGTCTCTTAGACATGAACCCCTTGCCTTTTTCAGAGGGTTTGTGGGGCGCACAATGAATGTATTGCTTTTATAAAATCTAACATTCGAGAACAGAGTATGTCACAATATATGATCTTAATAATAAATATTTTCAGCTTACCAAGGGATAACTGTAACACGAATCCTTCACTGATAGAGTTCCTAAGGAACTTCTATAATGAAAGTTATCAAACACACAAGTCCTCTGGTTCCACCTGAGCTAGTGCAATAATACCACATAGACATCTAGAAATAAAACTACAGTTTCTGCAAATTACAATTGTCTTAAAAGATTTTTTTACGCATAAGTATGATTTCTATTGTAAGAACACAGGCCTGGGTGTCTGAAGGAATGCACTAAGAAAAAAGGATTAATTTGCAGCTGGCTCTGCTGAACACATGTACTGTGCGGTGTAAAGTTATGGAGTTGGAAGACTAGCCTTTCTCAGTGTGTCAGACACAGCTTCTCTGGTCTGAGAGGGGGAAAAAAAAAAAAAAGCAAAGCCCTATTGCACTTGGGCATGCAAGGCTAAGGGTTAGAAACTTGGGACAATTAGGCTGTCAAAAGTTTTACCAAGAACTGGGGATATCTTCTGGACCAGCACTGTGCAGCAGAAGTTTCTGTGATGATGGAAATGTTCTTCTGTGTCTGCCCTGCTCATAGTAGCCACCAGTCACCTGTGGCAACTGGGCACGTAAGATGTCTCTAGAGCAAATGAAGGATACCTTTTATTTTATTTAATTAATCCAAATTTAAATAGCTACATGGGGCTATACTGAGAACATAGTTCCAGGTCATTATTGACACATCTGCTGCCTATGTTGATTTCATTTTGGCTATCTTGATACACAGATAATAATTATAGTACTATAGATGTTGCCTCAAGTAAAAACCTAGGCTGAGAAAGTTTAGTTAAGGCAGGGGTACAGTTCTACTTTTGTTGTTCAAGGGCAAACGCAGAAGCCATGAATGAAACAAGAAGCAGACAAATTGGTCAAGGCCAGCACAATGCTCACGGTCTCCCAAACTCCTCTTAACCTGCGAGACATACAGGAGCTGGCCGTGGCTGGATGTGTCCTGAGTTGTGCCCCTGGAAAGGCATCCCAATTCTCTGCCATTCTGCACATTTTTAAAAAAGTTGGGAGGCAACAAATGATGGTCAGAAGACCCTGGGTTTTGTGTGATTACAATTGTGCTGGCTTAAGAAGCGTACTCTCCTTGGTTGCCAACTGCCCAGGGAGATTGAATCTCAGCACTGGTACTAGTTATAGTCCCTGCCAAGCCAGGTCACCTGAGGGAGAGCCACAGGGCTCAACCAGTGGACCAATTGGTATGTGTCTCTGTTGCTTTGAAGCAGTTGGTGCTTCACACATTGAGACAAAATATTAAGCAAGACGTCTTATCAAATCACAGCCGAGTCTATACAATGAAAAATATACTTTAGATGATTTATTTGGGTGTCACTAACCTAGTGACAGAATTTAAATCAGTCACAAATAATCTAAAAATGTAAAACACATTTCAAAGTATGTACTTATGCATGGAATTCTGGGGACGTGTCTGATAAAGAACACAGTAGCTTTATGTGTTTTTAGAAGACTTAAGTCACTGGAATTTTTGGTAATAATCAAATCTTAGAAAGAAAAGTGGGTCTAGAAGAAGAGTAGAAATAACAGGACATAAGAGGCTCAAATTATTTTCTATGCGGTCTTCTTATGAGAGCAATTTCATCTTTGAAAAAAATTGTTTAATAGGATTTCGAAGTGGATGAAACCAAACCCCAATAAAGGCCATATCTTTCCTTAAAACTCTCTCATGGTGTCTCACTGCTTACAGATTAAAGTTCAAGCTTCCAAACACGGAACATAAGACTTCGTTCTCTTGTTCCTGAGAACCTAGAATGGTAGTCTCAATTCTTACCACATCCCGCCTTACATAATGCTTGTAATTCTTGACACACACACAACTCAAGTTTTTTTTTACTGTGATCTTTGTTCATAGTACCCACTCGTCTGTAACTGTCATGAGTTCTATCTTCAGTCTCCATCAAAATCCAAGTCAGGCATCATTTCTTTAGGTAGCCTTTTCTCACTTCTCCAGACTAAGTATCCTTCTGTGTTTTTATGAATGCATGTTCAGGTCAATCACTGGATTTATTATACACTGATGTGTTCTGTTGTTTCTCCCACCAACTAAACTATGAACCCCTTCAGTGAAGCAAGTGAGTCTTATTAATCTCTGTATCCCCAGTACTTAGCAGAGCGTTTGCTATGCCAGGCACTCAGTCAATGTTTGCTGAAGAAAGGAAGCAATGACATTTTTATCAACATTATTAATAACTCTTCAATCTAGTTAAAATGAAAGTGACCTAGGGTTATATAATTTTAGACAGAGTGAACCGTAAATATAGACACATAAAATTGTTTTATTCCTTATTTATTGACGTTTTGGCCTCAGAGAACCAAAGATGTGAACAGATGTACATTAGGGGCAAGAACTAGGGATACCTCTGAGAGATTTTCGTCAAAAGAGGATACGGAGAAAAGAAACAGGGAATTTTGTGGGGAGTGGATCCATCAGCCCAAAAGCAATAGCCTGAGTATTTAGACAATCAGGTTACAGATACAAATCTAAACATAAAATCTATATGCATCTGATGAAAAAGACATACACTGGTTGCTAAGAATGTAAACCAAATATCAATTACCTGCTTAAAGAAGTTGAATGTGTTTAACAGGTATATTAATAAATTCAACCTTTACCAATACAGAATGCTACCTGCCTACCTACAGCAATTTCTAAAATGAATAATATTACTTGAATTATACTAACATATTGATAATCATATACATTAAGGACTGGAAGGGTTCTCAGAGATAATTGGGTATAATATATTACAGATCAAATACACCAAGGCCCAGAGAAGCTAAATAATTTAGTTGAAAGTCACGAAGGTAGTTAGAAAGGCCAGGACTTTTTGGATTTTTACTATTAAGTTCAGTTTTCCTTCTGCTACGTACATACTGCCTCATAGAAAATCTCACTAATTTTCTCCTAAAATTTATTAGTGAGATTTGTATCCAATCCCAACAAGATCACTTTACAAGAAAACCAGTAGAAAGAAATAAATTTTATTCAGATGACAGGTTTTATAAACTATTCTCATACTATGGGGAATTTACTCAAGAATAATTCCAAGAATGTATCTAGGGGACAAAATTACTGAGCAATAAAATTTTTTAATTTGCACACTGTATTAGTTAATGGTGCTGAATTTTATGTAACTCTTTTGGACCATTATCAATTGTGTTCCCATTCAGAAAACAAATCTAATGAGCCAATTTATAATCTCTACGATTAACAGAAATAAAACTCACAAATAACTTTAGATTACTTTTGTTTCACTATAATTATTAGCATTTTTAACCATGTTAAAATGGGATGAGGCCATCCTTGTGCATGCAGCATTTTCCTATCATTTTTAAGTTTTTTATTTTTTTCATTATGATAATGAAAGAACCGTATTTTCAGAAAATACAGCTAAAAAAATACTGAAAATACAGCAAAGGCCAAACAGTTAAAAATGTAATAACTTAATAACTCTATGTTTCTCTCTCAACACCTGACTAAACTATTTAAACAGAAGAGTTTCTTTCTGAAGAGGCCATATGACGAAATTAGGTGATGGAAAAGCTAGAAGAGTGAAAGCTTCCTCAGCTATAAAGCTAGAAGAGGGATGTGGGTGTAGCTTCCCTAGATCTCAGCATGGTAAGCAGATATTACGAGGAGCTGTGAGCTCCCCCAGTGTGAGTGAGGTCATGTGAGCAAGGGGAGCTGGATGAAGAAAGAATCAGTACATTTTTCCAGCTTGTGAGGTTACATGTACTTACCTGGTTTCACCATAATGAATTTGCCTGAAGCCATGTCTGTAGGTTAGTAATCTGAAAATTTATAACTGCACCACAGTGAGTACATGCAATCTTTGGTGCTGTGCCATGATACGTGATTGATGTTTGATGCTGCTAAGTGCTTAACTCACTGGGCGTAAGGGATATCCAAATATTAAGCAAAGTAAGTAACACTGATCATTGTGAAATTAAGTGTAAGAAACATTTATATCTACTGATATATGCTTGAAAATGCTTACTCATATAAAATTTTCATTGTTATATAAAGGCTTTCATGATGCAACTCCCTGGCTCTTATATTTTAAAAAGTACAGAATAAAATTCTTAACCCTAAATTTTTGTCACTGCTCTTAAGGTCTAAGAATGAAGTAAAAGAGAGAAACACCCCAAACTGGTCATTTTTGAAACCATAAATTCAGTGTGAAACCTGCTTCAAAACTACAAATTATTTTAGACAAATAAATATATATGTTCACATTTATAAAAAATTTCCACATTACTCATAGAAACAAGCTTCATAAAATTTACATACAGAATACAATAAAAATCAGTTCTAATAATGACTTAGCTGTCATCCTCCTAATTAAAAAGTTCTGTGTTTGAGGTATCACTTTAAGAGATGCCAATATGGCACATTTGTAAAACAACCCAGGAGTCTATCCTAAATATTCTACCCAACACAGCATCATCTCTGCAAGACTCTGAGAGGCTGGACTACACTTGTCTTTTTAAAAGAGGAAGAGAATTTTAATTGTTACAATAACAGAGGAGGCAGGTACTAGACACTCTGCACTTCATGTAACAGTAAAACTTCCTTATAAGTAGTTTCATTATCTTCTTGCCAACACCATTCGCTTAAAATGTCCTAGTTAAGACCAGTGAAGCAGCTTCATTTCCTATGACATCCAAAAAAGTTTCAAGATTTAAAAATGACAGTGAAAAACTTCACTATCTTTATACATTACCATAGGAAATAAAGCTATTAAATTTTTCAGAGTCAAGAGCAAAGCATTATCCCCTACCTCATTTTATCACTGGAAGGTGGACACTTGATTGAGCAATACTCATTAACTGCTAGGTAGATTACCTGTGTTGACTGGAGTAAAGCCATTTACAGTCAACTTATAAAGTAACAACACTAGTCAGACACAGTCATGAATACCAAAAATGATGTGTTTTGTATGTATAAATATCTATATTTGGGGTGTGGCTATCAAGTAATAAGACTGATTCAATACTTTATAGTCAGCACATTAAAAATCTATTGCCAGAAGACAATGGTCCCATATAAGAAAAAAATGTCTATATGGAAAAGGCTGTGATTTATTGCAAAGCATGATTATATAGCAAATTCCAAGGAAGGTCAAATAATTTCTAAAACCAAATTTTAAAATTTAATGGCTTAGGCTGAAGATTCAGTTACTTTTTGCAGATCTCAGAAGGATTAGGGGTGGAAGAATGCTTTTCCTTTTTTCTCTTCTTTTTTTCCTTTTTGTGGTGTTTCCCCCTTTTTGACTTATTCTTTTTTTCTTTTTTCTTTTCTTTCTTCTGATATTTTTGTTTCTTTTGTTTTGAAGTGTCCTCTTCAGTGGAACTGGATGAATAAGACCTATGGGCAATAATAGAGACTGACTGATAACTGCATTTATGGCTAATAGCTAAATTTAAATGGGATTTAACTGCCTGAAATCATTCTTGGAGCAAAGTGGGGTATAAACAAAGAAACTCGAAATGTGCTTTATATATTTGTATTCTCTTAAAATACAGACTTCAGAATTTTTGCTCCTTGGTCATAGAAGCTGACAAAACAAATAACTCTATTTTGCTCAACTCTAGTATTAAGTTTTAAACTCAGTAAGGATGCAATAATTTTTCTGTGATTTTCAGCTTTTCATCCTGTTGTACCCTTCAAAATCTTATAAGGTAAACAAAGTGGTATTTACCAAGCCTTTATCATATATACAATTCATTTACATACACAATAACTTGTTAGCATATTCTCTTAAAAGAGCTAAAAAGGATGCAATTATGTAAAAAGGGCTATATTTGTACCTTGGTAAAAATGGGTGAAAGCTGAAAATTAGCTAAATAAAAGGACTTCTGTTAAATTCCTGTTCAAGTGATACAGATGAGCACTTGCATTCCAAAGTAATTTTCACTAGTTACAAAAAGAGATGTTTTAAATGCATACAAGTAAATGAAGATGATTTATCATTATTCTTTATTTTTCTAATATTCCTCTAATACTAGATTTGGAAAAAAAACTACGCAATTCCTTCCTCTAGTATTAAAAAAGAGAAAAGTAACAAAAAACAGAAAAGCCATCTCTTAAGATCTTATATAAGTAGGTATACAACAATCTCCCCACACCCAAACTCTAAATGTGTCAGAAGACAGAAACTGAGTCAATTAAAAATAAAAAATAAAAAGACACTTTTTTTTTGTTTTTAATGTTTATTCAGTTTTGAAAGACAGAGCGTGAGCAGGGGAGTGGCAGAGTAAGAGGGAGACCCAGAATTGGAAGCAGGTTCCAGGCTCTGAGCTGTCAGCCCAGAGACCAATGAGGGGCTCAAACGCACAAACTGCAAGATCATGACCTGAGCTGAAGTCAGTTGCTTAACCGACTGAGTCACTCAGGCGCCCCAAAAAAGACAGCTTTCTAAAAAGGTAGTAGTGAGCTAACCGTTAGAAGTTAAAGGCCAAACTAAGAAAACCTGACACAGACCTACAGTAAGCAAGAAATAAATGCATGAGACTTCAAGTCTGTGTCTGTCAGTGATTCTCATGAATTACTTGATTGAATTTCTTGTTTAGAAACTCCGAGTTTTCCCTCATTTCCGTAATGCTGTATTTCTTTCTCCATTTTGTCTTACTTAGACTTCTGGCTGTTTCCTGGTCTTATTTTCTCATGTATTCTCTTATTCCCTCTTCATCTCTGTTATTGCCAACTCTTGCCCGTTTTCCTGTTTTAAAGACCCTGCTTGACCTCTGGATTCTGAGTAGAGCTTGTTTGTACATTTTTCTTTGGCTTTTTGGTCCTGGATTTTAATTTTTAAGGCCCGGTGTTAGACTTGCACATAACAACTCCAAAAGGTGGCAAAATCTCTGCTGAGTATGACTAGAAAAGTTCATTTAATTTCAGGCCCTGTCTGAGGTCTGTGAGACCCAAAGTAGAGAGGCTCAAATAAATAATCTGTTACAATAAAACAAGTATCTTAGAATTTGGAAGAAAACAGATAATTTCATTTTGCCTATACACAATCCTTGCTGTGCTAATGCAAATGATTCAACAATACATTAGTCCGACTATAAAATACACTGACCTCTATCTTCCTATTAGCTTTTATGTTAAATATTTGACTCCCAACACTTGAGAGAAAATGAGCTTTTCTAAATTATGAAGTAGCTGAGGTATTGAAAGGTATGTATTAAATGCTCTATGAAGTAACACCTGATTTTCAGAACTTACTCTATTAGAGAACTAGGGTCCAAGTCAAACATTATTATTGTCAAATACCTTAAAAGATATCTGTATATATATGTTTATTCTAGTATATATGAAACTGTACTTGTTAACCATAAAAGAAGCTGCTTCTTAATTCTTGTGATCAATTGCTTTAACCGGTTAGTTATTAAAAGAGCTGATACTAAAAATTCATTGGTGGCTGATGTGGGTTCTGAAAGACCTGAATGAATTTTTAGAATAAGTGGGTACGTAAATCCTATTAATAACTTTGTAGCCACTGCAATGATATTTTGAGAATACAAATACTTAAGTCCAAACTTTATACATATGAGGACAAAATATATATGTAAAGAATTTAGACATCATCCAATTAAAAGTGTGGCTGATGTTTTAAACTCTAAATTCTAGAACACAAATAGAATATATAAAAGAAGGGGGAGGGGGGCTATTATTTATTTATACCTTAATTTGCTCCAAGAAAAAAAATTCAAGGTGGCTGAGTATTGACTTTAGTTTTGATTCCTCAAGGACTGTTATTTTACTGAAACAACTGAATATCTGATCCCCATTAAGGAAAGAATTAGTGTTAAATTAACTGGACTACACACAAAATATTAAATTTTATAATCCATCTGGGATTCACAGTCCTGCTTTTAAAAAACAATGATGTTAAAAAAATACCTTTTTCTTTTTTTTTTCAACTTGATTTTCTCTTTGCTTTTTGCTTTTTTCTTCTCCTCTTCTTCATTTACTCCTGTGTATTGAGGGGAAAGAATCAGGACACCATGAATCTGCACACTAATATGGTATGTATACAGTTTTTCCACTTTGGTTACTGGTTGATGAATTTTATTGATTAGGATACTGCACTTCTCTTGTAACAGTTTCTCCTTTCTTGTTTTTCAAATTGAGGTATACATTGACATATAACATTGTTTATTTTCAGGCATACAACATAATGGTTTGATATTTGTACACATTCCAAAATATTTGCTGTAAGTCGAGTTAACATCTGTCACCATGTTACATACATACCAACAACATTTTTTTCTTGTGATGAGGACTTTTAGGATCTACCCTCTTAGCAACTTTCAAACATACAATGCAGTACTATTAACTACAGTCAACACGCTATACATTACAACCCCATGACTTATTTATAACTGGAAGTTTGTACCTCTTTTATTTATTTTTTAAATATTTTGTTTTTAAATAATCTCTCCACCCAATATGAGACTCAAACCTACAACCATGAGATCAAGTGTCCATATTCTATCCACTGAGCCAGCCAGGCACCCCGGTACTCCTTGACCAGCCCTATCACCTGCCTCTAACAACCACAAATCTTTTTCCTTTATCTCTGAGCTTGGCTTTTTTATGTGTTTGTTTCTTTTTTAGATTTCACATATAAGTGAAACCATATAGTACTTGTCCTTCTCTGACTTATCTCACTTAGCTTAATACCCTCAAGGTCCACTAATTATTTTTATTTATTGAGAAGCTTATAAAAATATTACATGCTTTTTATAAAAATTTCAACTACTACTAGGTACATTAAATAAAAAATTCAAGTACTCCACTGCTAATTCCTACACTGAATCAATGTCAACAGTTTGGTGGGTACTATTTCAGGTCTTAAAAAACAAAACAATACAATCAAATACAGCCTTTTTTTTTTTTTTTTTTTTTTTTTTTTTTTTTTTAAGTAGGCTCCATGCCTAGCCTGACGGGGCTTGAACCCATAACCCTGAGATCAAGAGTTGCATGATATACTGACTGAGCTAACCTGGTACCCCTCAAATACAGGTGTTTAAATTTTTCTTTTTCAAACAAAATGAGGATTATGGTATTCTAGGATGTTAAGATCACAGGACTGTAAAGAAATCTAATAATATTTATGTCATTGGTACCCTAGAAGGAAAGAATATATACTACTCTCTAACTTGTTTCTGAAATACACAATTTGGTGTGCTTTCTGTTAAGCTTGCTCTCCATACAACCAAATATGCACATACAATCACTTATACAAAATAGTTACAAATAAGTCCCAAGTTTTTCTCTTTTTTGAAAGATGGATAAGTGATATTTTATATGGCATATACAGTGGCATGTATAATATTTTGCAACTTATTTCATATTTGTCAAAAATCAGTTGCACAGAAAAAAAGTAAGTTGGACTTCTGCTTCTGGGAAGAGGAGCAAGTATACTTTTCCTATTTCTCCCAGTAAGTTCAACTAAAAATACCAGACATTGTAAAAACAAACATAAAAACTGAAAAGTAGGGGTCCCTGGGTGCATCAGTCGGTTGAGTGCCCGACTCTTGAATTCGGCTCAGGTCATGATCTCACAGTTCATGGATTTGAGCCACCTGTCAGGCTATGAGCTAGCAGTGCGAAGCCTGCTTGGGATTCTCTCTCTTTCTGCTCCTCCCCTGCTTGTGCTCTCTCTCTCAAAATAAATAAGTAAACTTAAAAACAACAACAACTTTAAAGTAGAAACAAGACAGACTAGCTATGGATCTTGAAATCCAGAGAAAGACACGGGAGTGAGTTCTGTGGAATTCTTGCTTCCTTTAGCCCAGACTTGGAGCTGAAGAAGCTGGCAGCTTTGGCAATGTCAATACAGGTACAGATAAAAAGATTTCTCTAGCCTAAAGACCAAAACAGACAGCCTAGTGACAGATAGGTGGTAGGTAACAACTGCCCTTACTCAAGCCGAACACCACAGAAAAAACTGGCACAACCCCCACCCATGTCAGCAGACTCTGAGTGAGGAACCTAGACATTCCCCCTTATCAAGCTGTGATAAGATCTCCCAATTCCTCAGCATGAATAGTCTAAGTAGGTAACCAGGACCTTTATCACTACCCAGTAAAGAGATCTCCACTAATAGTGTCAATAAAGACCACTTGGGAAGCCTTGACTTCTGCTGCCAGCCAGTAGTAATGAGGTACCCCTCCCATCTATGCTGAAATGATGTCAGAATATATCTAAGAAAGTCGGGGCACTCATCATCACCCAGTAGTAAGTAACAAGACCACTCCCACCATGGGTACCAATGGGGAGCTGGAACTCATCCCCTCACCCAGCAGTAACAAGAAGCCATGACCACTTTGAGTGTTGGCAGAACCTAAGTGGGGAAACAGAACCTCTGTCTCCCCCTGGCAATAAAAAGTCACTTTCTCTTCTGGGGTGGTACCAAAGAAAATCATATAAAAGACAAGGTTTAAGGAAAGCCAACGTTTCATAATACAATATAAACATGTCCAAATTTTGGTTGAAAAGAACTCATCAAAGTCCAGAGATCTTAAATTGAATGAAAAATGAAACAATCAATATACCACCACCACAATGAGATTATTTTTGAAATAATCTAAAAAATATTTTAAATAGTCATCATAAAAATGTTTCTAAGAAACAAAATGCTTGAAAGAAGTGAAAAAAATATGAAAGCCCCCCAAAATGGGACAAAATCCAAAGAACCAAATAAAAATTTTAGAACTAAAATGACAATAAATGGAATTAAAACACTCAGTGGATGGGCTCAATAGCAGAATGCAAAGCACTGAATAGAAATATCACTGAATGGGAAAACAGAACAATAGAAATCACCCAATCTGAGAAATGGAGAAGAAACAGATTTAAAGAAAATGAATGAGACTTGGGGATCTGTGGGATAGTAACACAAGATACAATATTTGTGTCACTGGAGACATAAAGAGTATAAAGAAGGAGGGGCTTAAAAAGTACTTGAAATCCATATCGAGATATGAAAATTAAACTTTTGAAAACTAATGAAAAAAAAATCTTGAAAACAGCCAGAGAAAAATAATGTATTACTTATATGAATGAAACAATTAGAATGAAAGCAGATTTCTTATTAGAAAGCATGGAAGACAGAAAGAAGTGGCCATTTTTTAAATGCTGAAAGAAATGTCAACCTGGAATCCTCTACCCAGTAAAAATATTATTCAGGAATGAAGGAGAAATTAAGACATTCTCAGATAAGGAAAAAGTAAAAGGATTCATCACCAGCAGACAGATCCTAGAAGAATGGATAAAGAAAATTCCTTAAATGGAAAGGAAATGATAAAAGAAGGAACACTGGAACATCAAGAAGAAAGAATAGAATAAGCAAAAACCTGAGTACAACAGGCTTTCCTTCTCTTGAGTTCCTAAATTATGTTTGATTGTGGAAGCAAAAACTACACAATTGTTTCATGAGGTTTTAAATGTATGTAGAGAATATATTTATGACAAGTGTATTGTAAAGGAAAGAGGGTAAAGGGACATAAAGGGAGGCATGGTTTCTACTTTGCTTGTCCTGGTAAAAAGACAATACCAGTAGATTGTGGTAAATTATGTATATATAATCTAATACCTAGAGCAACCACTAAAAAGGCCATATAAAATATCATAGAAAAATTAAAAAAAAAAACACTATGGACACAATGTGTCTTTGACACTACAGAAAAATTATATGCAATTCTATAGGTGTTCCAGTGACACTAGAGATAAAACTAAAAAATGTTCAAGTAGTAATCCACAGGAAGGCAGAGAAAAAAAAAACAAGAATGAAAAAAGAAGAATGAAAAACAGAGTGAACAGAAAACAAATAAAAAGTGGTAGGATTAGCTCTAACATATAAAAAATTACATTAATGTAAAAAAATACCAATTAAAAGAAAGTGGTTGGTAAAGTTGATTGAAAAATATGATTCACCTATACACTGCCTACAAGACTCCCACTTCAAAGAAAAAGATATAGACACACTGAAAATAAAAGGATAGAAATGGATATGCCAAACAAGCATTATCAAAGGAAAGCTAGAGTGACTGTATTAAGATCAGATAAAATAGACTTCAGAAAAAAGAAAATTACCAGTGAGAGAAAGGGCCAAAATAATGATAAAAGTTTCAACTCACCAATAAGACATATCCTAAATGTGTATGCACCAAACAATAGAGCTAAAAAATACATGAAGCAAAACTGAGAGACCTTAAAGGAGAAACAGACAAATCTACAATTCTCTCAACAATTAATAGATACTACACATAAAGTCAGCAAGAATGCAGAAGAACTCCACAACCATCAAACAATAGAATCTAAACAAGATTTAAAATCACTCTACCCAACAAGAGTAGAATACACATTTTTTTCAAGTACCTACAGAACATAGACCAAGACAGAATATATCCTGTGTCATAAAACAAATCTTAACAAACTTAAAAGAACTGAACTCATACAGAGTTATGTCTCTGTCCTTAATGGAATCAAATGAGAAATCAGTAACAGATAACAGGGCAATATCTAAACAGTTTGGAAACAAAACAACACTTTTAAATAATCCACTGGGCAAAGAGGAAGTCTCAAGGAAAACAAAACACACTTAACTGAATGAAACTGATATATATTAAAATTTGTGTAACACAGCTAAAGCAGTGCTGTGAGGAAAATTTATAGCACTAAATGCTTAGGATAGAAATGAAGAAAAGTTTCAAATTGATTATATCTTAACTTTGATCTCAAGAGCCTAGGGGGAAAAAGCTAAATAAATCCAAAGCAAGTACAAGGAAGAAAAATAATAAAGCACAAGAATTAATAAAATTGAAAACAGAACAAAAAAATTAGAGAAAAAGAATGAAACAAGTAGCTGGTTCAATAAAATTGACAAATCTCTAGGAAAAATGTGAAAGAAAAAAAGACACAAATCATCAATATCAGAAATGAAAAAAGGGTTACCACTACAGACCCTATATACATCAAAAAGATAAATGAAAGCTATGAACACCCTACAAAAATAAATGTGACAACTTGGATAGTATGGACCCCTTTCTCAAAAAACAAAATGCCACAACTCACCTAACGGAAGTAGATAATTTCAATAACCCTTTAACTATTGAGGAAATTGAATATCTAACTTTAAAACTTCTAAAAAAAATCTTCAAGCCCAGATAACTTCACTGAAGAACTCTACCAAACATTTAAAGAAAAATAAACACTACTTTCATACAAATCTTATGCAATTTTATCCAAAAATAGAAGAGAAGGAAATTTTATCAATACTCTATGTAACTCTTACTCTGATTTCAAAATTAGACTAAAATAGTACAAAGCAAGAAAACTACAGACCAACATCTTTCATGAATACAGATGGAAAAATCCTTAACAAAATATTAGCAAATAGAATTCATGGATACAAGGCTGGTTCAATTTTCAAAAATCAATTAATATAATCTACCATATTAACAAGCTAAGGAAAAATCATAATATCATACTGATCAATGAAGAATTGGCAAAATCTGACAACCATTCTATAATAAAAACTGTAAAAAAAAATGGGAATAGAGAGAATCTTTCTCAACTTGATAAAAGGCAACTACATAAAACTTACAACTAATATTACACTTAATGGTGAAAGTTTAAGTGCTTTTGCCCTCTAGGATTAGAATCCAGTAAGAAAGTCATCTCTCACCACTCTTTCTCAATACAGTACTATAAGTTTTAGGTATGGCAATAAAACAACAAAAGAAAAAAAAAACAAGAAATAAAGACTTATTGATTAAAGGAGAAAAATAAAACCATTCCCATTTGTAGATGATATGATGGTTTACATAAAAAACATCAAGGAATCTATAAAAAATGAAATAATTGAATTCAGCAAGGATATAAGAGAAATAGACACAAAGGTATTGCCTTTCTACACACTGGTAATAAATACACAGAAACAAAATTCAAAATACACCATTTAGGAGATAAATTGCCTGCTGTAACCGCCCAGTTGTGCCTGTCCACCAGGCACCCACTCTCGCAAGAAGAAGCCTCTCTTCACTGTGCTCAGTCTCTGCATCCCTCCTTTGATTGGGTCAGGGGGCTTATTTCTCACAAAAACTACACAGAGTAATCTATGTAAACAAGTCAAAGACCTACATAAATGGAGAGACAGACTAAGTTCTTGGATTGGAGACTCAACATAGTAAAGATACCTATTCTCCCTAAACTGATATACATGTTTAATGCCATTCGTGTCAAAATCTCAGCAAGATTTCTTTCTAGACATAGAATTATTCTAAAAATCTATATGGGAAGAATAGACAGTAGTTAAAATATTTCTGGAAAAGAATAAAGTGGGAAGAATAAGTCTACTCAATTTCAGGACATATTATATAGCTACCATTAATCAAGACTGTTGGCGGTGGTGGAAGAACAGACACATAGATCAAGGGAACAGAAGAGAGAACTCAGAAACAAACCCACACAAATATGACCACCTGGTTTTTGGAAAAAGTACAACAGCAATTCAATGGAGGAAAGATAGCCTTCCAACAAAGAGTGCTAGAATAATTGCTTTTTTTTTTTTTTAAACGCTTATTCATTTTTTGAGAGACAGAGAGAGACAGAGCAAGAGTGGGGGAGGGGCAGAGACAGAGAGGGAGACACAGAATCCAAAGCAAGCTGCAGGCTCTGAACTGACAGCACAGAGCCTGATGTGGGGCTCGAGCTCACAAACCGTGAGATCATGACCTGAGCCGAAGTTAGACGCTTAACCGACCGAGCCACCCAGGCGCCCTAATAATTGCTTATCTTAAGCAAAATAATAAAACTTGTCCTAAATATCTCATCTTCTACAAAAATCAACTCAAAATGAATCACGGACTTAATGTGAAAATGTAAGACTACAAAACTTTTTGGGGAGAATGCAAAAGGTGATTTTAAAGCATGGGGACAGGACCGTGGGCAGAGAGAGCTGCACTGGGGTTGTCAAGAATGAATGGTTATTATATACCATGGACTTGGAGGAGGTAGAGTCAAAAGGTAAGTTTTCAAAAAGATTTTCACATGCTAAAGACTCACAGACTACTGGAAGCCTAGCTATTGTCAAACTAAGGTTGTTTTTCTCTCTAGCAAAGCATTAAGACAGTAGGGAGTTCCTGGATTTAAGGCTATTGATGGAATTGCCTTTTTCTTATAAACTGGTGGAGAGTCTAACCAGTTTAACCATTTGTTTTTTGTCCTTTCTTTTTTTGGGATAGCTGGGAGTATCCAAGGAATACCATACATGTACTACCTGGGGGGTGGTATGATAGCTTGTAAAAAAAAGTAAAGGGGACCATCTTTGGGATCTAAAGATAGGAAGAGTTCTTATCTTTGACACCAAAAGTAATCTAAAAAAGGAAAAACTGAGAAATTGGACTTTATGAAAATTAAAAACTATTACACTGTTCAAGACCTATTAAGAGGATGGAAAGATAAGCAACATATTAAGAGAAAGTATTTGCAAACCAGATATCCAACAAAGGACTAGAATCTAGAGTACATAAAGGATTCAACAGTAATGAGATGATGTTTAACATCATTAGCAATCAGGGAAATGTAAGTTAAAATCACATTGAGATATAACTTCACACCTATCAGAATGCTAAAATTTTTTTTTTAAGTTTATTTATTACTGGGGGGAGAGCATGAACAGGGGAGGGACAGACAGAGAGGGAGAAAGACTCCCAAGCAGGCTCTGGGCTGTCAGCATGGAGCCGGACGTGATCTCCAACTCAAGAACCCTGAGATCATGACCTGAGCCAAAATCTAGGTTGGATGCTTAACTGACTGAGTCACCCAGGTGCCCCTATCAGAATGCTTAAAAAAAAAAAAAAAAAAAAAAATCAAATTCTGGTGAGGCTGCAGAGAAACCTGGTCATTCATACATTTTTGGTAGGGAAGTAAAATAGTATAGCCACTCTGAAAAACAGTCTGGCAGTTTATTAAGAAACTAAAGATACAAATACCATAAAACCCAACAATTGTACTTCTGGGTATTCATTTCATAGAAATGAAGATTTCTGTTCACCCAAATCCTGTTAATAGCAGCTTTATTTGTAATAGCCCCTAACGGTACACAAGTCAGATATCTTTCAGTGGGTGAAGAGTTAAACAAACTATGGGATATCTATGTGATAAAACACTACTCGATAATTAAAAGAAACAAACTATTGAAATATGCAACAACCTCAGTGAATCTCTAGAAAATTACAGCTAGCTAAAAAAATCTAAAAAGATTATATACTATATGAATCCATTCATAAAACATTTTTGAAATTACAATATTACAGAAATGGCAAATTTTTGGTTGCCAGAAATTAAGAAGGTAGTAAGGACAAGAGAGAAGTGGGTGTGGCTTTTAAAAAGGCAATATGAAAAAATAAATAAAAAATAAAGATTAAAAAGGCGATATGAGTGATACAAATATTCTGTATCTTGACTCTACCAATGTCAGAATCCTGGTTGTGATACTATACTACAATTCTGGAAGATATTATCATTGGCTTGTAAAATTATAAAATTGGCTTGTCAGTTTCTAAAACAGCCTGCTAGAATTTTGATTGTGTTTAGTTTGAATCTATAAATCAAGGGGGGAGAAATGACATCTTAAAAATATTTAATCTTCTATTCCATGAATATGGTATATCTTTTGATTCATTCATTAATTTCCCTCAGCAATGTTTTATATGCTTCAGTCTTGTGCATCTTTTAGTCAGTTTATCCCTAAATATTTCATATTTTTAATGCTATTATAAAAGGTATTTTTAACATTTCAGTTTCTGATTGTTTATTGTTACAATACAGAAATACAATTGATTTTTTGCCCATTGATTGATCTTATATTCTACAACTTTGCTAAACTTCATTCTTAGGTTATTAGGTTCCAGAAGTTTTCTTTGGTAGATTTCACAGGATTTCTACCTAGACAACTATGTCATCTGCAAATAGTTTTCACTCTTTGTTTTCCAATCTGGATGCCTTTGATTTCTTTTTCTTGGCTTAATCTTCACCACAAAGTTGAGTAGCGGCTAGAATCTTCACCACAAAGTGGTGAAGTTGAGTAGAAGTGGGAAGAGAAGACATCTTTGCTTTGTTCCTTATGTTATGGAAACATTCAGTCTTTTACCATTAGGTATTATGTAATCTTCCAGTTTTGTTTTGTTTTGTTTTGTTTTTATGTCCTTTATGAAGTTGATAAAGTTCCCTTCTTTTCCTAGTTTACTATCAAACTATCAGAAATAGACAGTGAACTTCTTTGAATTATTTAAAATACTGTAATTATCATCTACGTGTTCTTTTGTAAAGAGCTGTTAAAAATGATGAATTACATTGTCTTGTTTTTGAACGTGAAACAAATCTTATACTATTGGGATAAACTTCACTTGGTTATATTATCATTTTCACATATTGTTGGATTTGATTTGCTAAAGTTCTTTTAATTGCCTAAAATTGCTTAAAATTCTGTTTGTGCCTGTGTTTATAGGAATCTCTACTTTTCTTGTAGTTTCTTAGAGGAATGCTGGTCTTAGAAATTGAGTTGGAAAGTTCTCCATCATATTCAATTTTTAAGATCTTATGTAGGAAATGGCATTATTTCTCCTTCAACATCTGGAAGAATTAGGAGAGAAGTCATTCAGCTATGGAGTTTGCTTTGTTGAAAGTTTTTAAGCTAACCATTTAACTTCTTTAATAGATGCAGGCTATTCAGTTCATTTTTTGAGGGAGTTTTTATAGTTTGTATGTTTCAACTAATTCTCTATTTTATCTAAGTTGTTCAACTTATTGGCATAAGGTTTTCCACAATATTCCCTTATGTAAAATAAGGGAATATCTGTATAATCTGTAGTATTATCACTTATTTCATTTCTGGTATTGTTTCTTTGTTTTGTTTTTGTTTCTTTTGTTTGTTTTTGTTTTGATTTTTTTTTTGTTTTGATTTTTACCTGATCAGTTTGGATAGCAATTTTTTAATTTTATAGATCTCAAAGAACCAGCTTTTTTGGTTTTACTAATTTTCTCTATTGTTTTCCTATTTTCCATTTCAGTGATTTCATCTCCAATCTTTTTTTATTATCTTTCTTCTGCTTACTTTGAGTTTCATTCACTTTTCTTTTTCTAGTGTGTTAAAGCAGAGGTGAAGTCATAAATTTGAGATATTTCTTCCTTCTAATACAGGAAGTTAGTGTTATAATTTCCTTTAGGTACTGTTTTATGAGCATCCCATAAATATTGTGTTTTTATTCATTCAGTTCAAAATACTTTGTAATTTCCTTTTGCATTTTTTCTTTGACCCAGTGGTTTATTTAGAAGTGTTAGGTTACATATATTGAGTGAATTTTCCAGGAAGCTGTCACTATATTTCTAATTTAATTTCCTTGTGGCTAGAGAATATATTTTGCATAATGTGAACCCTTTAAAATCTATCAAGGCTTGTTTTATAACACAGAATAAGGCCTATCTAGCTAGACATTCTGTGCGAACCTGAAAAAAATGTGTACTCTGTAGTTGTTGGGTGAGGTGTTCTATAAACATTAAAAAGGTCAAGTTGGCTGACAGTGTTATTCAAGTCTTATATCCTTTCTGATTTACTGTCTACCTGTTCCATCAGTTATTGAGAGAGGCATACTGACTG
Source organism: Felis catus (assembly GCF_018350175.1). NCBI lineage: Eukaryota > Metazoa > Chordata > Mammalia > Carnivora > Felidae > Felis > Felis catus. Next base: position 131,797,805 of record NC_058368.1, read on the forward strand.
ACATCTACAACTGTAATTGTGAATTTGTTTATCCACAAGGATTTACCGTGGTAGTTCTATCAGGGTTTGTCTCATATAGTTTAAATTTGTTATTAGGTGCATAACCACTTAGTATTCATAAACACTTAGTATTCATATGTCCTCTTCATTAACACTTTTATCATTTTAAAGCAACCCTCTTTATCTCTAGAAACATTCTTTGTTTTGAAATTGACTTGATCTGATATTAGTCACTTTAGCTTTAGCTCGAGATTTTTTTTTTTTTGTAGCTATAATAAGCTCAGAATGACTACTGTAAACATGCCCCTTCCCAAAGTTATAAGAAACAAAGCAAATACGTAGCTATGGGAAAAATAACCTCTTCCATTTAGGAATGATGGATATGGAGTCCACTGACTAGATTATATAGAGAAATTACTTCTAATAAAAACAAAACAATCCCAGAATTTAAGACATCTTTTTTCCTGGCTACTACCCTTAGGAACTAGCAGTGCTTACGATAATAGTGTATGAGAATTCAAGCACTGAAGATGAAAGTTTGATTTAGACAGTTCAGTGTTTCTATACTACCATTCTTAAAACTATTCCACCTCTATTTATTGAAGGTCTTTCTGAGACAGGATATTGAAATGTACACAGACATAGGGAAAAGAATTTGAGTTTCTGCAAAACAGGAATTTCTTGGTAAAAGATACAAACACTGGAGTAAAAAATTGAAGGCAAAAGCCTCCGTAGCACTTAAATTTTTTAACGATCATCAAGAGTGGCAGTCTCTTGTGTGACATACAGAAGTCGGAGGATATGATCCTGTGTTTAGAGACAACTCTGTAATAATAAGAAAAAACCGTCCAGTAGTACCTGCAGTGTCAGATACCAGATTTTTGTCTGCATGTCACCAGGTTTGTAGCTACTCCAGCTGCTTTTAAATACTTGACTAGATAGTTCCCAACCTAGATCCATTCATCTAAATTTCCCAATCACTGCTGTGACTTCTAATCAACTACTTTGCAAATATCTTTTGTAGTTTTCTTTTTTTTTTTTCAACGTTTATTTATTTTTGGGACAGAGAGAGACAGAGCATGAACGGGGGAGGGGCAGGGAGAGAGGGAGACACAGAATCGGAAACAGGCTCCAGGCTCTGAGCCATCAGCCCAGAGCCCGACGCGGGGCTCGAACTCACGGACCGCGAGATCGTGACCTGGCTGAAGTCGGACGCTTAACCGACTGCGCCACCGAGGCGCCCCTCTTTTGTAGTTTTCTTATAAAAAGTACATTTTGAGCCAAACAGAGGTTTATTTCAATTACCCCATGGATTCATGTAAGCCTTATCTTTATGAACCCTGAAACCACCAGTGTAAGTCATTTACTTGAATCTGATTCCAGCAGTTACTAAAGGAAATAACAAATACAATTATGGTAATATGCAAATATCTCATTTTGGCATTTTTTCCTGGGCAGTGTTCAGTATCAACCATCTTTAAATGATATCAAGTATGAATTTAACATAAAACTTTTTTCATGTGTATTTATTTTTGAGAGAGAGGGTGTGAGGGTCTGAAGCAGGTTTTGCACTAACAGCAGAGAGCTCAACGTGGGGCTTGAACTCAGGAACAGTGACATCATGACCTGAGCCAAAGTTGGATGCTCAACCGACTGAGCCACACCTAGGCACCCATGACATAAAACTTTTATTTATTTATTTATTTATTTATTTATTTATTTTCATAAAACTTTCTTAACCAAACCAAACCATCAAAATAACCTCAAACCTCCAAATTTGTCAAAATATATTTATTTTCTGGACTGAAATAAAAGAATATCATAAAATATTAAGGGATGTATGAGTAGAGGAATACCTCCTAATTACAGGTAAATAGCTAATTAATATTAAATAACACTAGGTAAAATAGAATGAGAAAAAAAATCCATACTCTTGAACTTCTTGGGTCCTTTGTAAATAGTAAAAATTTACCTTGACTTTCTGTATATTCTAATATAAACAGGTCTTCAAATATTTGCTACTATCATATACAATTCCAAAGGAAAGTTTCTCAGCAAGTTTAAAACACAGTATAAAACCTTAACAAGTTTCCTAGAGTATTGTAGTGTCACTAGACAGTAAGCATTTTCACACATAAACATACACATACACACACTGTGAGTCAATAAGATTGTACAATCCTCATCAGACACTGATTGTTCAATCTTTCCCTGTTCACAGCACTGGTAACACAATTTTAGAACGCTGTACAGGTTCCAGGTTGTTGATGATAATAAAACTGCAATGATTGTACCCATCCATGTCAAGTCCTGCTCTCACATTTTCTAATTTGTGTCAAAAAATTGATATATTTGTCATTTAGACTATTTTCTTTGTTTTAAATGAAAGATTATTTTCTTTTAATTCCCTAAGTATATAAAATGCATTGAAAAATATACAATATAATAGAAATAAATACAAACAGAGGCAAAAAAGAACATAACATACAAAAATAAATTTTGGGTTTTATTTTTTGGTGACATTTATCTCTCCTCCCCTTTATGTCTCTGTTTCATGAAAGCAGAACAACTAATTAATGTAAGCACATTAAAAATTCTTAGCTTTCTCCTGGCTCACTATTTTTATTATCATTAAAAACAAAAACAAAAAGAAAAAGCACACACACACACACACACACACAAAACTTAGTCAAGATAGTTGGTACAAGAGCTCCCCACCTTGAAGAACCAAGGCAGGATTCAAGGAACCCTCAGGAGTACTAAAGGATATGGCATGAGAACTCACGATCAATAGGTCAGTGTTTTACCCTGACCCCATCAGACATCCTGAGCAGTAACAGAAAGTTATCAATGGAACTAAGAACCACAACCTCTACACTCCCTTCTTCCCTGTATTTAGGAACCAATTTATTGTTTATTTGAGTGGCAGGAGTTGGGGGCAGGGGGGCACTGGGCTTCCACTAGATAACCATGAAATAAATTTGCATCCCCTTAAAAAATGTTTAATGTTTATTTATTTTTGAGAGAGAGAGAGAGAGAGAGAGAGAGAGAGACGGAACATGAATGGAGGAAGGTCAGAGGGAGGAAGACACAGAACCTGAAGCAGGCTCCAGGCTCTGAGCTGTCAGCACAGAGCCCAATGTGGGGCTTGAACTCACGAATGGTGAAATCATGACCTGAGCTGAAGTCGGACTTAACTGACTGAGCCACCTGGATCCCTTTTATAATACTTTATTACTGAAATCTGCATGATATACAGGAATGAGCACTCTCCTAAGTGGGAGTCATGATACTGGGAAACAAGTTCTGAGCCTCTAAGTGACCATAGGCAAGTGTACCTTTTTAAGAAAGAAAATCTACATTGAGTCAGTCATTTTCAGCGTGAAAGTAAGGGAAAGCTGATTCGAATAAGGAAGTTTTATCCCTTCCTGGTGATTATGGGATGTTAACTCCCTCCCTTTCCTGCCAGGGTAGATTTGTCCCAGGTGTTCATATTGAAAAATCACCTCTAGAATAAACCTCTATTCACGATGACAGTGTACTTTATCCTTCAAGATGCATATGGTGAAGGAAAAAAAAGTGAAGAACCAAAAGACTGGATAATCTCCACGGTAGGAGAGCAGCACACTACAGTGTAAACAGTATAGGACCAGTAGGCAAGAAACACAGATCACGGTGCTGGCTTCACTGTGATGTTAGTCACTTGGGAGTCATCTGTCTTCAGTTCCTTTTCTGTAAAACTAGGTTTAAATTATGTGTTTTCTAAGAGTATTACGAATTCTCAAGTTTTTGTTTTTGTTTGGTTTTGGGATTTGGGGGGTGGCGGTTTCTGTTTGTTTTTTGTTTTTAGACACAGCAGTGTAGATGGATGGGGTAGAACTGTCCTTGTGGAATTGGCAATCTTGGGCTTTCTCTCCTAGAATCTTCAGCTTTGCTCCTTCAGCCTGCTCTCTATACCTGGTGCCTGTCTTCCTGAGATCTCCTTTACAAGTGACCTAGGGACTCCCTTCCTATCTCCTCTACTTCCTATAAAGTCTTCTTTCTTAGGGTATATTCCCTTACTTTGGTAGAAACCTCTGGAATCAGTGCTCTCAGAAAGGGTATGTGAGAGATAATTTTTTTTTTTTTCATTTTGAATGTCTGCCAATGCCTTTATTCTATTCCACACTTGGTTGATAATTTGGTTGGGTATATCATTCTAATTTGGATACAACTTTCCTTCAAAAATCTGAAAGCATTATCCACATCTACTAGCTTCCAGTATCACTTTAGAGAAGAACAAAGTTATTCTGACTCCTGATTTTTTACCTATGACTTGTTTTATCCTTGACTCTGGAAATTTCAATTATATTCTCATTTCCTATGATATGAAATTTTGTAACAGTGTGCCTTTATGTGAGTCTAATTTTAACTCTGTGCTTAGTACTGGTTGAACCCTTTCATCTGGAAACTAATGTCCTTCAGTTCCTGGAAATTCCTTCTGTATTCTCTATCTGGGACTCATGTGAATGAAGTATTTTCTAGACTGATTCTTCAATTGTCTTAACTATTTTTTTCCTTCCCTTGTTTTGCTTGTTAGATTTATCTTCCATCTCTGTTAAGTTCTTTATGTCTGCTTCTTTTTTAATTTCCAAAAGTTCTTTTGCTGATTTGTTCTTTTTATAGTATCTTATTCTGTTTCATGGGTGCTATATCTTATCTTTCTATAAAACTGGATATTAATGATTTCTGTTTTTTTCTCCTTTCATAGCCTGTGTATCCTTCAAGCTGACTTTTTTTGTTCATTGGTTGGTTTTAGTATCTATATTTCACTTGAGAGTCTTTCCTCGGATATTTAGTGCTTGATGATTGTCTAAAAAGCTGAAGCTTTGAGCAAGCAAAGCATGGAAATCTCAACTTAACTGATAATGTGACTATGTCATGTCTTTGGTCATTATCTTTATTTCTTTTTTCTTAGACTGGTCAGATCTCCCAGAGATAGATCTTCCGATCTTCTGCCTGGGTGATACACGTCTGGGAACCAAACAGGTGAAGATGGCTGGAAGGTTCTCACCTTCAACTTACTGTTTTCATATGTGTTTGGTATATCTCAGTTTAAAGACCCTTTGTTTTACCTGTCTAGAAAACAGAGCTGCAATAGCCTACTGAGGTAATGGAGGGAAGCCATCTGGCTTCACAGAGTAGGGAAAGGTAACTGAAGGGAATTACTTCAGATTTTTAACCAATTCCTCTGTTTTTAGCTTTACTGACATCCTCACAGAGGTACCTAAGGATACTCATTATCAAGTTGTCTGGGAGTTTTAAAATGTGCACTATCAGGTTACTCCTCAGATTTCCTATTATTAAAGGACTGAACTTTCTCAAGTACGCAGTCCGTTGTCACTAAACCCAACTGCTTTTCATAACTGTGTTACTATTGCTTCCTACCTCATTTTGTCTTTGTGCATTTATGTTTTTTTTTTTAATTCTTCCATTATCATTTCAGTGGTGTTTCAGTAGGGAATAAAATCAAGTATATATACTCAAGCAGCTACTTTTACTTGAAGCTGTATATACTCAGCCTTAGCGTTCCTCTTTGAGACTCTCCCTCTTCTGCCTTCTCAGCTTGTCCTAGTACCCTGGCATTTGACTTTTCATTTACCTTCACTAGATATAATATGGAAAGCTTAAGAAGTTTTAAGGTGTTTTTTGTTTATTGTTCTCTGATAATCTAAAGTAAGATTTTAACTTTTTGTATCTCTCATTCTATGCCTAAAGCCATATTCAAACAAGCTGCATTTTGATTGTGTGACATCTACCATATATCATTTTGAAGTCCACGGTGTATTTCCACATACAGCATTACACAGTATCCCTAAAAGCCCCACTTCAAGGATAGGCCATTTTATATACAAGATGGGAAAGAAATGATTAAACAGCAGGTATACAATCTACTCCTTCTGTGAGGAGAGAGGAGCATGCCCCCAACAAAAAAAGAAGGTAACTTGGTCAAATCTCTTTGTAAACATGCTAATGACAGACCTCCTGGAAACAAATTAATGGTGTTTGCTAGCTAGAGAATACCTTTGGGGGTGGAAGGTGGAGGGTTGTGCTTTTTCTCACAGTTCTAAAAGCTAGAAGTCCACAATCAAGTTGTTGGCAAGAGAATCCTTATTTATAGACTACTTATAAATGATGTACTTATAAACGATGTCCATGATGTACTGGATCTAAGATAGTTTATGATATATAATCCTGGAATCTATGGATTTATGCGGCATGGCTCACTGGAAAATGTAACTATATGGACATAACATTGACATGTTTCATGATTAAATGACTTTCTTTTGTGTAATGAAGAAACCTCATGTTAATCTTGGCCAGAATGGGTTGTGAAGGAGAAAGAAAGAAAATACCCAGGGAGCTATGCTGGTGGCCCTAGATTTTCTGCAGTTTTCCCTATGCTTCATGATCATTTATGTACTTGAAATTCTTAGTAAAGCTTGGTACTGGCTAATATCTCTGATTTGAATTAGTGTGATTTGACAAATTGATCTTTTGTGTTATCCTACAAGGAAATTAAGGTTCACAGGGGTTAAACAACTTGTTGAAAGTCACTTGCTAAAAAATGGCCAAATGGGTCTAGAAACCAAGTCTTAAATCAGATTCTTTATACCATGTGACACATCTTAGTGTGATGGAAAAACAACAATAACAAAACCTGCTTTGTGGAATGAGAAATTGATGTGCCTCCTAGTTCTAACACTGATCTGCTGTTTGATTTGGGGCAAAGTACTTACAACATCCAAAGCCTATCCTTACCCATGCAGTGCCTCTTACATATATACACAAGGTATCTTAATGATAAGTATAACAGAACAATAAATAAACATTACATAATAAAGCAGAACATTTAGAAACATTTTTAAAGGATGTAGGGAAAGAAAAGTATTACTTACTTTTTTCTTGTAATGCCTGCAATTTATTCAGTTCTTCATTCTCTTCATCACTCTCTTCACTACTTGTGCTGCTCACATCCAAAACTATGTCCCTTTTGGGGTCTACTCGGAGAAAATTGCGGCATTCAAATGTCAGATGACCAGCTAAGTAAAACAAACAAAAATGTAAATGACAAAATAAAAGATACCTAAAGATACTCATTATATTTTTATTATATATTTTTATTTTGTTACCTCAGGGTTAAACAAGTTACAATTTTAATAGTATAATGTTTAGTTTCAACTTTTATTCAGTGAGTAGTAGTTTGCTTTTTCTGAACACACCGCTCAGAGAAATTTTTCCTGTTTTCCCTATGTACTTAATTGCATAGCAACTACATAGCTTTCATCTAATTAAAGGTGTCATGACAATATAATTGTGTTTTTCTTTTTTTTTATTTAAAAAAAAATTTTTTTTCAACGTTTATTTATTTTTGGGACAGAGAGAGACAGAGCATGAACGGGGGAGGGGCAGAGAGAGAGAGGGAGACACAGAATCGGAAACAGGCTCCAGGCTCTGAGCCATCATCAGCCCAGAGCCCGACGCGGGGCTCGAACTCCCGGACCGCGAGATCGTGACCTGGCTGAAGTCGGACGCTTAACCGACTGCGCCACCCAGGCGCCCCTTGACTGTGTTTTTCTAAAGAACACTTAAAAATTTAATTTTGAAAAACAATTTTCATTCTGACATCATTCACCTCCTAAAGCTGATCCCTACAAGAAAACTACAACAGTTACGTATTTATGACATGATACAACTTAAAAAAAAAAAAAATCAAACCGTACAAATACCAGAAAAGTACAGGAAATTATATAACCAATATCCAAGTGCCTATCCACTCACATGTTAACATTTTGTTATTCAATTAGAGTGTTTTTTTTCTTAATGGCAAGTGTTTGCACATATGTGCGTGCATACACACAAAATTGGGGGCCTTGCACCATTCCTTAGAACCCTGTCCTAATCCCATTCTATTCTTTCTTCAGAATTGGCATACTGAAGTTGTATTTATCTTTCCAAAACAGCATATCTGATTATTTATTTCACATAAACTCAATTATACTTACCTACCAATCTGCAACTAGTGTTTGCCACTCAATATTATATTTTGTGATTTACCTATATTAACATAAGTATATGTAACTATCTCATTTTATCTGATGAATAATGTTCCATTATATAAGAATACGATTTATTTATCTTCTCTACTACTGCTAGAATCTTAGTTTGCTTTCAGTACTTTGCTATTATAAATAATGCTGAAATGAGTAGCTGTACATGTACTTTCTGCACACGACATTGTTTCTCTAAGGCAGCCACTTTCCTTTTTTTTTTTTTTTTACTATGATTCACTGATGGTAAAAAATAACAGTAAAACTAAGTGTATTGATATATACACCCAAATACAAATACACACTAATACACAAATATGAAACAAAAAGTGACCTGAGTACTACATGTGATATCCCAAAACAAAAAGCAAACAAAAATAAAAACAACAAAAAAGTGCTAACAGTAACCATGCAATTGATTCCACAACACACTAATGATTCACCATAACTCTGTGCTAGAGTTTATTTCTAGTTCTCTCTTGGAAGTTCTAGATTTATTCAAGAACATCTCGTATTAGAGTCCCAATCGTAGGACCCTGGGCCTTGCTTTTATCCCCTGCACTCTGCAAACCCATGAAAACCCAAGTTCAAGAACACTGGGCTCAGGAAATACTCTCAAGTCTTACCTCTTAGAGTTTCTGCTTTCCTTTGATTATTGTCCTCTGAGCATTCTCTAATTATTTTCTTCCTAGAACACTGTTGTATCTAAAATATGTACTGCACATTTTATACAAGTTTCTTAACTGCTTGCAAGAGGATCCTGTCTGCCATACTGCTGGAAATAAGTTTCCTTCAGTATGATTTCCTTTCAAATGAATCATTCGTAAGTATTCTTTTCAGTTTCCAAACATATGGAGTTTTCAAATTAAGTTTTTGTTGATTTATGAAGATATTACACTGTTATCAGAAAGTAGGGTCTGTATGATATCAGTTATTTGGTATTTGCTGAGATTACTTTTGTGGACTATCATGCAGTAAATTCATGAAATGATTTGGTATGCATTTTAAAAGAATATATATCACTCTGTTGAATAGAGTGCTATGTCTATTCTGTTGCTCAAATCTTCTCCATCTTATTATTTTTTTGCCTAATAACTTCTGAGGGTATAATTTTTAAGTACCTCTATGATTATAGAGAACATAAAGGTTGTATCATAAACTTCTCAATTATTAAACATAACTAATTCCACTAAGCTTCATATCCCTATTATGATACCCAAAAATGAAGGCTTCTGAATCTATTTATCTTCCATGAAGCCTTACCCTCATATTGCTGTTACTGCTCCCCTGACCTACAATCATCACCCCCTTCTCCCCCTATCTTTTTTATTTTTTGTTTATTCATCTTTGAAAGACAGAGAGAGACAGAGCACAAGCGGGGGTGGGGCAGCGAGAGAGGGAGGGAGACAGAGAATCTGAAGCAGGCTCCAGGCTCTGAGCTGTCAGCACAGAGCCCGATGTGGGGCTCAAACTCACCAGGAGATCATGACCTGAGCCGAAGTCGGATGCCCAACTGACTGAGCCACCCAGGTGCCCCTCCCCCAATCCTTTTATGACAGCTTCTGAAACATGCAATCTTTAGTGGACAAATTGTGTCACCTCTTCACAGTTTGTTCCCTCTCCCACTTGTTTTAAAGGACATTTGGCTCTTCCCTGAGAACACTTTTCCACAGCTTATCTCGGTATTATTAGTATCCTCCAGGCTCCTTAATACTGTTTCTCAGTATAGCAGTCCTCTAATCTCCCATGCAGCTCTCTGTTGCTGTTTAATAGCCCATCTACTGAAGTCTTTGGAATCTGGCTCAGACTTGGGTTCTTCACCCTAGGCCCTCCCACAAACCTATGCGAACAGGCTAGAGTGGTGCATGGCCTCATAGTTCCTTGCCATTTTAGATGCCAAGGCCACACTACGCTCCTTGTCATCACCTGAAGTGTTCCATCTTGTAAGTTTTCAACTCCACTATTATACTGACTATAAGCTTTTATCCTTCTAGCTTTCTTATTCCCTTACACCCATGCATAGATGTGTTTAGAATTTTTTTTCTGTCAACACTTTATTCCATCTACTTTTTATTTATGTCACTCTTACTACATTTACTTCTCAAAGGAAAAAAACAAACAAACCTATTTGCTGTCACCTTCTTTTAGGTAATTGTTGACATGAAAGCTGTCAATTCCAAAGAGAGTTAAAGCTTAGCATTTCCAAGAGTAGAGAATCAACTAGGTAGAGCACAAGAATTTTTTACCTATTACATTTATCACATATATATCTATGTGCAAAGTTATAATGTGCATAAATACACATTTTTACAAACTTCTATAAAAAACCACATTTCTGACCTGCCATTTGCCCCTTACCAAACAAAATCACTTTCTCCTCTTCTAGTTAAATTTTTTTTAATTTAACTATTCTATTTCCCTAAATAACACATTTCTCTTAATAACTGCTGCCTCTTGATTTTTCAGCTCAGGCATAATTAATTGACTTCCTACTGTGGAAAATGAGCATTTAATATCCTCCCCTTTTCTCAGTGTTCTTGCATCTTTTTAAATTTTTACTTATTTTTAATTTTTATTTTCTTATTCTCAAGTAAGTTAGCATACAGTGTGGTCTCGGCTTCAGGAGTAGAACCCATGATTGATCTCTTACATATGATACTCAGTGCTCATCCCAAAAAGTGCCTTTCTTAATGCCCATTTAACCCACCTTTTAACCTACTCCCCCAACAACAAACAAACTCCCTCAGTTTGTTCTCTGTATTTAAGAGTCTCTTATGGTTTGCCTCCCTCTCTGTTTTTACCTTATTTTTCCTTCCTTTCCCCTATGTTATTCTGTCAACTTTCTCAATTTCCACATATGAGTGAAATCAAATGATATCTGTTCTAGAAAATTAAGACCTTAACTCACTCAGTCCCTTCATTTTCTTCTAATCTGTCAAACTTCTCATTCCTGACTTTCCAAACACCATTACATGTTTTTTCTTTGACTCATTCATGTTCTTCTTCTGCCATACCTCACTGTAAAATACTCTGGCTCAAAGCTAACCTTTCTTGAGGTTGTGCCTGTCCCTGAGCAGTCAAGCAATGCTTAAGTACAATCACACATACATGGACATTAGCACAAACACAAAGCATTTCATTTTTGTGTTTGTCCCTGGTCAAGTTCCTCTCTTATTCCCCTCAGTGACTTTTCTAAACTTATGCCTGACTTAAATCATTGTTCAACCACTTTCCTGTCTCACTCAATGCCCCTTCCCAAACAGACAACTGCACCTCCTAACTTACCAAGAAAACTGAGATTACCAAAGTCTCCTTCTACTTTCTGTTTCCATACCTGAAAATATCCATACTTATTCTTACCTAGTTTCCTTCAAACTTATGAGTTATCCTTGATGGGGCGCCTGGGTGGCTCAGTTGGTTAAGCGTCCGACTTTGGCTCAGGTCATGATCTCGTGGTTCGGGAGTTTGAGCCCCAGCATTGGGCTCTGTGCTGACAGCTGAGAGCCTGGAGCCTGCTTCAGATTCTGTGTCTCCCTCCCTCTCTCCCTTTCCCTGCTCACATTCTGTCTCTCTCTCTCAAAAATAAATAAAGCACTAAAAAAAAAAAAAAAAGTTATCCTTATTTTAACTCTTAGAGGAAATTGCTCCATCTTCTCCTGTCTCCAATATCTGCAACATCTCCTATAATATCCCTTTAGTCTCTATACACATCTTTTATCTTAAATATAAAACCCTCCATTTATTCCAAATTCCCTTCTAGGAATTACAGTTGACCCTGGAATGCTGATCCCCAGGCAGCTAAAAATCCACATATAACTTATGGTTCCCCCCAAACTTAACTACTGGATTTTATGTGATTGAAAAGTAAGAAAGTCGCCAAATGGAGAAAAACAAAGTGAAGATGGAGGAAATTTGTAGGAAAAGGTGGAACAGCAGGGCTCTTGTCTGCTCTTGGCATTCTCCATCCTACTACCTGTGGGGAGCTCAGTTGACTGAGGTCTTGAATGGAGAGGTGAAAGAAACAGGCTCTGGGGAGGGATTTTCACTTAAGTAACCAAAAACCACATAATAACCCACCCAATACCTCACCTCCCACCAAGGGGTGTGGGAGAACACCAGGGAGGGCCCCAGGGAGGGGACAGTATCAGACAGAGAAGCCTGGGTCTCAGTGGGGTGGGGGCACTGTCCAGGGTGCTGAACGTTTTCTGAGGAGGGGATCTAATATTGCTGGGGAACTGGCAGCTCACCCCTTCACAGCCATTTTCCACAAGCAGAAACTGCACTATAATCACATGTAGGGGACTGGGTGAAGCAAGCGACCTAGAGAGAAGGGTACTGGTGTTTTGCCTTCCCTAGTTCTCTACCTTCCTGCGTGGAAGGAGGTGGTGTGGACCACCTTGCTTCCTAGGTAGAGAAGCAAGAAATGAGTATCATTCTATGATCTAGATTGGCTAAGTGCAGGTGGGGAGAAGGAGACATGTGGTAGTTCATGTTCTACTACTGTATTCTATCTAAAACAACAACAACAACAACAAACCTATATAAAACTACACCTGTGCAGTTCAAACCCATGATGTTCAAGGGTCAACTGTATTCAATATGTTCCTGTTATGACCTGAATGTTTGTATCCCCTCAAAATTCATATGTTGAAATCTAACTCCCAAAGGGGATGGTATTAGTTGATGGGACCTTTGGGAGGTGATTAGGTTTCTGAGAGTGGTACTCTCATGAATGGGATTAGTGCCTTATAAAAGATCTCCAAGGAACTCTCTAGTCCTTTCCACTGTGCAAGTAAAAAATGAAAAGTCTATGACCTGGAAAACTTGCTGGCACCCTGAACTTTGACTTACAGCCTCCTATGAGCAATATATTTCTGTTTATAAGCTACTGGGCCTGTGGTATTTTGTTATAGTAGCTCATGAAGACTGAGACAGTTCCTTACTTTACTTATGCAAATTTCCTGAAACAGGAGACTATACAGACAAGCTCTCCATTTTTTTATCCATCGCAATTCAGGCCTGAATCTACATAGTTTGCTTCATGACCTACCACTCTACTTAAACTGATCTTCCCACAGTCAAAGAAGCATTCTACCTGGTAAATTCAATGAATAATTTTCAAACAAATTCTTACAAATCCTAATGGTTACATCTGACAATTTTCCCTCAACTTTGAAAATCTTTACTCTTTTGGTGTATCTGTTGCTGCCCACTCCCTCTTCTAGTATTGTACCTTCTTGGTCACTTTTTCCTTAGCTCATGCCTAGATATTTTACTTTACCTGTTGATATTTTATTCCACTAAGAGTTTGTTATTGTTCCAAAGTTTGCTTATATAAAATCATGTAGGCGAAAAATACAAATGTGGAGCAAAAAAGAGAGGTTGTTTCCATAAAACAAAGTTGTACTTTTGGAAACACTTGATTTAAATGGATTATTTTTAAAGAGTAGTTTGAGTAGTTTTCAAATTAGGTACTGGCATCAAGACTGTACAAGATTGAGAAAGAATCTAAAACAATGAGAAAAGGTACCTGCTTCTCAAAGGGGGTGCCATGGCCATTTTGAGCCAGACAATTCTTCACTGTCCAGGACTACCTTACACATCCCAGGATGTTTATAAACCATAAATCATACATACTAAAGATCATACTGTTACCCAACCACAAGCACATAGGGGCAAATTTAAAAAAAAAAAAAAAAAAAAAAAAAAAAGGCCACAGATTTCCAGGAAGGCAGTATTAACCCTAGTTGAGAACTAATGATAAAGTGATTCTGGACTCAAATTTCTTTCTCATTATTGCTGCTTGCTTATCTTGGAAGAAACAAACTATACAAAGTAGGAAATGCATTTCAGATATAATTTGCACTTAAAAGACTATGTGAAACAATAATTAGCAGACTCATAGGCAAAGACAAGGTCATGAATGTATATCAATAGATTAGCATTTTAGGTTAAATAAACATTAAAAGTATTTAGGTGTGTTTTTATTTCTTGCTACTATGAGCAAATGCTCAATTACTGAAGTATCCTATCCTGAACTTTTTAAAGGTATATTTTCTGAGAACTATCATAATTGAGACATTTATTCCATGACAAAAGCTTAGTGTTCTGGTAGCTTTTAAGTATTTAGAAGTTGTCAACTTCAAAAGTATTCATATAAAAACTCATCATAGAAATAAACAATTCTTCTAATTTTGTTGAGGAAACTTTGCCATGAAAAACCAACATCCATGTTATTTAGTAACAGATTCATCCTTAACTTGAAACTTTTTAAAACTACATAGCCATTACTGAAATATACGGACACAATAAAATCTTCTTCAGTCGAGTATTAAATTGTTTTGTACATCCTGGGCACCTTGGTGGCTCAGTTGGTTGTGTCCAGCTCTTGGTTTCAGCTCAAGTCATGATCTCATGGTTTTGTGAGTTAGAGCCCCATGTTGGGCTTTGTGCTGGCAGCATGGAGCCTGCTTGGGATTCTCTCCCCAATCCCCATCTCTCTGCCCTTCCCCCCACTCACGCTTTTTCTGTCTCAAAATAAATAAAATTTAAAAACTGTACAACCTAAACCATTAGTCTCACAACAATAGAGAGACAATACTCCTTTGTAACTAAATGATGAATATGCATATTTTAAGGTATTAAAAACATTTCAGAGTTCTGTGGACTGTTCTCTTACATCTACAATCAATACAAAGATTCTGGCCTACAAATAACAGATAATTTTTAAAATGTAATTTCTATCAGAAAGGCATGCAAATTGAGAAGACCTTCATCTTTAACAGGTATAAGATGTAAATTTAACACAGAAGGGAAGGATTACTAAAGTTTTGCAAAAGAGATAAATGAAAAGCTATTTAATAACTTTATCACTAAAATCATAGATCAAAATAATAACTATAGGAACTAAACTTAGAAAGACTGTCAAAGCTATTTGCTTACTTGGCTTCTCTAAAAAAAATTCTTGTTACTACAGATACTTCCATCATTGTGTAAAATAAAAAAGCAATAAGGAGACTAGATCAACATTATATTTCCAAAACATTATTTTGATTATTTTCCTTTAAGTCTTAAGCTAAAAGTAGTTCAAGGAGATAAAGTGGCATTAGTAGGGAGATTGGGAAATTCATTCTAGATTTTTAAGTACATAATACAGCATATAGGTATATGCTATATACATATACATATATGTATATATGTAGAGAGAGAGAGAGAGAGAGAGAGAGAGAAAGAGAGGTGGGGGGAGAGGAGGGGGGAGAGTGAGAGAGACAGAGAGAGAGAGAGGAGAGGGAAGGAGAGAGAGAGCATGGATGAGCACATTCCTAAGTCTTGAATCAAGACATAAAATATGGAGGGGGTGCCTGGGTGGCTCAGTTGGTTAAGCGTCTGACTCTTGATTTCGGCTCAGGTGATGATCTCGTGGTCCTGGGACTGAGCCCTGCAATAGGCTCCACTCTGAGTATGGAACCTGCTTGGGATTCTCTCTCTCTCTCCCTCTGCCCTTCTCTGCCTCATGAGCTTTCTCTCTCAAATAAAAATTTTTTAATTTAAAAATAAAAATGAAATACAGAAATTAGCAAAGATTTAAAGAAAGGATACAAAGCAGAAATAAATATAAACAAGCCTAAAACACAGAAAAGATTTCACTGCACTTATTTCTTGCATGCAAGTATATTCTTCAGGAGTTTTTATTTATGTCAAGGATATGTGTACTTATGTATCCACATTTGCTAACTGAGCAAGATTCCCTTGAGCCACATCTCAGCCTTCCCTTGGAGGCATGTGACTTGGTTCTCCCAGCATGCTTTCATTATGAGCCCTCTTAATGAAGATTTATGCTGAGGGTTCTTTGATCACATGTTCTTACATGGAAAAATTTTTTTAATCACCTTTATTTATTTTTTTAATAAGACTGTACATCTGAAGCTCATGTAACATTGTGCATCAAATATAACTATACTTCTAAATTAATAAATAAATAGACGGATACATTTTGTATGGATCATTAACCCTAATCCAGGCTCACCTGCATGGTCTCCAAACAAGTGAGAAAACAGCAAATGCTGGGGTGCCTAGGTGGCTCAGTCGATTGTCAGACTTTGGCTCAGGTCATGATCTCCCTGCTTGTGAGTTCAAGCCCCACATCGGTTTCTGTGCTCACAGCTCGGAGCCTGGAGCCTCCTTCAGATTCTGTGTCTCCCTCTCTCTCTGCCCCTCCCCTGCTCACACTGTGTCTCTCTCAGAAATAAACATTAAAAAAATTTTTTTTAAAGAAAACAAAAATAGCAAATGCTACTGTTATAGCTGTTATCAAACCTTTAAGAATTGTTACATTTAACTAAAGAAATGGTATTTAAGGTACATAATTATAAATTTAGACTATATAACTGCATGTTAAAGTTTAATTTTCTATCCCATTTCATTAGTCATAATAGACATTTATGATTGTTTAAATCAAGTTTTTGCCAGTGAGCAGAAATTCTGGGACTAATATCCTCATAAAGAAAATAATTTTCATTGCTTCCCCTCTTCACCCAGTATCTAGAAGAACAAAGAGTAAAAGAATAAGTATATATGTACTTTCTGGGGGGGAATATACTTTCTGCATGCTCCTAAATCTACTACTCCACTTGTACTTGATATCTTTGCTAGTCAACAGATACATAGCCACCTGTCACTCAGTCTACAGCAGGGAAGAAAGTAACTATTTAGGAGAATTTCTGAATCATCTGCAAATCTGGCCTGAATAACAGGGCTAAAGAGCTAAGATGAAATCAGGGCCCTGAAATCAGGATGCCAAATCACATCGCCCAAGGAGGCAATGATTCACTCTTCACAATGTTATTTTTTAACGTACTTACGATAGCCACATTTTTTACAGCCTGCCCGGACACTGTCCTTGTTGCAACCTGAAATATAATTGGATAACATTTTAGCAGACATATAAAAGGTAGAAACATAAGAATTCCATCCCATGAAAAAGCTAAGAAACCACTTGTTGTAGAATTTCTTTAAAAAAAAGAAAAAAATATTCTTGACCCAGCTTAGTTAACACTATTCAATTGTCATCATTATTAGGAATCACTGGAAAATCCAATTTACTCAAATTACTTTCTTTGACAGTATTTTAAAAATAACTCTAGAATATATTTTTCTCTAATTTATTTATTTATTTTTTTTTTAATTTTTTTTTCAACGTTTATTTATTTTTGGGACAGAGAGAGGCAGAGCATGAACGGGGGAGGGGCAGAGAGAGAGGGAGACACAGAATCGGAAACAGGCTCCAGGCTCTGAGCCATCAGCCCAGAGCCCGACGCAGGGCTGGAACTCACGGACCGCGAGATCGTGACCTGGCTGAAGTCGGATGCTTAACCGACTGCGCCACCCAGGCGCCCCTATTTTTCTCTAATTTAACAGAAATACAGTGTTATAGTCAAGAGCTTAAACATTCCAAGAATTCTCTAACACTGAGCAAGAAATTCCTGAGTATTTCAGCCTGTCCCTCAAATGTAAAATAATTAACTACATATGTGTATACATATACATATTCCCTATATACTATCATATGTGCTAATATTTTTATTATATATTCTATTACATATATTAGTTATTATATATAGTATATTTATATACATGTATATACATATATATATATTTATACACACACACACACATACATATATGAATATTTGGGATAAAAAATGTTTTTCTGCTCTCCCTTAGAAGAAAAACAAACTGGCTTTATTAAAGGAACTGGTAAAAATCCAGAAAAATACTTTAAATGATAGGTATTATAAGAAACATCCAAATGCACCACTCAAATTCTGACAAGAGAAAACTATCAGTTACATATTCAGTCTGATCAGTTTTTAGAAATATTTAGAGTATTTCTGTATAATTAGTGGTACACACAAGAAATGTTGAAGATCTAAATAAGAGAGAAGACATAAATTGATTTTTTAATAATAAAATATACATAAAATTTATCACCTTAAACATTTTCGAGTATATAATTCAGTGGCATTAAGTACATTCATAATGTTGTACAACATCCTAAACACTAACTTTTTTCCTCTATAAATTTACCTACTCTAGGAATCTCA
The DNA here is from genome assembly GCF_018350175.1 of Felis catus. Taxonomy (NCBI): domain Eukaryota; kingdom Metazoa; phylum Chordata; class Mammalia; order Carnivora; family Felidae; genus Felis; species Felis catus. The sequence continues at coordinate 131,815,998 of NC_058368.1, forward strand.
TGTAAGTGGAATCATACAGTATTTGTCCTTTTGTGTCTGACTTATTTTACTTAGTATAATGTTTTCAAGACCATCCATGTTGTAACACATTATCAGAATGCCATTCCTTTTTATGGGTGAAATATATATATGGAGAGAGAGAGAGAGGGGGAGAGAGAGTTGAAACTACTTTTAATCTCCAATAAGGGCTTCCATCAGCCAGAGGGCAAGGAAAGAATTGCTCTATTATCTTAATGAAAGGCATCTAACTCCTTAATCTTTCATATGGAGATATAATCCAAATTTACTAAAAAAGTACATAGAGTGCAAATATAAAACAGTGCTAATTATAAAAGAAAGATCATTTTTGAACCATTTCTTTACTGTTATGAAGTCAAAACATCAGTCATTTTTTCCTAATCCCAATCGTTAAAATAAACATTATCGAGTTATTCTAGTAAAATACACTCAGGTCTGCTACAATGCTTCTTTTAAAAACATAAACTTGTTCCAATGCAAGTGATGTAAGACAGCACAATTTGAGCATAATGTGACTTTTGTCCAAGAAAAACACTATGTGAATGCACAAACTGGTACCCCATTGCTCTGAGACTCATAGTAATATACAAAACACACACAAGGACATAACCCAAACCATTTCTAGTGACCTTAGTTCAGTATGGGTGCTGTGAGCAGTGCCCATCCACATCTGGTAAAATAACTTTGATCCAATCATGTCATCCTCTTCCTACCATTCCTTCAGAACAATTTACAAGCTCTGATTCTTATGAACTGCAATTTCACAGCAAACTTCAGGTCTTTTAGAAGGTATAGTACCCTATTAATTGTAGTATTTATGTGCCTTTTAACCAATTAACATGTGCAAAACTGTGCTGTTTTTATTAGGTTTCTATAATTTTTTATGCATCACTGATGAAGTTCTTGAGTGTTGTGCCCCAATCTCATTTTTTCTCATAAACCTTGTGGATTTTACTGCATAGAGTGGGAACACATCTGCTGCACTGCAGCAGAACTGTGGAATAAGACTGGATTAATAATAAAATCTGAGGCTCTTTCATTATGAAATTGCCTGTTGGAAAAAAAGCCCAGAGTATCCGGGTCAATGTTAAGTCTGTTTCCATAGAAACCAAAGACGCTGAATAGACAGGACAAAACTGTTCTAAATGCACCATTACCATTCCCACAACAAACTAAAAATGTTGTAATGGACAGATCTGAAATGATCTCATCTCAGTACTTATGAGAGATTAGCTTATTTATGACTAACTCTATCTCATATTTTTAGAATGAACAAAATATGAAACTTTTCAGACAAGGTCATCTTCTTTAACAAAGTTTTAACTTTTACATGAAAGGAAAATGCCAGAATTCTAAATAAAGTAACTCCATATCAACTATGTTCTCACCAGTTTTTGGTTAAATGAAAGTTTCAAGCTTTGTTTGTCCATAATTTTCATGACTGCTGGGCCAACTGAATGCTTTTACCTAGGACACTGAATCTGATGCCTCTGACAAAGATATCTGGGACAAGTAACACAATGAAGTGGGGACAGTTCATTCATTCTCCTGTCAAGATCCAGTTTCTAGAGGCAGTGATGTCACAGAGAGCAGCAGTCCTAATCAGGTCTGGGACTGTGCAGGATCTTGGCTATGGATGTCCTTGGTCTTGTCTATTTTCCAAGAATTGTTATCTAGCATTTGCTTAGATTCTGTGAGCTCCCTGGTATCTTTCCTTTCTGCTTCAATTAACTAGTCAGTTTCTACTGTTTGGAACAAGAACTCTGCTGATACAATGGTGCTCCAGATTGGAGTCAAAGTGAATAGGAAGGCCATACTGAAAGGCCCTTATTACTTCAATCAGAAGTTATCCATTTCCCCATCTTAGGTTCTCATGCTGTTTTTTGTTCCATTCCTCTTTAAGGTTTGCTAATGCTATTCAGAGCAATAGAGCCTGGCTCCCTCAAAATGTTCCTATGTAATCATAACCTACAGTCCCAAGACCACCAATAAAGTCTTGTAAAATTGCCCACATCAAAAAAAAAAAAAAATTGGCAAAGACCAACAAAAACAAACTCAAAAGACACATAAAAATAGAGGAAGAAATATCTGCAACTCATAGCACCAAAAAAGGGAAATTATCCTTACCTTATAAAACCCAAAAAATCATTATGAACAAGACCAATAGCCAACAGGAAAAAAACTCAGCCAAGGAGCTGAACAGAATGCTCACAGAAACAGAAACAAGTTGGAAACATGGAGATCCTTAGCCTTATTCATAATTCGTGGAATGTACATTAAAATCTATACTGAGATTCTATTTTCACTTATCAGAATAGCAAAGATTGAAAGGGTTGAAGAGAGTTTGGGGGAGACACACTCTAATACAGTACTGGATAGTAATGTAACTCAATACCACCTCTATGGAAAGCAAGCTGACAAATCTATCAGAACTATAAATGTACATTTATACATTTATACATACATACAAATGTACATTTATACATTTATACATACAAAGTGCTACTTTGACCTAGCACTTCCACACTGGGAGATTAATCTTCTCAATTTACTTGCACAAATACATACTGACTTATGCACAAAGCTATTCACCACAGCATCATTTGTAACAGTAAAAGAGTAGAAATAATTTGGACATAAATAAATTATGGTTGGTCTTTACTTAATGATATTTGATGGTCTCTAAGATATAAAGAAAAAAGCAAGGTATAGAACAGTGCTCATGGTATGTTGTCATTTGTATGAAAGGAGATTAGATAAAATATCAAATTATGTATAGATTTTATTAACAGATGGATGGAGATATACAAAAAAATCTCTCTGTAAGGATATATATTAGGTACCTGAGAAATGGGGAACTGCCTCCAGGGGTAAAAAAGGGTGAGAAATATGTCACTATCCACCTTTTGGTACTTTTAAAATCTGAAGCATGTGAGGGTCCCTGGGTGGCTCAGTCAGTTAAGCATCTCACTTCTGCTCAGGTCATGATCTCAAGGTTCATGAGTGTGAGCCCCACATCAGGCTCTGTGCTGACAGCTCAGAGCCTGGAGCCTGCTTCAAATTCTGTGTCTCCCTCTCTGCCCCTCCCCCACTCACATACCATCTCTGTCTGTCTCAAAAATGAATACATGTTAAAAAATGTTTTTTTGGGGGGCGCCTGGGTGGCGCAGTCGGTTAAGCGTCCGACTTCAGCCAGGTCACGATCTCGCGGTCCGTGAGTTCGAGCCCCGCGTCAGGCTCTGGGCTGATGGCTCAGAGCCTGGAGCCTGTTTCCGATTCTGTGTCTCCCTCTCTCTCTGCCCCTCCCCCGCTCATGCTCTGTCTCTCTCTGTCCCAAAAAAAATAAATAAACGTTGAAAAAAAAAATTTAAAAAAAAAAAAGTTTTTTTTGGGGCGCCTGGGTGGCGCAGTCGGTTAAGCGTCCGACTTCAGCCAGGTCATGATCTCGCGGTCCGTGAGATCGAGCCCCGCGTCGGACTCTGGGCTGATGGCTCAGAGCCTGGAGCCTGTTTCCGATTCTGTGTCTCCCTCTCTCTCTGCCCCTTCCCCGTTCATGCTCTGTCTCTCTCTGTCCCAAAAATAAATAAACGTTGAAAAAAAAAATTAAAAAAAAAATGTTTTTTTTTTAAATCTGAAACATGTGGATTACCCTCTCAAAAACCAAACCAAAAACCTCCCTCAAACAAACCCAACACTAAGAAGAGGTGCTGTTGTGCAAGTATTCGTTGACAAAGGCAGACTGTACCCATAAATTCTTCAGGAAAGCTACATTACAGATTTACAAAAAAATTTTATTAACTGATGGTTTTAGGAACAAATTTAAGAGGTATTGATTTCCTTATTTGTTAAATACTAGCAAGGGATTACTATGGATCTAGAAAATTGTCAAACAACTTGAGTGGCAAGGAAGGGCATGGGTAACCAGTTGGCCTTTTACCTCCTAGTAACTTAAAGGAGTAGAGAATGCCAATTTCTCTAGATCCCAGAACATACCAGACAATTCTATATACAACACACTGCTCAGCATGGTGCGGATTCCCTAGATGTCCTCAACAAATGCTTGCTGCTTTGAGGTTAGAAGCTTAAGAAAATACTTCAGCACTTGGGAAACAGTAACTTCTGTTGCTCCCAGTTGCCAGCTATGAAACTAGATATAGTGTCTGCAGTGTTACTGGCTCATCTGAGGAATGACAGGCAATGGAAGAACAGGAATAAAAGTAAGAAGGACAACTGAAATAAAAATAATGATTATTTAGGCAAGGGAAGGGAAAAATGACAGAGGCAGAGGGACCTTTCCAGGGTGATGAAAATATTTAAAATCTTGATATGGATATAAAATTCTTCAAGCTATACATTTGTAATGTGCATTTTATTTTAACATGTAAATTATACCTTAGTAAAGCAGTTAGCATAGAGGGAAAAAAAGAAACAGTCTGTGAAAAGGGAGAGGTTAGAGAAGACTAAAAACCAGGGACAAAGACCAGAGGGAGAAAATAGGAGTATGTAAGCAAAAGGGATGCTTGTGGTAGTGTCCCTAACAGATGCCTCTGGTTATTCAGTGGCCCCCAGAGGTATGGCAAGACATCACACTGATCTAAATTTTTTTGTTGAAATTTCACATCACCTATGTTGCTAACTCAGTCACTGGGAACTTTAACAGTAATGTTTGGAACTTAGTATTATATTTTTCTCTTACTGTGTATTTTAGATTTGGGGAAGCCTGTCAAAGTTTTATTTACATTAAAATGTTTTCTATAATCATTAAAATTTAAAAGTAAATAGCTAAAGGGACTAACTATCCCTTTAAGTGATGCAATTAGCAATTGCAATCACTTCTGTCCATTCCTTTCATTTTTAATTATCTAGATTCAATTAGATTAGATTAGTTCCTTTTAAGCTTTAAGTTTTATATTTGGTTACTCCATTATAGTTCTATCATAATTTGGGAACTCTTAAAGATAACTTCAATTTATTCTGCTTTTAAAATTCAAATTGTAGGGACGCCTGGGTGGCGCAGTCGGTTGAGCGTCCGACTTCAGCCAGGTCACGATCTCGTGGTCTGTGAGTTCGAGCCCCGCATCAGGCTCTGGGCTGATGGCTCGGAGCCTGGAGCCTGTTTCCGATTCTGTGTCTCCCTCTCTCTCTGCCCCTCCCCCGTTCATGCTCTGTCTCTCTCTGTCCCAAAAATAAATAAAAAACGTTGAAAAAAAATTAAAAAAAAAATTCAAATTGTAGCTAGGTTGTATATACCACATAGATACAAATACCCATATATGTCTGCTAAAATTGAATGCAAAGTAAAACTCCAAATATTTAAATTTTTCTGATGCTTTATATTAAGAATTCATAGATATAATCCTTTCTTTGGGATCCTGAAATATTTTATTTTAATTCTCTGTGAATTTAAAAAATGGGTTAAAGGAGATCCTTGATGGATCTCCTAAGCCTTAGTGGCTCAGTGAGTTAAGTGTCTGACCCTTGACTTCAGCTCAAATCATGATTCATGGCTCCCGTTGGGCTCTGCACTAACAACATGAAGCCTGCCTGGGATTCTCTCTCTCTTCTCTCTGACCCACTCGTGTGCACTCTCTCTCTCTCAAAATAAATTAATTAAAAAAAAAAAAAAGAGGATCCTTGATGTAAACATTTTGAAAGAGCAGATGTCCTCATCTTTAGTTAAAAATGCCTTCAGAATCATTTGATACTCAAAAGGAGAGATGAAAGTAAATCAAATAATTGCTTATTTTAAACTACTGACAGGGGACTGCCTGGGTGGTTCAGCTGGTCGAGCCCCTGACTCTCGGTTTCAGCTCAGGTCATGATTCCAGGGTTATGGGATCAAGCCCTGTGTCAGAATCTATGCCCAGCAAGGAGCCTACTTAAGACTCTTTTTCTCTCTCCCTCTGCCGAACTCTCTCTCTCTAAAATAAAAATAAATAAACTACTGACATGAAAGAGCTACCATTTAAGTCAGTGTATAAAATGCTTTCATCCACTTGCTTCAAAATATAAATAACCCATGAAGGAAAAAAAGGTATAGGTATTATCAGTTTAAGAGACATGAACATTTGAATTAACTAATGAAACAGAATCACAATTACTGTTTAGTCTGTTAACTTTAGTACCAGATTCTGATCAGCAACAATTCTAGTGAACAACCCTCTAAATTATTATCCAATTATTATTATTTATTATGGGCTTATCTCTGAAACGAATGTTAGAGAAGCCATAAAGATGAATAAAGTCCCTACACTAAAGGAAATACAATATACTAGCTTATCTAGGACAATACATCCACAGCTATAATACATGCTAGAATATGCCACTGTAAAAAACACAAAACTCTACTGGTAAGCAGGAAGAACTGGCAGGCAAGACTTTCAGCTGAGAGACGGAGAAGGCTTCCCACAGGTACCTATGGACAGCAAAGGAGGGACAGTGATAACAAAAGCATGTAGGCAGCACGGTACATGAGAGGTTCTGGGAATAGCTGACCAAGTCAGAAGACTGTAGAATGCTTCAGAGGAAGGGTAGGAGGAAAGAGGAGCAAGAGTGATTTGGCCATGCTGAGGAGTGTGCACTTCACTCCAGCAGAGATGGGCACCTCTGGCATCACAACAGTTTAGAAGCGAGAGAAAGCTCGGTCATCAACCCCTTCACTACATACCCAGGGTCAATGAGCCTTGCAAAGGTTAGGTTGCTTGAAGAGAAACACAACATTCACAGTTGGGGACAAGAACTAAATTCTTGGCCCCTAGGAAAGACAGGATCAGATATATGGTTTCGGAAAATTATCTCAGCAGCAATGGGCAGCACAGACTAGAGAGAAAAGAAACTATGTGTAGTGTAGTTTTAGAAGTGAAAAGAAACTGGATGCATTGTAATTCAGAACTCTTCTCTTACTAAGATGTTATAGTAATGTGTTTTAAAAATTGGACTCACTTTGATATGCCAGATGTATTGTTAATTTGGCTACAGAAAATTCCCTACCTTGGCTATACAGATTTTACTGAATGAGAGAAAGAGTTTTTGTGCCAACCACATCAATAACATACATTGCCCCTTGAGCCAGGTCAACTCTCATTGGGGAATGGAGCATCATTAAAATGGATGTCAGAACTAATTTCAACAACTGTGAATGGGAAAAGCAATTGTTAAAAGAAAGTAAACTTCACTGGAACCTGTATTTAAATGTCACTTTTAAAATGACAACTAAGAGTCTATGATTTCCCTAAGAAAGTGCACATTTCATTGTGTTGCCTACATAATGGTGTATGCTTACGCTTAATGCTGTGGAAAAACAGCTGAAGTAGGCGACCATAAAATAGAAGAGGCTGATACTCATTTGTGGAAAGTAGCCCCATCACTTTATAGTCATATTTTGTAGTAATCACTAGCAAGACCTCCCAAGAAATGCCATGCTGAATCCATATGAGCATTATACCTAAAAATAAAAGAGCATAACATAATACCTGTCCTTGAGCCCTATTTTTCTTTAATACACTATCTGGATCGATCATCCAAGAAATTATCTTAACATTTTCTGTATCTGTATTTTCTAATGGTACTTGCATTGTGCTCTTACAGTGCTGTCATGCCTATTATCTCAATTTTTGCTAGGTTTAAACAGTTTATCCATGTCTTGCTATCCAGCTTAATGACACAATTTAAGATTATTACACTTTGGAGCATCACTATGAATTGGAAGCAAGTTAACCTGTCTATAACACTGGGTTAGGTTTAGAGCAATTTCAATAGGGACTTTTAAAAAATCACTTTTTTCCTTTCTTAAGTTGCCCATTTTCATAACTAGTTTTATGAGTATCACAAGCTGTGATACTGTGTCCCCTTAAGTGTCTATACCATCTGGGTGCTCAAAATGCTTGCTCAAGTAATAAAACCAGCAGCGAGAGGTCAACTCTAGATGCAGCCGTGAGGTTCAAAGATCACCAGCGCTGACTTAAATTATCAGGATGCCCAGACAAGCTACTCAGCAGAATGGCCTTTCTCTGCTAGTTCCTTCCATGATGATATTCTCCAGGCTTCAGCCACAGAGCTTCCCTTCACATTCTACACTGCTAACATAGTCACTGACAATGGTCTTAACGCCTGCTTCATGTGTGGATGACATTCTGGCTTCTTTCCTAAGCTACAAATTCTATCTCTCACTGCCTATTAGATGTTTCAATTTGTATGTCTGACTACACCTCAACACAGAGCCCAAATTGAAATTATCATCATCCCTCTAAAACCTGCTCCTTCTCAGGTGTTGCCTATTTTAGTAAAGAGTCTCACCCAACTGCCTAACAGTAAAACCCAAGCAGACCTCACTTCCTGTCTTACCTACCTACCCTGAATCAGTCACTGATTCCCCGTGATTCTACCAGCAAAAATGTGTCTCCAATCTATGGGCTTCTCTCCCTTCCTGACACCACACGTGAAGTATCATCATAACTTACCAGAATTTAATTGGTGACTTTAACTCCAAACTATCATCCTTCCAATCCACTGTGCAGCCAAAATGTTCTTTCCGAAATATGAATCGGTTTCAAAATGCTGAAATGGCTTCCCATAATCCTTGGGAAAATATCCAAACTATCTGTCATGGCTTCCAAGGTCCTTTAAGAGCTGGAAACCACCTTGTAAATTATCCTACATGGCAAGATGAGTAAGTGCATGGGGACTAGAAGAGTCAGACTGCTTACCTACAAGATATCCCTGAACAAGCAAACACTTAATTTCTTTGTCCCTCAGTATCCTCATCTATAAAATGGAAATATTAATACTTATCTCACACTGTGGACATGAATGTTAAATGAGATAAAATACAATGGCTTGACACAATGTGTGACACATTTGATACATAGTAAATGCTATTGACACATCTGATACATCAGTAAATATTAGCTACTGTCATTAACTCTCCAGTTAATTTCTCACTTCTCTCCCATTTCTATTAGGAGTTCCATCTATTGGGAGCATCTATTATCTCCTTTTCACTTACATATCCCTCTGGCTGCAACTTCCCCTCCCATCAATCCAACCCTCCTGGAATCCTTTAAGGCTCATCCTAAATGCCACATCCTCTGTAAAGCCCTCCTGTCTCCGTAGGTGCCCTTACAACGTGCTCCTGAAGGCTCTGTATTTTCCCTGCCATGCATTTGTCCGACTTTCTGGTACTTTCTCTTCACTGCTAAATTCTAAGTTCTGTGTGAGGAGCCACTGTCCTGTTCCCCACTGTATTCCCAATGCCTAGCACACTGCCTAGCACGCCCTTAATAGTCACGGTGGTGTGGATGAATGAGTGTATCTTTCCTCTCTCACACAACCCCTCTCCTCCCCAAACTGCAGTGCTAACAAAAGTGCAATATTCCTATAACACTTATCTGTAAAATACACTTCAGGGAAGGCTGCCACCGAACAAACACCGTCAGATAATACTGGGAAGGGCAGGTGAAAACAAAGTTAGGGGGTTCTGAACCACAGCCCTTCTCAGAGCCTTTCATAACCTGAAGTGCACTGTGAACCTCCAAGTTGTGTGTGCTTGAGCGGGTGGGGTGGGGGTGTAATTCTCACAATATCTCCTACAACCAGTGTTCTTCCGAACACACCGTCGCAGAGCTGATGTAAGGAGGTGCCCTCCCCGACCAGGACTTCCAAGCAAGCGGGTAGTTGTGGACGGGGAAACCTCTAAAGCACTTCTTTCGCAGGGTGCACTGTTTTTACGTCGGTAGTCAGTGGACACAGAATCTGCGCGCTGGAAGAACCCACAGACATCGAGGAATAAATCTTCTTTTCCGAATGCACGAAATGAGGCCCAGAGTGGGAGAGCGACTGACTGGTCCACGGCCACACAGGAACTCCATACAATAGGAAGGGAGAGGAGAACCCCGGACGCCAATTTGGTCCCCGGGACTTCCACTACAAACAGTGCCTCTTGGCTCCTGGGGTCCGTCAAGTGCTTGCACCTCAATTCTATTTTCGAGCCATCCCAAAGTTAGGTCAGTTTTTCTCGGCTACCTCCTAGGCCTACAGTTGCTGCCCCTCCTCCCCCACCTCCCCCCACCACACACTTTCCCTGTAAGCCTTCCAGCACAGCCGGAGCCTGGCTGGGGCGGGGGAGATAGTTTCTGTCTTCCTTCTTCCCTTCAGACATTACCTCTGGAGTGTAAACTTTTTCGTGTAGAACAAACGAACCTGTTAATTTTAACGCCTCCGCCTAAATCCTCATGGGCGCTACTCCCTACCCCCAGCGCACCCCAACCTACCCTACCCGCTCCTTTCCTCGCCTAGACCCAGAGGCCCTGCCGTCCGTCTTCACCTGGGACTGCCATTGCGCTGGTAAGAGGGGTCGCAGGAGCCGTAGGCTTTCGAGAGTACGCTCGCCTCCCGCCTGCCGCGAGGACCACAAACGGCGAGGGCGGCCTCTTCCTCCGACCGGCGCCGCCGGACTTCCCTGCCAGTCGGGGAAGGCCTCTGGCGATAGCGGAACCAAGTAACGATGATGCAGTTTCCGGGGGAGTCATATTTACAGAACACACATGGTCCGAACCATTGCTGCCAGCCCCGGGGGTGGAGATGAATGAAACCTGCACATACGTGTACTGAAGTAAACAACACCAACATTTATATATCCTTTTGTAAAAGTGTAACACAAATTTAGTTAACCTTCAGGTGCTTAATAATATTTTTTCGTTTCCTGGAGGCCATTGGAACCCCCCTTCTCAGGATTAGCGGTGCTCAGGCCCAGGAGCAACATGGCGGCGTCCGTGAGGGACTAGTTTTGGGAAAAGGTAGTGCTTGGTGCCGCTCATTTTGGGGCATTGACAAACTGGAGCTTTCTGCGACCACCCGATTGAAGGAAGCGTGCCACTGATAGGTGGACTGCTTTAGTGATCGGCTTTCCGTTCTCACTCACAATTAGGAGCGGAGCCCTGAGCACTGAGCAGCATGAGCAACATCTACATCCAGGAGCCTCCCACGAATGGGAAGGTGAGAGCCTCATCTACGGTACCTGGGCTCCCCAAAGTGATACCTCACCCATTAAGGGAGTTTTGGGGCGTTAGGGTTGGAAAAATCACAAAATGTCTTGTCCGTTACTCCTGCCTTTGGACAGGATTGCACCGAAAACCACCTACTGACACCTCTCGGCAAATACTTTGAGAAAAGTCCTCAAATAGAGATTTCTCCAGTGTCTGGCCACATTTCTTGCTTCAGCCTAACACATTCTAGGGCGTTTTCTAGGGCCTTAGGTAGAAACCTAGGTATATTTAAAATTGTGATTTTTGTTTTTCTTAACTTGTAAATCGCTCTTTCTCCATTCATTCTACAATCATGTATTGAATGCCTAGTAGTCACCAGGCACTGTACTAGGTGCTGGGGACACAAAGATGGATGGGTAAGGTCTAGTTGTTGCCCTAGAAGAGCTTATGGTTTTGTTTGGGAGGTAAGCAGGTAAAGAAAAACCTGATAAGTCCAATAGGCATGCTTATGGAGAGAGGAAGTCTAGTGCTACGGTAAGTACTAAAAAATGAGCCACTGAGGAAGAAGAGAAAAGCTTCGTGGAGGAGGTATCTTTTGAGCTGGTCTTAAAACATGAAAGTAGAGAATGAGAAATGTTCCCACATTAGAATGGGAGAATGATTTCCTGATTGATTTAATGGTCAAGGTATGTCAGTTCCCATCAAAGATTTTTATATGCAGTATGAGGCAGAGGAGTCAATAATGGAATAAGTATCACTGGGATTCTTAAACTGTGAGCTAGTCTCACCACATATGAAATGCGATGGACCAACATAGTGGAGAAAATAGTGGGACTGAAAGTACTTAGTTGAGGAGCGTCTGTATTGCTCAGTCGGTTAAACCTTTGACTGGGCTCAGGTCATGATCTCACAGTACTTGAGTTGAGCCCAATGTCAGGCTCCGTGCTGACAATTCAGAGCCTGGAGCCTGCTTCAGATTCTGTCTGTCTCTCTCTGCTCCTATCCTGCTTGTGCTCGCTATCTGTCGCAAAAATAAATAAACATTTTTTTTTAACTTTAAAGCACATAGTTGAATTAGGATAAACTAAATTTACATCAGATACGATTCTGTTGCATGACTATATCATAATTTATGCAGTCTTTTGTTGATCAACATTTTGTAATATAATAAGGCAATATGAAAACAAAAACAATAATGCTCTAATTGATATCCCCACCAAGAATTTTAGTGGGTGTTTTGAGATGGGCCATTCTTTTAATTCTTTGCTGTGTGAACTTCTCCTTACTCCTCATCTGTATCTCACATCATTGTAAAAACTCAGAATACCTACCTCGTCATATTTCCAGATGTTTTTTGAGGGTGATATCACCCTCAGTTAATAAACACTAGTAGAGAATAAAAATATTGCCCATCCTGCTAGTCAGGGCTTTCACACTTATTATTCCTTTCTTTAGTACACTCTGGCCTGCTCAAATGTCACCTTGGCAGAGAGGACTTTTCTGTTTACTCTATAAAATCACAAACTCCATTCATGTCCTGCATTCCAACATTCCCTGCCCTTTCCCTCTTCAGTTTTTTTCTGTGTACTTACTAGTTATTGTTTATTGTGTCCTCTGCCTCCCATTCTCCTCCCCATAGAATGCAAGCACTATGATGGCAGGGACTGACATCTAGAATGGTGCTTGACACATGGTAGGAGGAGTTCAAATATGTACTGACTGAATGAATGGATGGATTAATATTTTATTTCTCTTAAAGTATTAAGCATCAGTGACTTTGAGGTTATATTGCTGCTGATCAAGGGAAGATTTAGTTGTTTTACTCTGGAAGGAAGATTTGACATGGTCATAAAGAGGAAGACCTTTAACAAAGATACATGCCTGTACAGGAGATCTTTTATTCAACAAATATTTATTTAGCAACTAGCACATGCTAACCTCTATGCTAGGTTTTAGGAATACAAGGGAAAGGAAAACCAGCATTGTCTCTAATATGGAGTCAGTTGAGTGAAATGTACATTCACCAAATAATCATGTAAATAAGTACATGCAAACTGATAAATACTGTCCTTCTGAGAGCACTTGGGTGGCTCAGTTGATTGTCTGACTCTTGGTTTTGGCTCAGGTCATGATATCACAGTTGTGAGACTGAGCCCCTTGTCAGTCTCCATACTGAGCGTGAAGCTTGCTTGGAATTCTCTCTTACTTTCTTTCTCTCAAACTAAACTAAAAAAAAAAAATAAAAAAAAAATACTGTCCTTCTGAAACAGAATTGGGCTTACAGAGAACATCAGGCATAGCCAAAGTTTCCTTCAAACACAGTTGGGGATTTTTTTTTTTTTTTTTTTTTTTTTTTAACATAAGGCCAGTTGAGGACATTGAAGCTTCAAAGTTCTGTACCATAGAGAGCACATGGCAAGAATTTGGGCCTGGAAGGAATTTAAACAGATATAACAATATGTTTTCTCAGTGAATGTTTGTTTAGTGCCTATGCTGTCTAATGCTACATTAGGTACTAAAAGGATTAAGAGATATTCAGGATAAATGGGACAAAAGTTCCTCCCTTCAAAGAACATAGTATCAACCTGGGAAGTAATTGACTTACCATATCAGTGGTTGTTTATAAGTTGTGCTGTGTTTTGTTGTAACTCTGGCCTCTGAAGATGACACACAGAAATGTACCACTTGATAGAAATGTCTTTATACACTCAAGATGAAATTTCTATGTATTATGATCACTTAATTTAAATTGCATATTAATATTCTCTTTTTTTGAGAGAGAGAGGGAAAGAGAGAGAGCACATGAGTGAGTGGGGGAGGGCAGGGAGAGGGAGAGAGAGAATCCTAATCCCCACACCCAGCACAGAGCCCCAATTAAGGGCTTGATCCTATGGCACTGGGAGCTCATGATCCTGTGGCTCATGACCTGAGCCACAATGAAGTTGGACACTTAGCCGACTGAGCCACCCAGGCGCCCCAATAAAACGTTTCTTAAGAATAAACATTTATTGTGGCTCCATGATCTCATGGTTCATGAGTTCGAGCCCTGCCTTGGGCTCTGTGCTGTGACAACTCAGAGCCTGGAGGCTGCTTCTGATTCCGTGTCTCCCTCTCTTTCTGCCCCTTTCCCGCTTGTGCTCTCTCTCTTTCAAAAATAAACAAATAAACATTAAAATTTAAAAAAAGAAACATTTTATTAATCAAAGTATTGCCTTATTTTGAATCTTTAAGAAAGGGAGCACCAATACTTGGCAAAATAGTGATGGCCAAAAGAAATGTATGGAGGAAGGAGCCATGTGCCTTCTTTATAAATTCAGTAGCTTATCAGTGGAAAGAGTAAGAAACTCTGGTAAACAAGGTAGCCCAACTGTGTATGCATTCTTTTTACTGGGTGTAAGTTGACTGTGGCCAAAAATATAGAAGAAGAATAATTACAACAATAGTAGCTACCATTTTTTGAACATTTACTATTTTTCAGGTAATGTTCTAAGCAGTCTATGTGTAATAAATCATTTTGTTCTCACAAGAAACCTATGAGGATATTATTGTCCCTATTTTAGATAATAAAGTTGAGTCACAGATATGTTAGATAGCATGTCCAAAGTAAAAAACTTCCTTACCCTTTGTAAGTGCAAGGGTCAGTCAGTACTGGAATTTGAGCAGCTGACTCCAGAACCTGTAAAGGGAGGGATGGTGTGCATTAGTTTATTCTTTAGAGTAGTGGTTTCTTAAACCAGTGAGTGCACACTTCAGGGACTGTGCAAAACCATCATGAGATGCAAAGAGAAAAGCTACATTCTTCTGCTTGCATTTATCGTTTCCTTTGTGTAAATGTAATCTTTTTAAAAATTTTTTTTAAATGTTTTAATTTTATTTTTGAGAGAGAGAGAGAGACAGCATAAGTGGGGGAGGAGCAGAGAGAGAGGGAGACAGAGAATCTGAAGCAGGCTCCAGGCTCCGAGCTGTCGGCACAGAGCCCGACATGGGGCTCAAACCCACAAACCGTGAGATCATGACCTGAGCCAAAGTTGGACGCCTAACTGACTGAGCCACCCAGGCGCCCCTAAATGTAATCTTTTATATATAAAAAGGAACATGTATATTCATTTACTTAGTCACTTTTTATATGTCATGATGTAATTTTTCCTAATATCATGCTAAATGGATTACATTTCATTGTTAATCTGGATTAACTAGACCAGCCCTCACAGATTTCATATTGAAAGTAATATTAATAATGTAAACATAAGCAAACCACAAGAAAATGGTAGACCTGATGCCTCAACATGGGAAGTATGTAAAAAATTAGAAATTATTATTTTTTTTTTAATTTTTTTTTTCAACGTTTATTTATTTTTGGGACAGAGAGAGAGCATGAACGGGGGAGGGGCAGAGAGAGAGGGAGACACAGAATCGGAAACAGGCTCCAGGCTCTGAGCCATCAGCCCAGAGCCCGACGCGGGGCTCGAACTCACGGACCGCGAGATCGTGACCTGGCTGAAGTCGGACGCTTAAAAATTAGAAATTATTATGAAAATTATTTGAAATACGGATTTCTATTTATTGTTAATGATGAACTTTGTCTTAAGTGTATATTGTGCCTTGGCATATTTATCAGTAAGAATATAAAGCCATTGTCATTTTCAAGACATTTAAAACAAAGTGAGTAGAACAGGAAGATGGACCTCTATAATTTGAAAGCAACATTATGTTAAGTGAAAGAAGCCAAATACCAAAAGCCACACATTGTATGATTCCATTTATATGAAATATTCAATAGACAAATTCATAGATACAGAAAGATTAGTGTTTGTCAGGGCCTATGAGTAGGAAGAAATAGGGAGTGACTGCTAATGGGTTACAGAGTTTCTTTTTCAGGTGAGGAAATGTTCTGGAATTAGATTGTGGTGGTGGCAAATGTCTGGATTATACTAACAAATGCTTTAAAAGGGTGAATTGTTTGGTATGTGAATTATATGTCAGTAAAGCTGTTATTTTTTTTTTCTTTAAGTTTCATTATACCACTGGTAAAGAAGATTAAGAAATATTTTAAAATACTGTTTTTATGTAATGCTTTGAAATGTTTATCTTCTGTGACTCTTTCAGTACTAGAGTAATATAGTACTACATGTATTTAAACGTATTTATTTGGGAACTCTGTGTTCCACTTCCTTACCTCCCTTCCCACTTCCCTTTTCCTCTTCGCTAATAGGGATGCACACTCTGAAAAAGTTGGAGATCACTGTATTAGAGTTGCAAGGAAGGGAAGACATGTCAAGGGTCCCTTTAACAGTAGCATTTTATTTCAAGTATACAAGGGGATAATAGGTAGGACAGGATATTGTCTTTTGAGATATACTGTACTTTTAAGATTGGGATGGACACCAGTTTTCATGGAAAACCAGAAGGTATTACCCACTGTTATAGATACAGTCTAGGGAGTTATTCAGCCAACTCAATTTGCATCCCAAATATATACCTTCCAAGAAACTGAGAAACCAGCTGGGTTGGTTTGTCATGATAGAGTATTTACTTTGCACATAGTTTCATGCCATGCCAAGTTAGAAGGCCTTACCTTCATGAGCTGGTAGAAAGGAGACTTTGAACGGATTCCATGTACTGTAGATGATGATCTTAAGACGTACCATTTTAGTAACATATACAACCCAGAATTAGATTAGGAATGTTTTGTTTTAAATTAGGAATTGCATGATTTTGAACGAGCAACTAGAGTGTTGGTATATAAAAAGATAATTGTAAAATTGTCTCATAGTGTCACAATTTCATAGATTCATTGTTCTTTAGTTTCTTAATTTGCTATACCAATTTTATTGGAAGGAAAGCTGCAAGAAGCTTTCTTAATTAAAGCAAGTTTAAATGACTGATTTTTAAATGAATAAGTTTTTCTGATTAATAAAGGTATATGCTGCTTTTTCTTAAATCTTAAATTATTTCTGAAATTGCTGTTTGGAAGATATAAATGTAGGGGCGCCTGGATGGCTCAGTCAGTTAAATGTCTGACCTCAGCTCAGGTCATGATCTTGTAGTTCATGACTTCGAGCCCCGTGGGTTCTGGGCTGACAGCTCTGAGCCTGAAGCCTGCTTCGGATTCTGTGTTTCCCTCTCCCTGCGCCTCCCCAACTCGCATTCTGCCTCTCTCTCTCTCTCTCAAAAGTAAACAAACATTAAAAAAAAGGAAAGATATAAATGTATAATGACTTGTACTGAATGAATATTTTTACTGAAATATAGTTAACATACAGTGTTATATTAGTTACAGGTGAACAGTATGAGGATTCAATAATTCTGTACAATTTTCACTGTCATCAAAGTAAATGTACTCTTAATCTCCTTTATCTGTCTCAACCCCACCTCCCCTATGACAACCACCAGTTTGTTCCTAGTTTTTAAGAGTCTGCAGTTTGTCTTTTTTCTTTGTTTCTTAAATTCCACATACATGTGAAAACATGGTATTTGTCTTATTGTGTCTGACTTGTTTCACTTAGTATTATTTTAACATCTATGTCCATCCATGTTGCTGCAAATGGCAAGATTTCATTCTTTTTATGGCTGAGTAATATTCTATTGTGTATGTGTGTGTGTGTATATGTATACATATGTGTATATATGTATATATACGTATATGTATATACAGTGTGTATATATATACATATATGCACACATATATATGTGTGTGTATATATGTGTGTATATATACACATACTATATATATGTGTGTGTATATATACACATACTATATGTGTGTGTATATATACACATACTATCTATATCTATATCTATATCTATATATCTGTATATTTATACATATTCCACTTCTTTATCCATTCATCTCTGGACGTACACTTGCGTTGCATCCATATCTTGGCTATTGTAAATAATGCTGCTATAAACACAGGGGTGCATATATCTTTTCAAATCAGTGTTTTTATTTTCTTAGGGTAAATACCCAGTAGTGGAGTTAATTATATGGTAATTCTCTTTTTAAATTTTTAAGTAACCTCTGTACTGCTTTCCACAGTGGCTGTACCAGTTTGCATTCCTCTCAACAGTGTATGAGGATTCCTTTTCCTCCACATCCTTGACAACATTTGTAATTTCTTGTCTTTCTGATTCTAACTATTCTGACATGTCTAAGGTGATATCTCATTGTGGTTTTGATTTGCATTTCATTGATTATTTACATTGGTAGTGATGTTGAGCATCATTTCATGTGTCTGTTAGCCATCTGTATGTCTTCTTTGGAAAAATGTTTATTCAGGTCCTCTACCCATTTTTAATCGTGTTATTTGGGTTTTTTTTTTTTTTTTTTTTGGTATTGAGTTGTATAAGTTCTTTATACTTTTTATATTAACCCCTTATCATATATATCATTTGCAAATATCTTCTCACATTCATTAGGTTGTCTTTTCATTTTGCTGATTGTTACCTTTGCTGTGCAGAAGCTTTTATTTTGGTATAATCCCAGTAGTTTATTTTTGCTTTTGTTGCTCTTGCCTGAGGAGACATATCTAGGAAAATGTTGCTAATGCCCATGTCAAAGAAATTACTGTCTGCCTTTTCTTCTAGGAGTTTTATGGCTTCAAGTCTCACATTTAGGTCTTTAATCCATTTTGAATTTATTTTTATGTATGGTATAAGAAAAGTGGTCCAGTGTCATTCTTTTGCATGTAGCTGTCCAGTTTTTTCAGTACGACTTGTTGAAAAGACTGTGATATCCCTGTTGTAATTTTTTTAGTATAACAAGAAAAGCCCAGCAAGTTTTTAAAATTTTAACTTTAAAATTGAAAATTCATTAATGGATGCTTCATTTTGAGCAGCAATTCAACTGATTATCAAACCAAAATGATAATTTAATATAATGATGTTATATTCTTTCCATAGGTTTTATTGAAAACTACAGCTGGAGATATTGACATAGAGTTGTGGTCAAAAGAAGCTCCCAAAGCTTGCAGAAATTTCATTCAGCTTTGTTTGGAAGGTAAAAGTGTATCTTTCCACAACATTGAAGTCTGCTGCTAAATAGTGGTAATGAGTGATAGGAGTGGGTATGAATGATATGGTGTTGAGCTGTTGTGTCAGGAAATGGATAGAGGAGATAAAGATTGTCTTTCAAATAAATCTTTATATCTTTAGCAGAGAAATTTATCTCACCAAATAAAACTTTGATCCTTTTTGATCTTCTTGCCTGTTCTGTACTTCTTTCTTTCATCCTGTAAATAAGAGTACTCCCTATGATTGCCCCTAGTTCTCCACTGTCTTTACTCTTCAGTTGTTACTTCTCTCCAAATGACTGTCAGATTTAGAATTCCAGCCATTTCCTCTTTTCTTAGCTGTAATTTACATGTCAAAATGACTAGTGGACTTTTCTACTCCAATCTTCCTCTGTCAGCTATAGCTAAACCACACTGCCTTGACTTTCACCTGCATGATTATGATTGTCTTTTACCTGGTCTTTCTATCTAATCTCTTTACCCTTTTATTTATTCATCTGGTATTTGAATCCTCAGACAGCTTGGCTTCCTAGCTTTTCAACTTGGTTTCATTGCACTAAATAACTATATGGTTTCAGTTGACTATTATTTTATTTCCTGAGAAGTTCCTTCTTTCTTGTCCACATATCCACATACCTCCTTCATGTCCTCAGTCTTCTTTTTGGAATACTTTTTCTTTCCTTCCTTACTGTTTACAAGTCTACCCACTTTTTAATCTCTGTCCAAAATTCTGCTTTCTCCACGAAGCCTTCCATCCAGGATTCAGTGATGTCATTATAGATGTCTCTAGTCTGTTTTTAGACTGAGTCACAATTTGACTATTTTTCTTTCAGTAAACTTTGCAGAATTATATCCACTTGAGTGTTTTCTCCTTCAGAATATTCCCTTATAGAACTAAACATTCTAAACATTTTTGCAACTTGGCTTTGACGATACTTTGCATATGGTTTCAAATATCTCCTGTGGTGGCAAATCATTGTCTTTCTAAGTTATACCTGATTTGTAGAGACAGACAAGGTTAATTAGGTATCAGAAAACAGCATTTTGAGTCAAAGGCAGGGTGTGAAAGATAATTCAATATAACCAGTAAAAGGGTACAGCTAGAGCTCTCCAAGTAGATAATAATTACACAAATAGATAATTATCAGGGGAAGATTTAAAGTATAAAAATACCCAGAGCCTCCTCCCCCCCAAAAAAGAAAAAGAGAAGGACATCTGTGAAGACCATTATTAATAATTGCTATGGCAGGCAGGAAGGAAATTGAGTCAGACAGGTAGTACAGTCAGAGAATCCTCAAATTACTATCAACAGAGTCGAGAAACACAGTAGACACAGAAAAGTCAGACTTGTTTCTGGAAAAAAGTTTTGAAGACTCAAAAGCTCAAATTTTACAGGGGAAGACTGGAAGTACAAAAACATTAGAAAGAATGAATGGTAATTAACAATCCATGACCAGGTGAATGGAAGAAACAGAAAACATCTGGATATAATATGACAATGAAGAAGAAATAAAGTTCTTAAGTTAGGTCATGATGAAACTTAATTGGAACAACAAAAATTATTCCCCTCTATAGAAGAATACGTGGAGAAAGAGAATAGAAAAACCATAAGAAACATAACTACAGCAATTCTCTTAATTGAACAGGTGAGAGAGAGAATTATTACTGCAAAGGCTAACAAGAAGCCTGAGAAGGCTAACTGAAATGAAGATACCCCCAAATAAAGTCAAGTTTTTAAAATATAATTTGGAGAACCTCATTTAATTCACTAATTCTGTTACTTAAACAAGTCATGATATGTCAAGACCTTTTAGCATTCATATCGGTATTTTTTTCAAAAAGCGATGATTTCCAGAATTAAAAAAGAAATAAGTACAAACTTAGGAAGGTGGAGCCAGATATGGCTCCCAACTAGAATGCTGTTCATAGCGGAAGTTCTTAGTCTTTTTTTCCCCCCAGCTTTATTGAGGTATTATAGACAAATAAAAATTGTATATATTTAGGTTGTACATGATTTTTTAAAAGGTGTACAAGTGTGTACTATACATATACACTGAAATGATTATCACAATCAAGTTAAGTAATGTATCCGTCACCTCACAGTTACGAGTGTGTGTGTGTTTGTGTGTGTGTGTGTGTGTGTGTGTGTGTGTGTAGTGAGAACACTTGAGATCTTTTTTCTTAGCAAACTGCAAGTATACAATACAGTATTATTAACTATACTCACCATGTTGTACATTGAATCCCCAGAAGTTATTCGTTTTATATTTGAAAATTTATACCTTTTGACCAACATATCCCGATTTCTCCCACCTGCCAGCACCTGGCAACCACCATTTTACTCTTCAGTTCTATGAGTTTAACTTTTTTAGACTCCACATACAGAATTTGTCATTCTGGTGTCTGGGGGATGTCTTTAGTGTTTACAGAAATGAAAGATCTAGAATTACACAGCCTTACTCTTGGATTTCAGGCTTTGTGGAATAGTTAGGTGAATATTTAAAGGTGAGTGAAATTTTTAAAAAATAGGTTAAAAAAGAAGGAAAGGGAAGCTTGTTGCTTTTGATAGTTTTGTTGGTTCCTCTGAAGTATGAGGAAGGAGTAAAATTTTAGGTTGGCAAAACAAAGTGGGAAGCAGAAAGAGAAGTAGTTAAGAAAATCAAATTTTTTATGCTTTATGTAACTATTAATTTCTTTATTTCTATTTTACCTTAGATTTACTCTTTAAGATCTATTCTTGGGGTATTTGAGTGGCTCCGTTGGTTGAGCATCTGACTCTTGATTTCAGTTTGGGTCATGATCCCAGGGTCATGGATTGAGCCCCACATTGGGTTCCAGGCTCCAAGCAGAGCTTGCTTGAGATTCTTCTCTTTCCTTCGGCCTTTCTTTTCCACTTGTGCTTTCTCTCTCTCTTTCTCTCTCTCTCTCTCTCTCTAAAATAATAATTTAAAAAAAGTTAAAAAAAGGTCTATTCTTCAGTTATCTTTATCTCCTACCTCCTATTCTTTAGAAGTGACCAACATAAGTATAAATTAAGAGGTTAAAAGAAATATCTTTATAAAACTAAAACATTTGTTTAAAAAAATCCTAAGAGGCCAAAATAAACAGGGCAGATAGGAAACAAAAGGAGTTATAAATAAAAAGTTATTAATGATAATGTTTATAAAATTAAACGCAAACACCAGATTCTAGAAAAATACACATAAATCACTTAAAAGTGCAAATGTAAATTTCTATATGGTACTCGGCAGAAATATAATTAGATAAAGTGTACCATGATACCCATACATTGTACAGCCAGAAATAAAAACTATAATGGCAAATACCGGAACCACAGAGGCCAAATAGGAACTTTATTTCATATTTAAGATACATGAAAATGTCTTTCTTCAATAGTGGAGAAAATTTAGGAAGATATTACCAGACATAATGAAATGAGAAAATCACTTTCTTCACAGCCCTTATGGAAATGATACATAAAAACATTTAAGAAGAAAGTCAAATAAACATTATTGCATGCCACAAAATCTATTATAGTACATAGTAAACTATAAAGACAACCATAAATGCATTGTCAGCAGTGATATGAATAAGTTACATGGAAATAGAAATGATGGATATGGAGATTTTGTAGAATTTTGAAATTTTAGCCATGGTAGATTATAAAATTATGGTGTAGAGTAATTATAGAAAATTCCTACTCAGTATATATGGTATTATAATTTCATTCATCCAACAGGAATATAATTAGGAATATAAAAAGGAAAAGCTTAAAGTAAAAAGCCAATTATCACTAAAAGATTTAATAGGAAAAAGGAGTAAGATGGGTTATTTTAAAATTGGAAAGCACAAATAGTAAAGATCTCTTTCATATCCCCCTTCCCTCACATCTAATAGATTTCTGAGTCTTATTCTAGAGAATTCTTAAGTATGTGCCTCTCAGTAGAAGTCACAGTCATGGTTTACTCTTGGGACAACAGTTGCTCCCTGTCCCTCCAGCCTTGTCACTTCCTTCCAGTCCATTCTCTATACTGGGAGTTTGATATTTTGAAAAAGCAGATCTGATAAAAAAAAAAAAAAAAGTTGATTGGTTGCATATTATGGACCTAAAGGATTATTATCATTTTCTGATGTAGACTGGGGCATGTTGCATATTTAAACGAAATAGAATTTAAACGAAAATATTAAAGTTTGACCTCACATTTGTGTTGAACTTGAAAGTTTATAGATTGCCTCCACATTATCTTATTTAATCTTCAGAACACAGTGGATTAATTTATAATATTAATTTTATAATGAGAAAATTATGTGTACAGCATGTGGGGGATAGTTAATAATGCTGTATTGCATATTTGGAAGTTGCCGAGAAAGTAGATCTTAAAAGTTCTCATTGCAAGAAAAAGGAATTTGTTACTATGTGAGGTGATGGATGTTAACTATAAGACTTATTATGGTGATTATTTCACAATATATGCAAATAGTGAATCATTATGTTGTCCACCTGAAACCAATGTGATGTTAAATGTCAATTGTATCCCAGTGATTTAAACAGAGGGAAAAAAAAGAGGGGCATCTGTGTGGCTCTCAGTCAGTTAAGCATGCTACTGTTGGTTTTGGTTTGGGCTCAGGTTGTGATCTCACAATTCTGTGAGTTTGATCCTAGAGTTGGGCTTTGCGCTAGCTGTGCAGAGGCTCTTTGGGATTCTTTCTCTCTCCTTCTCCCTGCCCCTTCCCCACTCGCATTATTTCTGTTTCTCTCGAAATAAATATAAAAAAATAAAAAGGGGAAAAAATAAATGGAGTTTAAGCTAGCAGCTAGCAAAAGCCAAGACTCAGAACTCCTCCTGCATGCTGCATACAGGGTTAACCTGAATAAATGGTTACTTGAGGGTATAGGAGAGATACTTTTAGACCTCTTAGTTTTTAGTTTCTATTTGTAACCAAGGAGCACTTGTTTGCACTGGAGACCTCTTGTGCACACAGCCCAACAACTTCACTGGGAGAAGGGTTTGAAAAAATCAGTTGTTTCTCCTGTCTACTTCTTCCTATCTATCCTCTATACAGGATACAGTTGTTAGATTACATATTAGATTTTTTAAAATATGGATTTTATATCCAGTTATATCTTGCGAATGTAAATAATTATGAGGGTGCCTGCAAGCCACTATATTACAGTACTTTATGAATTATGATAAACCACATTCTTGTTTTGACTCATGAAGTGTCACTGAGTATCTATGTAATAGGTACCTCAAGAATTCTATCAGTAATTTTTCAGTACAGTGCCTGGCCCACGGTAGGCACTTGATTTGTATTTGTCATTATATGACTTAGGCTGTGTTCAGGTGCAAGTAGGAAAAGACTCCTTTCAATGTTATTTACATAATAAAGACATTCATAATCCTGTACGACCACACGAAAACTGATGTCAGGCAGTTCTGCAGGCTCAGCGAAGCTTTCAGGAAATTCTGCTTTTCCCATCTTTCTCTTTGCGAGCCTCAGTGTGTGACTGAGCTAGGCCTACACTCAGTAATTGACTCCACCTCAGTCTAGTCTGTTGCTAGTTGGGTTTTGTTTGTTTGATTTAACAATAATAGAGTCTGTTTATTCAGCACTTACTTCAGGGCTACACCTATATTCTACATAAATTTTCCTCTTGTACTCACCTGATTAGTTCATATAAGTTCAAAACCACTTTGGGTGAGATAAAAATAATTTTTTTTTCCTTTCATTCAGGGATCTTTTATAAGAGGTGAAATGTACATAACATGAAAGTAATCATTTCAAAGACAATTCAATGATATTTAGTATATTTGCTATGTTACACAACCAGCACTTCTGTCTAGTTCCAAAACAGTTTTATTATCCCAAAAGAAAACTACTCATTAAGCAATCACTTCCACTTCTCCCCTCTCTCCTCCCCTGACAACCACCAATCTGTTTTCCATTTCTATGGATTTACCTATTCTGGATGTTTCATATAAATGGAATCATATAATACATGACTTTTTGTGTGTGGCTTCTTTCACATAGCGTAGTTTTGAGCTTCATCTATGTTGTAGTGCATGTCGGTATTTCACTCCCTTCTTTGGCTGAGTAATCTTCCACTGTATGTAAATACCTCATCTTGTTTATTCATTCACTCATTGATGGACATCTGGATTGTTTCTTCCTTTTGCAGTTGCGAACGGCACTGCTGTGAACATTCATATACAAGTATTTGTTTAGTGCCTGTTTTCAGTTTGGGGGGTGGATGTATTCATAGAAGTAAGATTGATGGATAATTCTGTGTTTAAATTTTGTAGAGCCATCAAACTTTTCCACAGTGCCTGTATCATTTTACAACCCAACACACAATGTACAAGGCTCCAGTTTCACCACCTCCTCACTAACACTTGCTATTTTCCTTTCCTTTGGATGATAGCCATCCTAGTGGGTGTGATGTGGTATTCATTGTGGTTTTGATTAGCATTTCCCTAATGACTGATGATATTGAGAATCTTTTCTTATTCATATTGTCCGTTGTTGCTACTTCTTAATATAAACTCCCTGATTCAGTCAAACCCTAATTTTTGCCATTTTGCTCTCAACAACTTCTTTGCTCATGATTTACCTCACCGAGATGCCATGCTTCTCCCACATGCAACTTCTTTTCCTTGGTGAAGTCTCCCTCGTGATTTTAGGTTCCCGATAATAAGTACTATTAGGAGATCATATGCGATCTCTCTTGTATATTAAAAGCTTCCAAATAATATATTTATGTATAAACTGTAATGCAATTTGAGAGACTCCTGGAAATAAGTACAACACAACAACAGTCATGCTTTTTTGTAGAAATTGTGCTGTTTTGAGTAGGCATTTTATAATAAGTAGGGAAGAAAAGGTTTGGGTTTAGGAGCCTATTTAGCATTCTGGGGGGGGGGGAGATCTTGTGACTCTAATTATATTAACTCTGATAGCTATATACTTCACTTTAGACTTTGCTAAATTATTTTAAATTTCTTTCAGCATATTATGACAACACCATTTTTCATAGAGTTGTACCTGGTTTCATAGTCCAAGGGGGAGATCCTACTGGCACAGGGACTGGTGGAGAATCTATCTATGGAGCCCCATTCAAGGTGAGACTGAATTTTTATTGTTATTTATTTGCAAATCAATTTGGATCCCTTAATTGAAAATCACTGTGCCCCTGTGAAAAAACTACATTTCACATTACTGCACAAAATCTGGTATTTATCACATGTTTGGGATTATAAGGGATAAGAGCAGCACTTACCCTATCAAGCATTCTTTCAGAGTTGTCTTATTGCTAATTTTTTGCTAGATTGCATTCAGGTAGAGCTAATGGTGGTAGTGAGGAAAATGTGAGTCAGAAAAAAAGACTACATAACATAATTCTTGATAGCTGACTGTATCTGATATCTGCAACTCTGTAAATGTAAAAAGGTTTTAGAACATTTCATATGCCATTTTATTTTAAAATATTTTTTTTAATACTGTATGGAATTTATATTAATCTGCTTGGACTGTTACAACAAAATACCACTGACAGGGTGACTTAAACAACAGGAATTTGTTTGTCACAGTTCTGGAGGCTAGGAAGTACGGATCAGCTTCCTGGCATTCAATTTCTGGGGAAGGTTCTCTTCCTGGCTTGTCAACGGCCGCCTGCTCGCTGTGTCTTTACATGGTAGAGAGAGTGAGCTCTGGTGTCTCTTCCTCTTTTTATAAGGACATCACCGCTATTGGATTAGGGCTTCACACTTATCACATCATTTATCCTTTATTATCCCTTCATAGGCCCTGTCTCTAATACAGTCACACTGGGGGTTACAGCTTCAACCGATGAATTCTGGGGAGACACAATTTGGTCCAATGCAGAATTCATTCTTAATTGTGCACAGTAGACCCCTGTAGTGGAAAATGCATTACACAACAGGAAATCACAAAGGGACAGAAGAAAGAATTAACATAAAAAGTGTTAGAAAAAAGTATATTAATCAAAAATAGGTCAGTGATGGGGCACTTGGGTGGCTCAGTCTGTTAAGCATGTAACTTTGGCTCAGGTCATGATCTTACGGCTCAGCTTGTGAGTTCTGAGCCCCGCAGCAGGCAGGCTCTGTGCTGACAGCTCAGACCCTGGAGCCTGCTTCAGATTCCGTGTCTCCATCTCTCTCTCTGTGCCCCTCCCCTGCTTGTGCATGTGCGTGCGCGCTCTCTCTCTCTCTCTCTCTCTCTCAGAAATGAATAAACATTTAAAAAAATTAAAAAAAAGAATAGGTGAGTGATTTGTTAACTGCCAACACAGAACTAAAAAGAAAAAAAGAGTTAATGTCCTAGTTAAGGTATTAAAATCACAGAGGGTTCAAGTAAACACTAAATGTTTTTTTATCTGATGGTGCTAATATCATGTTCTTTGAATGAGTAAACATCATTAGTTCTTAAAGTGAGAGAATTTTTGAAGACATCATGTTTTTACTAATGAGATAGAGAGGGTCTGGAGTTTCTTTTAATTTTTTACTGGGTCACTGTGTGATTTTTGAGAACAACACTTGACCTGTTTGCTTTAATTTCCAGATGATAATGGCCTTAGAAAATGAGGAATGGGTATAATAAAAAAGTCTCAAATGTCACTATAAAACTATTTTGTATTTTACCAAATTGAGATGTCTCCGGATTTTGGAGCTTCCATCTAGTAGGAAGCATTCCTTTATTCTGTTATTCAGTGTAACAGAATAGCTCTTTTTGACAATTTCCTTCTAAATTGAGATTTTTGCCTATTATGTCCAGGTAATATGGTTACCTTGTTAAGTTTTTCAGTTAGGTCATTTTTCACGGGGT
The DNA here is from genome assembly GCF_018350175.1 of Felis catus. Classification (NCBI taxonomy): domain Eukaryota; kingdom Metazoa; phylum Chordata; class Mammalia; order Carnivora; family Felidae; genus Felis; species Felis catus. Next base: position 131,843,854 of record NC_058368.1, read on the forward strand.
ATACAGAGTTAGGACTCTTTGAGTTCAAATCTTTGACAATTATTTATTAAGGAAAAATAACTTTCTTTCTGAAAAGCATTGATTACATAACATGGCTATATTATAAATGAGTCTAGCATCAGGCCTGGAATGAAATTCTGTTAATGGAGAGACTAATGTAGGTTATGGAGCCCTCCCATAGCAAGAAATTCACCTTAGAAAGGCTTGCTCTCGCTCTTTGGAAAACTGGCAAATGGGACCAGTGCTTGTTCAGAAAAGATTTAACAAAGACCTGTAAAAAACAGAGTAAAACAATTTATAGTAGTTTCCGTGAATTAAAAACCAAGAAGAAAACAATTTTTTCATGACCTTTAGAACAGAGTGGGGAAGGGCAGTAGTTGAAGACTCTGCCGTGATTCAAAGATAGGTTTTTTTGGAGAAAAAAATAGAAGGTTCTAAAAAGTTAGATTACTTTGAGGGATGTGAAGAATAGGGGAATGAGTTTGAAATCACTTACCCTTTGAGTGTCTTCTTCTGTGTAAATATGGGCAGCTTTCCCATAAAATAGGCTAAATTTGTGGTTGTGTATATTTAGAAGATACTTCCAGGCTAGTGAAGTCAAGTTTAATAGCATCGAGGGAATAAACACTGGATTTGCTTATACTTGAAAATCAGTTAAATAAAACTTTAGCATTTTTGATTAGAAGTTGTATAGACCTTGTTTACTGACTATGAAGGTCCTTATAACTGAGATCATTCACTAAACTTTTTTTTTTTTTTAATGCTTCAGGATGAATTCCACTCACGGTTACGTTTTAATCGGAGAGGGCTGGTTGCCATGGCAAATGCTGGTCCTCATGATAATGGCAGCCAATTCTTCTTTACACTGGGTCGAGCAGATGAACTTAACAATAAGCACACCATTTTTGGAAAGGTTTGTGTCCAGTTATCTTCAGCTTCTATGATACATATGGACAACTTATCTAGGAGTTGCCCTCATAAAAATATTCCCTGGGTTATTTTTTTATTATTTCTAAAAATGGTGGAATATATCCCTTTTATAGTGAACTATGAAGGACCATCTGAACTTTATGTGTGTATGTTTCAAATAAGTCATTGATTATAACTTTAAAATTTTCCTTTTTCTAAAACATACTGATGGTATTAGCTACTGCATCACTCAGCTAATATTATTTCTACATTCTTAGAAACCTAGGCATTATCTAGGTAACAAGATTTAGTAGTTTTAAGTTTTCCTTAAAGTTTAAAGTGGAAATTATGTTAACATTAAAACTTTTTACCTGAAATACTACTTTGAATAGGAGCTATTTAATCCTGCTCACGTTTAGCATCATATGAGGGAATATCATTTCCGTAGAATTTTGAACCATTTTGTTTAAAGGAGGATTCTGACCGTTTTGTTTTCTCACTTTCTCTTCTAATTCCCACATTCCCACATGTGTTAAGTCTTAGGCATGTTACACATCCCTAGTGTATCAGCTCCCTCTGCTGGTTCAGTAGGAATGGTTTCCCCAAGCCTAGATGAAACTGGATTTTCTGATGATGAAGAGGAACAAACAAACTGAGCACAACTGGAAAACTGGTATTGCTTTAAAACTCCTGAGAAATGTTGAATCTAAGGACTCATGCTGAAAACATGTAGTACAATATTGTTGCTTAAAACTTAACAACGTAGGTTAAGAAATAAGCATTGGCACATTTGAACCACTCCAGCACAGGTTATCTGATGTTCAACGATTTCCCTTCCTGTTATTGAAAAAAAAAAAAGTAACAGCATATAATAAAATGAGATTTAGGTTGTCATTGTGAACCACTTTTTACAATTGCTATTATATACCTTTCGCACTGGAGACAAAGTATAGCTTAGTGATGAGAATTCAGAAAGGCCAACACTGTCGCTGTGTAATTCTTTGAATCTCAATGTTCTTCTCTAGATAAGGAGTATAAGGACCTGTATTTAGGATGTTTATGAGGATTAAACAAGATAATATCTGTAAAGCACTTCCACGTGTTCTTATTTGCTTGTTCTGCCCAATTCTAAAATCTAAATTTATTATTTTTTTTAATGAAAAGTTGTCATTCAGTAGGAGGTTACCTGGCATTATATTTTTATTTTTAATGAAAACTGATATTATATATATATTGGAAATTTCATAAAAATGTTATCAAGGGATTGAACTCCATTTCTCCTTTTCCCCCTTAAGATGAAATTGCTTTATTTGCATTATTACTATATATGCTTCTATATAAAAATATGAAATTTCCTTTTAGTTATTGAAAAAAGTATTTTCAGAAGTCTTCCTTTATTTCAAAGATGAATATAGGGGCGCCTGGGTGGCTCAGTTGGTTAAGGTCCAACTTTGGCTCAGGTCATGATCTCGCGGTACGTGGGTTCGAGCCCCACGTTGGGGTCTGCGCTGACAGCTCAAAGCCTGGAGCTTGCTTCAGGTTCTGTGTCTCCCTTTCTCTCTGCCCCTCCCCCACTCACGCTCTGTCCTCTCTGTCTCTCAAAAATAAATAAACATTAAGAAAAATTCAAAGAATAATTATAATAGTTTGCAGTTTTCTTATCTGATAGGTTACAGGGGATACAGTATATAACATGCTACGGCTAACAGAAGTAGACGTTGATGAGGAAGAAAGACCACGCAATCCACATAAAATAAGAAGTTGTGAGGTAGGAGCATGATTTCTAAGATACAGTGCTTAATTGATCATTTAAAAGAAACTGATTATTAGTATTTTAAACTAATGGATGGAGGCTTTATACTAAATCAATAGTACAACTCAGATTTTGTCTGTGTAATTTAGGTGCAATTTCTGGTTAAGAATTTTTTTTTTTTTTTAATTGAAGGTTTGACTTCAAGGAAGAGACTTTAGCTGATAATCCAATGCATGAAAAGCTTGATTTACAGTGGAAAGTTAGAGGAATTAGACTTGTTTAGCTGAATGAAGTAACTTCCTAAGTAATTTAAGAGTGATCCTTCATTGAGGAAGCAAGGTCCTTAAGAGCATTTGCTTTGGGGTCAAAACCCTTGAGTTTGTCTTCCTTACTAGATATTAAGGTTTCTTGAATATTTTTCCTCTTTATAAAATAAGGATAAAATACACTCTACTTAATTGCACATAAGATTATTGAGAGAATACAATGAGACCATGTAAGTGGAAGCACTTTATGTAGTATATATATTAGACTTATAATAGTTATGTGAGCAAAAAATATAAATGCTAATGTCAACATAATTAAATATTGGTCTTAATTTTTTGTGAAGTTTTAAAAAATGGAATAATGTTTTCAAAATATTTTTTCATAGGTTTTGTTTAATCCTTTTGATGACATCATTCCCAGAGAAATAAAAAAGCCAAAAAAAGAGAAACCAGAGGAGGAAGTAAAGAAATTGAAGCCCAAAGGCACAAAGTAATCATAATAGAAACATTTTTCTTCAGATTGAAAAGCTGAAGAATTCATTTAATTCATTTTATTTCCTTTTGTAACAACTGTCTACAGTGAAGGGGGAGGCCAGTGTGGGCCAGGAAGATATCTGAATTATGCGGTTTTTCCTAAAAATTCATTTCTTATACTTAAAAACTGTATATAACTTGAACTTAATCTGAAGAAGTATTGTGTCAGCTGTCTATATGAAATCTGTATTAATAAACATAAATATTTATGATCACTATAGCAATTATTTATATAAATGAGTTGAGAATTTTTGTTTTTTTTACTAATTTTTCAATTAATATATGCTCAGTATAAACAACTTGGAAAGTAAAGGATGAATGATATAATGACTGCATGGTTACATAATTGTTCGCTCCTGTGTTGGAGTAAATAAGTTTCAGTATTTTGTGAACAGTATTTTTCACATTATTAGTTTTGTCTATTTTATAAAAATAGATATCAGAGAGTCAGATCTCAGCTTGATCTTTTAGTGATTTCCAGCGTCCATATTAGTTATTTTATTTTATTCCTAAGTGATAGATTCAGACAGTTCTAAGTATAATCCTGCCTCAGTTTATAAGAAGCAAAGTGTGTTAATATTTCTGATCCCCAGTTTCCCCATCTTGTAAAATGGAGATTATAATTACAACGTCTGGTTGTTATGAAGATAAAACAAAAAGAGGAATTTGAAAACACCCAGTGGTATGGGTATTCAATACATATTTGTTTCTTTTTGTGACATCCTACAATATAAGTTAAGTCACTTTTATAAACTGTCAAATATGAGCCACTTTAATAAGCAGTTGATGTCTTGTGGCAAAATAAATTCTTATATAGCTATATATTTGCTCTCCTATTTTTTGATTCATTTATTTTGACTAGTTTATCTCTGAGTGAAAGGTCACTGTCACCATATTCAGATACAGTATTTCATCACTATTATTTATCTTGGCAACAAGCCTGAAAGCTATGTGTTTTTGTTTTTTGTTTGTTTTTAATTCATAGCAAATATCTTAGGGATGATTTGGTAGTCATTGATTCCATCTAGGTTTTGAAAGAAAATTCCTCTTTGTTGCCAAATCTTTTATTTTTCCAATACTTGAGAGAGAGTTTTAATAACTTATTATTTATCTTCCTTGAGATGTCTTTAATTTGAAGCCTCAGAGAAGACAGTTTCTTCTTCCCCATGGGCTCTTTTTTTGTTAAGATTATTGCTTATATTTTTTTTATTTGACAATTTTGCATAACTTTTATCAGTTTTTAAATTTTGAGACCTGTTTTGGAAGATGCTAGATTAATTGCTTCCCATTTGTAGTGCTCTTGGGGCTATATATTTATTAGTTTTTCAGAAATCTCCATTTTGTTAACCAATATTTATATATATAAAAAAGCATAATTATTTCTGTCATGCTTGACTTAGTATACTTAATGGTCGTGCTCAGGATGGATTTTAGTCATTAGTTTCATCTAATATGTGAAGTATCTATGGTCTGAAGCCAATGCCGTAACATTATGCTGAAAATACAGATCCTTAGTAGATTTCTGCTGAATCCTAAGTCATATTAGATACTGCTGAATGGTCAAAATGTGTTTCTTCTTGTATATTCTATTCTATTACTTTGAAAATGCAATAAGTTTTGTTTAATTTTTTCTTAATTTTCTTTTTTCCTTTCTTTTTTTTTTTTGATAAGAAATTTTAGTTTACTTTCATTTGGAGAGGAAGCTGAAGAAGAAGAGGAGGAAGTAAATCGAGTTAGTCAGGTACAACGCTAAGTTGCCCTTTGTTCTGAATTATAAAAGGTATTTTTGTATCTCCTGCTACATGTGGCACAGCATGTTTTTCATAGTACACAGTCAGGAAGCGTTTGTCGAACTGATTTGTAAAATGACCTGTTGTTAGTAATATTTACAATTCCTGAGATGATATATCCTCTTAAAATTGTAATTTCGTGGGGTTTTTTAACTTGGCTTTTTTTTTTTTTTTTAATCAGTCAGAACTAGAGTTAAAGAATGACTCAACTTTGTGATTCAGATTTTAATTGCTATTTAAATGATTTGCTAGATGATAATGATTATGATCATTATTATAATAAATAGTGACAGACCAAGGTCTTACATTCATTTTAATATTATCTATCTATATATTATTAATGTCATTAATTCTCATCACAGCCCTTTAAGATACATATTATCATTATCCCCATTTCACCCATAAATAAATTAAGGTATAGATAGATTATAATTTGCTCAGTCACACAACTAGTAAGTAGCTAGAGCTGGGATTTGAACCTATGTCTGCCTCAGTATAAGATACATGTATTTGGATTATATATTGCCTCCTGGCCTTTGACCCTACCAGTGCTTCCATTAGGCCTGTAAGTATCATTTTCCTGAATATCACTTTTATCATAGTATACATTGTGAACACCTATGGTGCCTTGCCATTATTTAGAGCAGTGAATCTGTTAAATATACTCCAAGAAAATCATCCTCAAGGGTTTGTACTCCCAAAGATTCTGGTATGTCTTCCCACGGATGATGAAGAAATTATGGAAATTTATTTAGAGAATCAAATTGGGGAGGGATGGGAAGGATGGAAGGAAGGGGAGGGAGGACTGCCTTTGATACAGCAGTTTGGCACATTATAATAATAGTGGAGGGTTGAAATGCAGAGTTTTTAAAAAGTGGACAATTCCTGTTCTTACATCTGTTTGTAAAGAAAGCCATAATGCCTTTAAACCACTCTTCTGTAAATAGATTACCTTTTTGCAGTGTTTAAAAAGAAAGAAAGAAGATTAGTGAACATGGAGACCTAAAGGATTAGGTTCAAAGTTTTATCATAGTAATTAAAATTCCATAACTTAGCACTGCCTTTTTACTTTAAAAAGAGTCTTTTTATAACTTGGGATTTGAGGTAAAAATGTTAGCATATCTTGCAGTGAGAGAAATGCTATGTGTATCACTGTGAATGTGGCACAGTTTACTATTTTTTAAATCTAGCTATTGAGATACCTTTATAATGAAACTACCACTTAACTTGCCTCATTGAAAACTGCTTGTTTGATTGTAGACTTTCACATGAAAAATATTTTCTGACATCTGTTTTTATTTTTTTTTTAATTGTTTTTTTTTTCAACGTTTTTATTTATTTTTGGGACAGAGAGAGACAGAGCATGAACGGGGGAGGGACAGAGAGAGAGGGAGACACAGAATCGGAAACAGGCTCCAGGCTCTGAGCCATCAGCCCAGAGCCTGACGCGGGGCTCGAACTCACGGACCGCGAGATCGTGACCTGGCTGAAGTCGGACGCTTAACTGACTGCGCCACCCAGGCGCCCCAATAGTTACCTATTTCTAACCAACAGTAATGACAGCATTGATTTAAAAAGCACATTATTTTTACCCTTGTTTTTAATTCTTTATCCATATACTTCCCTCATCACTTTAGATCCTCTCCCCTTTCTCTCTGCCCCTCCACTGCTCATGCTCACACACACCTCTCTCTCTCTCAAAGATAAATAAACATCAAAAAAAAATTTTAAAAAGAGAAATGTTCTGGTCATAATTTTTGTCTTGCTGTCTTCAGTGTCCTTGAGTGATATGTTTGATACCATGGATTCAGCTACCACCTGTATGCTAATAATTCTGAACTCTAGGAACACAGCCCAATATTATTTCTGGGCTATTATCCCACATTCTTGATTTTTTCTCTAGGAAACATCTCTACTTCAGGTGTCAAAGTTAAATACATCTTTATATGAAAACCTCCTTTCTTTAGGCCTGTTCAGTATCATTGATCACTCTGGCACCCCAGTATGTCTGAAGTTATCTTCTTTAGATGTCAGAGCACTAGTTTTGCATTATTCATGATTCAAATTTGTGCCTTATTAAAATGAAAGATATACTTCATGTCATGATCCTGTGGGTATATTTGTAAATGGACAAAACCACAAATGTCAGATCTGGAAGTTGCCAGGAGTCCCTTTCACTGATGTTTTCTGAAGATGTCAAGTTTCCTTACATACCCATGCCTTCCCCACAATACCCCCACTCCTGTTTCTCCTTTTGTCTGGAGTGTCTTCTCCGTCATTTGACTCCACTAGATTTAGCTCCACTATAAATAAATATTTATTTTATGTAATCTCTAAAATGGCCATGTGATATAGATATTATTCCTATTTAAGCAAAGAAATCAGTACTCAGGCTAGGTCACTGTGCAAGACCAATGTAATTAAGAGGTAGTAAAATCAGAGTTTTGGTCTTAGGTTTCTATAGCCATTTAAGTCTCAATTATGATTCAAGTGCTCAGAAGCTGCCTCCTCCCAGCCGAAGCCATCTAGAAGGCTGGTGGGAAATTGCATTGGTGGCACAGCATTCTGGGGTGGAAGGCAGCTCAGTGCAGCTGGCCCCCTGCTGTTGCCTAACTCCCACAGGGTCCTGGACATCAGGCTGAGCCAGGGACAGAGCCAGGGTAGGAGAAAGGAGCTCTTCTGTCATTCTTTTTGTCAAATTAAATTTCTAGTCTGAAGTAAGTTTTGTTCAGTAAGTTTAGGATTGACTTTACTAGGAAATTAGTTTGAATTTTTTTCTATTTGTAACAACAGTATGTGTTACATGTTTAAAGCATATCTTCTGCTGCTGCTGCTTACTATTATTGTACAAAGTAAAACAAACAAAATGTTTAATTTACACTGAATATCGTGAACTTGATAAAAGCAATTTGTGTTTGCTACAAGGTTGAAATGCAAAAGGAGAGCACCGCAGATAGTGTTGTCTTGCCCTTTATGTTTGCTCTCAAACCTGAAAAACACTTCACACAGTGGAAAGACTAAATTCGTTCCTTTTTGCCAAGAAAATTGCAAACCACAGTCCATTATCAAATGAATAGTATAGGCCTAGTATTGTGTCATCATATTTCTCTCATCTGACTCTGTGCTGTGTGATAAAATTATCAAATGTTTGTTTCTGACCCTCAAATCTGTATCTTTTAGTTGGCTTATTCTTCTTTTCACCAGCTGCCTACTGGCCATCTCTCTCTATTTGAATATCTTACTAGTAACCCAAGCCCTAGCCAAGGCTTAGTTCATTATCTTTGTTTTCCAGACTTCTCCCTGTTCTGTGACTTCTTTTTCCACTCCCTGGTATCAGTATCCTCTAAAGAAAAATTTTAGATTGCGGTGTTTTTCTTACTTTTTTCTCTGCAAAACCAGTTTGTTGTAGTATTCTACCAATTTTTCATCCATAACATATCTTAAATCTATTTTTCCTTTTAATTTTTTTTGCTACTACCCTCATTCAGGCCTTCATTTCTAGCCTGGGCTGCTGCCTTAGTCTATAGACTGGTCTCCCAAGTTCTTACTCTTTATTCTCTTTCACTCAGAACAGTCTTCCTGAAACCCTGAAACCTCTTTAAGATGTCACAGTTACACTCTGTTAACTCTAGAAGTAAGGCCATGATCCCCCTTTACCAATTCTGCCCTCTGGTCTAATACTTCTTCTTCTTGTTTTGTTTTGTTTTTTTTTTTTTAATGTTTATTTATTTACTTTGAGGGAGAGAGAGAGATCGCAAGCAGCGGAGGGGCAGAGAGACAGAGAGAGAGAGAATCTTAAGCAGGCTCTGCACTGCCCAGAGCTCCATGCGGGACTCAATCTCACCAACACTGAGATCATGACCTGAGCTGAAATCAAGAGTCAGACACTTAACTGACTGAACCACCCAGGCGCCCTTGTCTAATACTTCCTAAACCATTTAAAACCACTGGAAAATAGGTCCAATACTTCCTTAAAAATTAAAAATTACATTCCTACACCCCATTTCAGACCTACTGAACAGAATCTCCAAGGAAGGGGCCTGAGAAGCTGTACTTTTAATGAATTCCCTGGAATTCTTATCAGGGAAATGTAGGAAACACTGTTAGCAGACCTGAACTATTTGCTGTTCTACATAAATGTTTTGTATTTTCTTTTCTGTGTGTCTTTGTTCACGTTTTTCACCTGCCTGAAGTCCTATCCCATTCTGGATGTCAAAGTCACACTTATTTTCAACACCTAAAATACCATCTTTCTAAATGTCTTTTCTTAATTGTTTCTTTTTCTGATCTAACCTTTGCTTCTCTTGTGACAGTTAACATTTTCCTTTTAATAACATCCATTTTGTTTTATTACACAAGAAATATGTGACTGTGTTCTCACTGTATACTACTCAAACATTATACCCTTTTCTTTCTTCCATATTAAGTGTGTAGAGTCCTGGGCTGTGGGCTCTTTGATGGTAAACTGTGTCATCTTTGAGTGACAGTAGGTTGGAGTAGACATAGCATGGATTTGGGATCATACACACTCATATTGGCACTTTGCTTTCCACTGATACTTTGTGACCTTTACTTAGTCTCTCCGAGCCTTACATCTCCTCCTTGTAACATGAAAATACTCTGAACCATTTAGATTGTGAAATAAGGACGTGGGTAGTCATTACTTCGATACAATATGCAGTCTTGGAAAATGTTTTTGAAAGTCAAATGTCTTAAACAGTATACTCTATGTTATAATCTGTATTATATTCTCAGAGAGCTAAAGAATATCAAACAGTCTCTAATATGATTGTGATTATTATTCAGATGCTGCTGCCCTCATGTTAAAGCAGTCTAGAGGGTTGGGTTGGCAAAAAACTTCACCAACAATTTGGGGTTGGAAGCCTTAACTCCACACAACTGCCCTAGTGCTCTTACTGAGCACTCCCTGGGACTCCTGGATCATAGCTTGAGCAGCCTTGAAGGGCATCCTGTACATCATGACACACCAACAACCCATTCTCCACATGTGAATGGGTCTCGGCACACTGTGCAGAATCTTTGGCTTACTGAATTTAGCTATTTGGTCTGTTTATATAATGGAGACATGAATAAGTTTAGTTTGAGAAAATACAACAACAGTAAAAAATCATTGCAGGTTGTTGACTTAGAGGAAAGGAAATTCTCTAGAGGGCATGAGACAAACTCCAGAGCCAAAAAAAAAAAAAAAATGGAAGTATATTTTATATATTTTCCTTTTGTACTATTCTTCAGACTTTGAGAACTGTTCCAATACAGTTTACCTTTGGGGTTAAATGAGACCTTGCTAAGAAAAATGAATGCTAGCCTGAATATTGGAAAAGTATGACCAATAGATAAAAGTAAGACTTACTGTTTTTAAATGTATGTAATAATTAGAACCAAAGTCAAGTAAGTGTCTTTTACAATGACCAAGAACAATTTTCAGTTTCACCGGATGGATGAAATTAAATATTTCTAGAAGTCTTGAAAATAATTGTTTCATTATTCATTTGCTTATCAAGTTCATTGACTCCACAGTGTGTTAAGCTTTATTCCAGAACCTGTCTAACATCACAAGTTAATAATGCTGAAGTCTGAACTGGGGCTTTGGGGTTTTACTTTATGTGAAAGTAGAAATAAGATAGAACCCCTCTGGTTTATGGATTATCAGTGTGGGATTACAGAGACAACTTCACCCCACTCATTTATTCCTGACAAAGTACCTCTCCCACATGGGTTAGCTTTCCTTCATTATTTATTTCAGTATCTTTCTACTACCTGATAAAATCTCTTTTAGAATAATAGAATTTTACAGCTCAAAGGGATCTAGTCCAACTTCCTTCCTTTATAGATGAGGAAACTGAGACTCTAGTTAAGTGACTTGCCAGACTGACTTCATTTCCTTTTTGATAGGATTGCATGATAGGAGGATGCCATAATAACATATCTTGAGTTCTGGAAAGCATGCTGTCAGAGTCTTGTGGACAACACGAGGAAATGCGATCTGGGAGATATTATAGTCAGATGGGTTTATAGTTGATTGAATACTTCTGCCCAAAGAGTGCTTTGTTGTCAACCTGTGCATGATTATTTGAACTAGGAAGTTAAAGTGGAATAGGAGTACATGTAAATTCTGTACTTGAACTTAATGCAATCAGCTGAATAGGTATAAGACTTTATAGGCCATAAGTCCTAGTTGAATTATGAAGAGTAAGGTCTCTGAATAAGGAATTTAACATTCTTTGCATTTGGGGGGATCACATTTGCAGCATTTTGTTCAGTTCAGAACACATTTAAGAAGGATACTGACAAACCAGATGCATTCAGAGGAAGGGAGGATCTTGCGGAGGATGGGGATGAAGCCAAAAACCATTGCACATGGAGAATGCTTGACGAGCTGGATATACTTTGAAGATGTAAAAACTAAGTGAAAATGTGGTCCTAGGCTTCAAACATTTGGAGAGTTTTTATCTGGAGGATCCCTGCCTTTGTTTTGCTTTCTTAAATAATAGTTTTATTCAACTGTCCGTACTGGTTTAAAGTTTACTCCCAAATCTTTGTGTCTAATTTAAAAACAGATGTCATGGGGCGCCTGGGTGGCGCAGTCGGTTAAGCGTCCGACTTCAGCCAGGTCACGATCTCGCGGTCCGTGAGTTCGAGCCCCGCGTCAGGCTCTGGGCTGATGGCTCAGAGCCTGGAGCCTGTTTCCGATTCTGTGTCTCCCTCTCTCTCTCTGTCCCTCCCCCGTTCATGCTCTGTCTCTCTCTGTCCCAAAAATAAATAAAAACGTTGAAAAAAAAAACAATTAAAAAAAAATAAAAACAGATGTCAGAAAATATTTTTCATGTGAAAGTCTACAATCAAACAAGCGGTTTTCAATGAGGCAAGTTAAGTGGTAGTTTCATTATAAAGGTATCTCAATAGCTAGATTTAAAAAATAGTAAACTGTGCCACATTCACAGTGATACACATAGCATTTCTCTCACTGCAAGATATGCTAACATTTTTACCTCAAATCCCAAGTTATAAAAAGACTCTTTTTCTCACCCATAAAAAGTTACATGGATGGACAAATATACCACTTTTGAGAATAAAATAAGAATGCTTTGTCCTATTCTCATTTATTCCAAGAAATTAAAGTCTCCCAAAAGCTTGGATCTGGGGGTACACACAGCATGAAGACTGCTGCCAGGCCTTTTGCACAGAAGTTGTCAGAAATGTTGAACAGTCTAATTTACAAACTGTTCTGGCCTGATTAAATTGTATTAAACTTTACTTGTCCTAGTTGTTTATACTTAACTAGTTTTAAAAAGATGTTAATATATTTGTATTCATCTCATATTTCTGCTGTAACTAATGACTATCAATTTAGTGGTCTGAAGCAAAACAGATTTTATATGGTACATTTCTGGGGTCACAGGTCCAAAACAGGTTTCCCTGGGCTACATACTGGGGTATTGGCCGGGCTTCCTTCCTTCTGGAGGTTCTGGGAAGAATCTCTTCCCTTCACTTTTCCACCTTTAGAGCTCATTTGCATTTCTTGTCTTGTGGCCGCTTCCTCTAGCTTCAAAGCCAACAATAGCCCGTAGAGTCTTTCTCATGCTTTATCATTATGGGATGGACTCTACTGCCTCCCTCTTTCACTTGTAAGGACTCTTGTGATTACATTGGATGTACCCTGATAGACCAGGATAATCTCCCCATCTCAGAATCCTTAATTTATCCACAAAGTCCCTTTTGCCATGTCAGGTAACATATTCACAGGCTTTGAGGACTAGGATGTGGACATCTGTAGGGGGTCATTATTATACCTACCAATCTCTTTGTATTTAAACTGTACTCTATTCACTATACCTAATAGCAGACATTGCTTGTAGTTTGTTTTAGTTCTAGAAGGTAAAACTAGGACTGGTTGGATGGTTAGAAATTGCACGTGGATTTTTTTCCCCTCCAATTAGAAAGAGAACTGTCCAAGAAGAGAAGACTAGAAGAATTTAAAAAGGGTGGGGTGTGTGTGTGTGTGGTGTGGTTGTAAGCTCCTTTCAGGTGTTGAGATACTGGTTAGTCAGCAGTGATGTCAAGGAGATTCCTGCTTTGGGTGAGAGACTAGATTAAGTGGCCTATGAGATCTTTATTTTTCAACTATTAACTCTGGTTCTGTGCTAAAGGTCAGAGAATGTGATCGGGTTCTTCAGAGAAACAATACATGTATATGTGCAGTTCTGTGGTAACTTATTTTGAAGGATGTATCATTTTTTGGAAGAAAAGGTGTTTTTAAAATAATATTTTCTGTCAATGCAAGAGTTAGCTTCTTACTTATAAAGCTTTAATTTATGCTGAAAATTTCAGGAACATATATCTTTTGCTAGCCACATTACAGCAGTACTAGATTTTATGTAAATTTGTTAACTTGCCCTTTTGGAAGACTATTTTATTTCTTCCTCACTTATGATTATATCATATATTTATTCCTAGAGCATGAAGGGAAAAAGCAAAAGTAGTCATGACTTGCTTAAGGATGATCCCCATCTCAGTTCTGTGCCAGCTGTTGGAAGGTTAGTATGCTACCAATGTGATCTCAAATCCTTATTTTCTGGCTCAGATATTTTCTCGCTGCTTTTGTGACAAAATGCTCTGTTCTCTTAAATCCAATTTTTTCCACTCAGACAAAAAACAAAAGCATTTTGGTGATGGAGATAGTAGAGGTTCTAGCATAATGGAGGGAAGCACACTGGCCTCTTACACTCATCTTACTATCTATCTCTGTTGAACTAATTAAATTTAAAATTAAGTGCTAAACTTTTAAATCTTGGGATAGTTTGAATAGGAAACTGTTTGCTTTTTTTTTTTTTTAAGTTTAATGTTTAATTCAAAGTTGCTTTGAAGCATTTTGTACCAGTTGGTATGATGAGTAGACAAATCAGAGTTGAAAAGTTTTGTGAAGTCACTGTATTTTAGACCAATTCATTGAGTATTTTTTTCTGACATATTTTAGGAGTTAACAGAAAACTCTCTATCTTTGTTGCTTCTCTCTGAGAAGGGAGGATGTATTACTGTTAAATACAACTGCACATGATATTGGGACAATGTCTCAAATGGGGATTAAAACACTATTGTACTGAATTTAGCTTGTGTTACAAAATTCTATTTCAAAAAAATCTTTTCTTAATATCCTGGTAGTTTAAGGATTTGGCCTTTTCAGCCAGAATATGTCAAGCCAATGGAAGAAATTGTTTTCTCAACTCCTCTGTTCATAAAAATATCACTATTGGTTGTTATTTGCTTTTTTCTGTTAATTCTAGTGAATTTGTATATGCGCTAATCGGGCATACTTATTATTCTATTTGTAAAAATGAATCTCTTTTAGAATGTTTCTGTTGCTCTACAATGCCATCCTGAAATTCCTATGTTTTGAACTGTTAATCCCAGCAAAATATTCTAAATTTTGATTAGTGAATAATTTTATTAGTTTCATTTTGAAGGTAAACTTTACTTGCTTTCATTTTTTTTTGTAGCGAAAAAGGTGATGCAGCAGGAGATTCAGCTAATGTGAGTATTAATCTTACTATAAATATAGTTTGAACAATTAACAAAATTTTAAAGATCTGAAAAGTAAATCATTTATTTTGATTGAAGTATTTCCTTCCAAGTGTGCATGTAGATGTGTATGTCCCTACAAACTGAAATCATACGTATATGAATTTCTAGCCCATTTTTCTCCCTCTCACTACTAGAATACTCAAAATTCATATGTCATTGATTTTATTTAATTGTGTTAAAAGTTTAAATGTTGGGGTGCCTGGGTGGCTCAGTCGGTTAAGTGTCCGACTTCGGCTTAGGTCATGATCTCACGGTTCGTGAGTTTGAGCCCCGCGTTGGGCTCTGTTCTGACAGCTCAGAACTTGGATCCTGCTTCAGATTCTGTGTCTCCCTCTCTGCCCCTTCTCTGCTCACAGTCTGTCTCTCACTCTCTCAAAAATATGTAAACATAAAAAAAAAGTGTTTTAAACAAAAGTTTAAATGTTGATGCGTGGGCATCCTACACAACGTATGGGAAAATGCTTAGATCAGTCATTTATAGCAGTATTCCTTAATGTACACAATTCAGAAGATTCTCGTTCAAGACTATAGCGATCTTTATTAATTGTATTGGCTATTAAAGCTGATTATAAAAAAGACCTAAAGGAGGTGTAAGAGCAAGCAGTGCAGGTGCATAGAATTTGGGTGTTTCTGAATGGAGAGAACGCCAGCGCTAAAGCTGACTGGTGTTGCCAGCCTGGAGTTGTAGGAGATTGTGTCAGGGAGTACAGACTGTACAGGGTCCTGAGTGAGTTGAGGGTCCCCTGGAGGATTCTGAGAAGGGGAGTAATTGCTGTGACTTCAATTAGAGTAAGAAATCTAAGCTTCTCCACCTTCTCCTCATCTACTTGAATTAATCTCTGGTTGAGGTCGTTATGCTGGCCAACTGCCTGCAGAAGTTACATTTCCCCTGGGAAAGAACAGGAATGTGGACAACACAATACCCTGGGTGATACAGAGGGAGCACGGCCTGTGCTGCACGGAGGGGCTGTGTGTGAAGGGAGCAAACACTCCTTACTCAGGTATCCCATACTGATGTAGTTGGCCTACAGCAGACCATACGGGTATTCCTGCCTGTAGCAAATGCTTCAAGTCCTTACTAATTTAAAATAAAAAAACAAAACTGGCTTAAAATGCAATGTGGAGAGTCGGAGATGGATCTCTGGTGGTGTAAGGGGATGTGGGATGCCTAGCAAATACTGCATTTCAAATTCTACAGGATGGAGAATATGAAGGTGCAGAGCCTGATGAATATATTGATGGTGATGGGAAGAACCTGATGAGAGAGAGGATTGCAAAAAAATTAAAAAAGGACACCGGTGCAAATGTGAAGTCCACTGGAGAGGGAGAAGTGAAGAAGTTGGTTACCCGCAGGTGAGTCAGTTATGGTGCTTCCTGGTGTCAGTTGTCTTTCTCTCCTTCACTCTAAATTAGTATTGAGTCCTCTCTTCCACTTCTTTTTCAGAACACTATTTTCATAATGTTTGATAGATATGCCAGTTGTGTGTTAGCCTGTTTGGGGACCTAACATACAGTTTTAAAGTACTTACAGCAATGGTCCCTCGAGTCAAATTCCTCTTCATTTTCTCTCTAATCTCTTCTTTAAAAGCCCCTACAAATTTCTATATGTGGGGCAAGCAATATATTAGTTAGATGCAGAAGGCCGTGTTTGTCTAATACCAATGCAAGCAGTAGAGTAACATATAGAATGAAAAGCCAAGTCCTTAGATTTAGGTGAGTAAAATATGTCACAACTGGTTATGAAAGTGTGCGGGCCTGAAAAAATTCTTAAGTATCTTTTCAATTCTGATTTATACCATATACCCCTCCTAATCTCTGTCAGAAAAGAAATTTCAGCACATGTCTGATAGTGAAGAGTTGTTAAATTTTGTGACTCAACACTATATTCTGAAATTCAACTTAACTGAAAAACTCTCCTTTGTGATTTTATTATTCAACTTTATGGTATACATTTTAAATAATACTGCCTTAAAAATGTTTTCTTTGGATCGCCTACATTTGGGGATAAGATGGGTGTAACTACATATAAACAACATTCTTATTTTTTTTTAAGTGTATTTATTTTGAGAGAGAGAGACAGAGAGAGTGAGCAGGGGAGGGGCAGAGAGAGAGAGAGAGAAAGAGAGAATCCCAAGCAGGCTCCACACTGTCAGCACAGAGCCCGATGTGGGGCTGGAACTCATAGCACTGTGAGATCATGACCTGAGCCAAAACCAAGAGTTGGATGCTTAGCTGACTCAGCCTCCCAGGAACCCCAGCAACATTCTTATTTTTCTGCTATGTTTCTCCACTTCATATAGAAAAACTTAAAAATAAAAGGCATTTCCCTATTGGCACTGCTTTGGTTCCTAAATTTTTTCCTTCATGTAACCTGAAAAGTAATTGTCAGCAATCTCCACTGATGGTAATAAACCCTTATATTCAGAAATCGTACTTAAATATAGTAGATTAACATTGGGCAACTATTGACAATGTTTTAGTGATCATATATGAGCTTATATATCATATCAAGTCTGTAACCTTAAGTCAGATTATACATACAATCAAGGATGCTTTTTCTCTCTCATTTTCATTCAAAACATGCATTTTCTAATTTTTAAGAACTATGAATATGGTACAGGTTAGGCTTATAATGTGACAAAAAATGCATTTTGAATTTTTAACAGATGAAACAAATAGTTGTTATGCTTAAGTGCTTAAGTCCTCAATTCTCCTGTCTTACTGGCTTTAATACAAGTTGCAATATTTATACACCCTGTAATTAATATAACTTATAATTTAGCAGAGCTGACTTTTCTTTAAGTACTAAATAAAGCTTATTTGGCAAAATTTGCCTTAATAAATAGTGAAAACACCAAAACATCTATTTTTAACTGTTTCCCTCTTCCCCCAGATTTTCAATATTGACATCCTCCTCTCTCCCTCCTTCATCTTACCTCTCCTGCCCTCAAAGAGAAATAAAAGAAAAATAAGGAGGTTGGGATAGAGAAGACAGTACAGGATTTCAAAGGGAAAATACAGTTTTTCACTCTTACTTAGAAATTTCCACATTTGTCTCATGAACACTTATTTTGCGTACAAAAAAAGTCCAAAATTATTAGTTAGTTATAGCAGCTTCACTATAGTAACTCTCAAGTTAGTGTTATGTTAAAAAAATAAAAGGGTCGATATACTGGGACTGAAATAATTTTATAAGGAATAAAATATGATATTTAATTATTTCTGATGTTTTAAAAAGATATGTGCTGGTAAAGATTTAAATCAGTGTCTTTCAACCTTTTCAGTACATTGAGGTCACCTAAGAATAGGCCCCACCCCTGACTAAGTCTGTCAGAAATTTTGGTACGGCATCCTAAGGTTAAAAAAGCACTCTAGGAAAAAAAAAATAATAAATAAAATAAAACAAAATAAAACAAAACAAAATAAAATAAAATAAAATAAAATAAAATAAAATAAAATAAAATAAAATAAAATAAAATAAAATAAAATAAAATAAATAAAAAAAAAAGCACTCCAGGTTATTCTACTGAGCACCTAAGGTTAATTTTAAGTTTGGGCTTAATTGGCGCTGGTCTTTTGGAACGTCCTATTTTAAAGTTGATTGTAAAGAATTATTTTGCCTGTAGGTGGAGCTCAACTGCTGCAAGTTAATCCTATAAACCAAATTCAGCTGTCTGCCCTATTTTTTAACATCTGTGTAGGGATTCATAATAAAAGACCAAAGGATAAAATCAGACGTAACAAGCAGACCAAATAGTTAGAAATCGTTGGTTTGTTGTGATGGGATTATAATCATTATAGAAATTCTGTCTTTGTGTAATTTCTATCAAATGTAATTATATTGTGATTACTCTTCTAAATTATTTTCATTACATTGAAATATGAATCAAAAAAATACTGACACATACCCTCAAATTATAATCATTAAACATTTGATAGAAATATTTCAAGGTTAACCAGAGTGGTATTAGTTTTGATGTTTGAACAGGTTCTGGTTTGATCAGCTGTGTTCTGTTGACCCATGATATTTAGTTGACCTTTGTCTTAAAACAACTCTCTTATTGGTAAAGTTAAGTCGTATTTGTGTTTTAGTTATGACTTATGTTAGGTTGACTGAATATGAAATATCATTATTATGATAGTGCCAGGAATTTAGATATGGATATTGAAGTTGGGATGGAAGACCTAATGAGTTGGATTGAACTTTAAGTTACGAGGCAAGGGGTAATATAGTCGTAAATACCTCCTGAGTATACTCCCCGAGGCCTGGGTGAACACCCAAATTAGATGGTGCCAATTGTAGCCTCTCCAGTCTCTCTTTGTTGGGTTTGACATATGTTACTAGGATTTCTTAACTTCCCATTGTTTCTAGCTTCTCAAAAACATTTGTGAGCTTTCTCTCAGCCTTGGGGATCTGAGTCTCAATATGATCAGTCACAGGAAGTCCAGATTCAAAAAGATAATACCAAATTTAAATTTCAAACATTTAGAAGATAGTATGCATTTTTAAATTATATTACAAATTTTAAAAGATAATACAATAACAGATTGAAATCCGCAGACCTTTTAACAACCCTTTTTTAACCATTAGAATCATCATCTCTGAGAAGTCCCCCTCTTCTGTTCAACAGAACATTTACAAGCAAGGACTGCATTAACCATTTAGACCATTCTGCTTCTGTTTACCTTCGTTTGCTCTGAGATGTCTACTGAAGCAGACATTTAAAAAGAGGAAGAGTGGGGCGCCTGGGTGGCGCAGTCGGTTAAGCGTCCGACTTCAGCCAGGTCACGATCTCACGGTCCGTGAGTTTGAGCCCCGTGTCAGGCTCTGGGCTGATGGCTCAGAACCTGGAGCCTGTTTCTGATTCTGTGTCTCCCTCTCTCTCTGGCCCTCCCCCGTTCATGCTCTGTCTCTCTCTGTCCCAAAAATAAATAAAAAACGTTGAAAAAAAAATAAAATAAAATAAAAAGGGGAAGAGAAAGAAATGCGAGATATATACCGTGGGTAACTTGGTCTCTGAATAAAGAAAATTTGCAGGTATTATCTCTTTGGTATGGAATATCAGATGACTAAGCTATGGAGCAGTCCCAATTTTAATGAAGTTTGCATGCTAACTTGTACTAGAACTTGCTTTTTATTTTGTATATGTTCTTTCCTAAGCAGTCATTCTACTCTCAAACATATGTTACTGTTGTAGCCAGATGCTGCAAGAACTGCTATGTGCCAGACAGTGCTAGACTCCAGGAACATGAAAATAAAGGCACATGTTCAAAATGTAGTATATGAGTGCAATTATAAACAATTAATTACAATTTAGTATGTCGAGTGCCCTAATAGACGTGTCTACAAATTATTATAGATGTTAGGTAGGCAATATATATTTCTGGGAAAGTTCAAAATACCAGGTCAAAAAATAGTTGAATGTGGGGCACTAGGGTGGCTCAGTCGGTTAAGCGTCCGACTTCTGCTCAGGTTATGATCTCATGGCTCGTGGGTTTGAGCCCTACATCAGGCTCTGTGCTGATGGGATTCTGTCTCTCTCTCTCTCTCTCTCTCTCTGCCCCTCTCCCCACTCACACTGTCTCTCTCTCTCTCTCAAAAATAAATTAACATTGAAAAAAAAGAGTTGAATGTCCAATTGCCATTTTTGTAGATCAAGAATGGACAAATGTCATCAATTTCATAAATTATACCCTAATGCTAGAAAGATAAACCATTTTTTGGAGCCACTATTGGAAAGAAATAATATTTTAGCATTAAGTCCAATCCTTGAAATTAGTGTTGTATAATACCCCAGTGTAGACTAGATGGTTTATTTTACTGCCTTTATCTGTTACATTTAAAATTTTGGAATAGTAAAAATTATAATGTAAACCATACCATCATTTGGCATTTCTGGCAAGCTTCTACTTTTCTTCTGTTTGGGTCTTTATAGCAAGGATTTTTGGATATTTTGAACAAAACTGTTTCTTGGGCTGTTTGAACTAAAAAAAACACTTTTATTTTTTTTTTTTAATTTTTTTTTCAACGTTTATTTATTTTTGGGACAGAGAGAAACAGAGCATGAACGGGGGAGGGCCAGAGAGAGAGGGAGACACAGAATCGGAAACAGGCTCCAGGCTCTGAGCCATCAGCCCAGAGCCTGACGCGGGGCTCGAACTCACGGACCGCGAGATCGTGACCTGGCTGAAGTCGGACGCTTAACCGACTGCGCCACCCAGGCGCCCCTAAAAAAACACTTTTAAAATGCCCAGTTAGTTCATTGAGAACCTTAATCCATATCCAAGGAATCACCTTCAAAATAAAACAAACAAACAAAATCCTTGAACTTCAATTATATACTTCAGAAATTTGACAACCCTACTGTTTTTACAATTAGATTTCAAATGGAAGACAGGAAGCAGTGAAATGCCCACATGGGGGAGATTCTCCTGTCAAAATGGAGAAAAAGCATTTGCATCTCTTTAGAATGTATTGATTTGTATTATGCTTGAGAGTTACATTCTATTGATCTGGTAGTATCACTTGTTTTTGGAGAACGGAGTTGTATATTTGAAATGTAGCGTTGAGATTATGTGCAGAAAAACATTTCTTAAGTTATTCAAGCATTTGAGGAAGTATTCTCTACCCTGGAACAAATCTAGTCACATTGAAGAGTTGTGAAATTCATTGCCTTCCTACTTTCTTTGTCTATACATTGTGAATTCACCTATCAATTAAATTGGCAAAATACAGAAGAAAGAGGCCACTCAAGATGCAAAGATCTTTGTTGAGCACAAAGTTAAAAACACATGAAGTTGCACAAGGGCCTGAGGGAAACTTAGAGTTAGTGATTTTATTTTTTCCTCCCGTCTTTTTTTTCTCTAGTTTTACTCTTTGTATCCTTTCCCCCCAAAGTGTTCAGAGATTTTACCACCTTTCAGGTATGGCTTCACTTTTGCACATTATTTTGAGTTTCTCCTTTGTACCAAGCACTGTGCTAGGTCCCAGGATGCTCAGATTAGTAAGTCCGAGTTTCTTCACAAGTTGCTTAGTGTCTAGTAGAGACAGCTGTATGAACAGATAAGGGCTGTGAAGTGTTCATAGGTGCTGGAGCCAGAGAATCGTTTTGTTATTCCACAAATATTTCTTGTTCTACAGTGTGACCAGACCACTGATTTGCCAGATCAATTTATTTCTCGAATTTAACCTCTACAACAAAGCTGCAAGATATAGTCTGTATTATGATTCCCGTTTTACAAAAACAAACAAACAAACAAACAAAAACCACTGCACTTAAAGAGGTTAAGTGATTTGTGTGTAGAAAGTGGCAAAGCTGGTGCTTGAACCTGTTAATGGTCTGACAGCCCCTCCAGAGCCCAGAGAACAGTTGGCCGGGGCCAGCTTACTTGTGTCCAGCTGAAGTGAAACTCTCACATCGAATGTTTCTAGCAAAGGTATGACATCATGTTAGAAATATTATTCTACATAAGTGTAGGGGATGGGCTGGAAGAAGGAGATCAAAACACAAAGACACATTAGTAGATTATTAGTCCAAGGAAGAGGTAATAAGGGTTAATCCACTAAAGTAGTATCTATGGGGATGGATTTAGATGATAAGGAAGCAAAAGATTTGGATATAGGAGACCCAAAGGAGAAAGATATATTCCAGATGACTCCTAGGCTTGTGGCTTAGATAACTGGCTGAGTGGTGGTGATAGGTATTGAGACAGGAATCCTGGATGTCCCTAGTGGTCCCCTCAGACATTTTTGTCCTTTTGTCCTTTCTGATCTACCTCAGTGTCCTGCCCATAAACACACTGAATTGCCTCTTTTATTAGTCAGCTTAAGTTAGGTTATGCTATGATAACAAACAATCCCAAAATCTCAGTGGTTTAAAACTAATGTTTGTTCTTTTGTTCTGGCTACATCCTGGCATGATCTGTGGATCTGCTGCATATCACTTACATTGAAGGGTCCAAGATGAAGGAAAAGTCTCTGGCCGAGAGGCACGGCAGAGGAAAAAGAGGGACGATGGAATCATATGCTAACTCTTAAAGCTTCTACTTAGATGTGGCATCTATCACCTCACCATTTTGTTGGTGAGAACAAGTGATGTGGCCAAGCCTGGTGGCTCTGTGGTGAAATAGAAACGTTTTACAAGGTAGAGCAGTAAATGCTTAGAAACAATAATGAAATCTCCTCCAGGCTTTGTCCTGTAACCAGGAATTGCTATAAATACTTGTAATTGTGTAATAAATCTAGTCATTGTCTTCCTGGTAGGACAGAAAAAGACAAACATTACTTAACTGCCATTATCTGAATTTAAAAAAGAAGGATATCAATTTCTAATTATTATATGCTTTTTAAAAAATACAAAATTCTAAAGGAAATTCTATCTTACCCATGTGTCCAAAAGGGGTGCAGAAGAACATGATGAGTATCTTCCACAAGTTTCACCAAAGATACAGAAATACTTCATGTGCACATAATATTAAATCATAATTTTTTTATTAGCTATCTTAAGGATCCTTTGGTTGTGGGGAATAGAAACCTACTCAAAAACTCATATTTTTCTATAAAGTGATTTTACATATAAATAAACTAAAGGGATTTCTGCATAAAAGAATAGAAGAGTTGCACAGAATCCAAATAAAAGAATTGCATACAGGCCTGACAGGAATGGCTGTTGTCACAAACTTATGTTTCTCTCCTTCTGCGTTCTCAACTCTCCTTTTGTCTGTTCATTTGTTCTCTTCTACAATCTTGTGTTTTCTCAGTAGGGCTCTTGCCTGTTGTCTCCTGCAGTTCAGCCCTTCAGAAGTAATTGCTTAGATTTCTGTGTCCCAAAGCCTGACTTCTCAGAGAGAGAATCTTACTGCCTTGGCTTGGGTTAGCCATCCATTGAGTTATGTCATTGGTGGGGACAGTGATGGTGGAGGGGCTCTTAGAAAGCCATGAGATATGCAGGTGTGACAGAGATGCTATGTCCCTCCATCTTCCACTACCCTACTTATTTAGTAATGAGAACCCAAATATTTAGATGGACTCTTGACCGCCTCATCAGATGACATTCACCATACTTCTTTGTAGCCGGGCAAGGCCTTGTGACCGAATTCTTGCTGATGAAATGAAACAGAAGTGTATCTGACTCTCAGGCAGTCTTTTCTAAAGGAAAGAGGGAGGGGGCTAGCCTTAGCAAAACAGAGAGATTGAAAGAGCCTGGGGCCTTAAAATCCTCATGGAACCACAATTCCAACTTGGATTGCCTATCTCTGGAGTTTTTCTGTGTGGGATAAAAGAACCTTCAAGTTATCTAAGTCACGTTATTGGAGTTTCTATTAAGTGTAGCAGAACCTGAACCTAACTGATAGAATAAGGCTATTTCTTCCACGGCTAGGAGTAGGGTAGATTCCCTATATGGGGATGTAGGCAGAGAGGAAATGAATAGCTGCTTCATTGTTTTTAATAGGTTTCTTAGTTGGTTTTCTTGTTGTTCCTAGAGGAGAATCATATTAATTATTGACACCCAACAGCTTCACTACTCTTCTCACTTTTGGCTGATCACCTTGCTTCTTATTTCATTACGGAAACTGAACCAGTGAGAGAAAGTCCTCATTTGCCCGCCACCAATCTACCCATCTGCATCGGAATTTCTATGCTTCTTTCTAAAAAAGGCAACCCCTGTACTCTGTGCTCTGGTCCTCACACCCTCCGCTTTCTTACACACTTTGGCCAAGCTATTTACCTTACTCTAGTGGCTCACTTCAAAGGCAGCATACTGTTCTTCTTGCTGTTTCACAGACATGCCAAGCTCATTCCTTTTTCAGGCCTGTGCACTCTGAGTTACCTCAGCTTGAAAGTTTCCTCTCTAAGATAGTCTTAGTAACCATTCCTTCTCTTCATGCAGTTCTTTGCTCAAACAAACATCTTTACAGACCACACTATTTAAAATAACTCCCTCCAGGGGTGCCTTGGTGGCTCAGTAGGTCGAGCCTTTGACTTTTGGTTTTGGCTTAGGTCATGATACCATGGTTCATGAGGTCGAACCCCACATTGGGCTCTGCGCTGCCAGTGCAAACCTGCTTGGGATTCTTACTCTCCCTCTCTCTCTCCTCCCCGACTAATGCTCTCTCTCTCTTTCTCTAAGTAAATAAACTTTAATTAATTAATAATTAATTAAATTAAATAACTCCCTCCATGCCTACCAAGAGTGCGTATTCGAATAACCTAAAGACAAATTTTTAAACTTTGTTTGGCTTTTACAAAATGCATGTGGTAGGACCCACCCCCCTCAAAAAATGAAAACACAAAGAAAAAATCATTCAGCAAGTCTAGCATGTGATTTTCTCATAGTTTTTGTAGCCAAATAATTAGTGTTGAAAATATACATGTTACGTAACCTTTTCCTAAATGTTGGGAGCATAGGTGAATAAAGGTAAATAAGGTTAAAAATTAAGTTTGGATCCAGATTATTTGTCTTTTTTCAGTGCTAGGCTCAGATGTTTGTAGAAGACAAGGTCACTCTATTCTAGGAAGATAAAGTAAGTGGGTCCATTCTGCCAGCCAAAATCAGTTTTCTACAAGTTCTATAACTTTTTTTAAGAACGATTGCCTTAGTGTTTCATCAACATTAATCTAAATGAGTGGATTTTGTTCTCTTTTGTTCACCTTATTGAATCTTTGCCTTTATTTAAGCTTGTCTTTTTAAAAGTAGACACAATATAAATTATTTGGTAATGACCTACTTTGGAGAGGAATCTCACAGAATTCATTACAGTTCTTTCCTACCTTTTTGCCAACTTTGATATGTTAGTAATATTTGATCCCTCTTCTCTCCTTAGTCTTATTGTTTAGATATTGCTACACTCTGTGTATTATTAGTTCATTCAATATATATGTGTATTCATGTTGATTTCAATGTGTTTACTATTTAAATGCACCTACATGGGGGCACCAGGATGGGTCAGTTAGTTGAGCACCCGACTTCGGCTCAGGTCATATTCTTGTGGTTTGTGAGTTCGAGCCCCGCATTGGGCTTGCTGCTGTCAGTGCAGAGCCCACTTTATATCCTTTCTCCCTCTCTCTCTGCCCCTTCCCATGCTTGCATTCTCTATCAAATAAAAAAAATAAATAAATAAACATTAAAAAAATAAGTAAAAACTAAATGCACCTATGTGAATGTTATAAATAGGATTTCCATTATTATTTTGAAGTATAAAAGTAGCTTACTAGATTTTTAATATTATTTTATATTTGATTTGTTACTTTCACTCACTTAAATTTTTCCTTTATTTTAAAGATCCTTAATGCATTTTCCTGCTATTGCTAACTGCTAATTTTGTCATGTCAACTAGTCTGCTTTCTGTTTTCAAATTTATGGTATTGACTTAGCTGCTTCTTTAAAGAATTATCTTATTTAAACAGTCTCAAATTTATTACATGATCATGGGTAGGTCTCTCTTCCTACTGAAAAGCACTTTTCTTGTGGTTAAAGGTAGATTAATTGGCATATGAGCTTAAGTACCAAATCCTTTCTCTTTAATTTGTATTTTCACTTATACACACACACACACACACACACACACACACACACACACACACACTCTCTTAACAGATAGGAAATTAGACTTGTCCTTTGCTGCATATTTGATTTTCTTGGTTCTGTGAAAAAGGATGTTTTCTTAACTTCAAAAATTATATAATGACTTCCTGTTAATTTTTCTTCCTTTTAGATAAGCACTTACTTTTTTAGTCTTATTAATCATTACAAATTAATAGGAAATTTCCAGATATGCTTATTTGTTCACAAGACTGACAGTGACGTGAAATATCTTAAAGACAGTCTTTGTTAAAGGGAGTTAAAAAGAAAACCCCTTGGCTTGGCTTCCAACAGTTTAGAAAGATATCATGTAGGCCTCATACAAAGGCTAGAGTGTCGTAGTCCTTTTATTTTATATCCTGCTGCTGTGTGGTAAGACTTGGTTTTAGATGTACTAGGTATGTACTTGCCCAGTCACCTAGAAAAAAGGATATGTAGCTGACCTGTGAAAGTACATTTAGTGTGATAGAAGGTAAGAATGTCTGATCCTGATGCTTCTAGAGAGTAGCCCAGAAATTGAAGACCAGGATAACATTGCAAAGTTATTAGCCAGCCTTAATTGTTTGGCGTTATGTTCATTATTATATTCTCAGGTACGATTTACCAGTATTCCAGTGGAGTTTTAAAAATTATGCTTTCTGCATTTTATTGTTTTAACCTCTGCTGGGTAGTATGAAAAGAATTTTGGAACAAAATGTGTTTACATTTTAGCCAATATTTAAAGGTTTTGCTCGTAGTTTTTGTAGCAAATGAATCAGTGATGAGAATACACATATCACTTAACCTTTTCCTGTATGTTGGGAGCATAGGTGAATACAAGTAAATAAGGTTAAAAAGCAAGTCTGGATCTAGATTATCTGTCTCTTACAATGTTAGGCTCGGATGTCTGCAGAAGACAAGGTTATGCTCTTCTAGAGAGACAAAATGAGAGTCCTTTCTTCTAACCTAGCTAGCTTTGCTTCTAAGCTGTGCCAGTGAATAGCAACAATTTTAAGTAGGAATAAGGGGACATAACACCTGTTACAGTACGTAAGCCCAGCCTGCAACAAAAATGAAGCACCTAACAGCCTGGCCTCCAGAGGGGGTTGCAACCCAAGGATGGTAGGATTGCAGCACCACTGCTTTGGGTCTTTTGTGCTGTGGCTCTAGGATGGAAGGATGTCTGCATCACTTTGATTCATGGAGTCTTAAAGTCTTAAGATAATAGAGAGCCTTTTATAATGTGGAAAGGCTCCTATTAACATAATTTTCACAAAATACTGATAAAATACTCTTTATTCCAACAAAAAAGCATAAAAGGAATGTTTCTGTATGAGAAAATTAATTTTGCTTTGTTTTGGCTAAAAGTTTCTAGAGTAACATTTGAAGAATGTCTGTAAGTTCATACTGTATGTACCTGTGAATGGTTCTTTTTTAGAACACTGTGGCTGCTGAATTTTTGATTAATATCTGGCACCTAAGCCAGGTTAAAACAAAATACAAACAATTGAACCCCCTACAAAGCTATGAATCTGACATGGAAATAGGTTATGCCAAAGGATTCACCTCATCTGGGTTGTTTAAGGTTGAAAACTCTGTTTCCAGGCAGAGCAGTTGCCTAGCCTTAGGGTATTATTGCCTGTTACAACATTCTTGTTCCGCTTCACATCAGCCAGGTTCTGTTCAGTTCACTTTTTGATGTTGCTGTTACCTTTCTGTTTCAGATTCTTAGAACAGAAAGCAATTGTTATTTGGAGCTATGATACCTTGAACTAAGGATACTTAAATATATGCTGGTTATGACCCTCTAGAACATTACATACCTATTAAATCTTACAGAGGAAAAAAATAGATGGCTAATGGATACAGAGAGGTATCAATGGAACGGAATACAGAGCCCAGAAAGAGACTCACATATATAGTCAACTGATAACTTGACCAAAGTACAAAGACAGTTTGATTAAGAAATGATAATCTTTTTAACAAATGGTGTTAGAGCAACTGAAGGTCTGTGTGCAAAAAAATGAACATTGATACCTACCTCACACTGTATACAAAAATTAACTCAAAATGGATCATTGACACTGGGGCTCCTGGGTGGCTCAGTTAAGCATCTAACTCTTGATCTTAGGGTCATGAATTTAAGCCCCACGTTGAGCTCCACAATGGGTGTGAAGCTTACTTTAAAAAGAAAAAAAAAAAGGATCATGGACTTAAAAGTAAAACTTTTAAGCTTCTAAAAGAAAACGTAGGAGAATATCTTTATGGACTTGGTTATGTTAATGAGTTTTAGATACAAAAAGACGTGAAGTGCACTAATAAATTGGACTATATCAAAATTAAAAATTTTGGCTTTGAAAAAGATGCTTTTAAGGAATGAAAAGACAAGCCACAGACTGGGAAGCAATAGTTGCAAATTATATGTCTAATAAAAGACATATCCAGAATATATAAAGAATTCTGAAAACTCAACAATAAGAAAACAAACCAATTTAAGAAATGGACAAAAGATCTGAGCAGATATTTCACCGCAGATATATGAGGCAAGCAATATATGAAAATATGTTAAATGTGCATCCTTGCTGACATGGACCACCATTGCAGACAAGGGTTTAAAATTTCTATGTATTATTACATCACATTTTAATATATAGTGAATAAGGAGCTAGGAAAACAAGGTTAAAGCTTATCTGTTTTTCAATTTGGAACTTGACTAATTACATCTACCTACAAGGAACCCTAGGGCTTACAGTCTAATACTGGCTCTTAGTTTTGTATTTTACACAAAATGCCAGAGTTACCCACCAAAGCATATGAATAGAGTGGTTTTGCAAAGAGACTAAGGGGAGAATGGTGAGGCCAGACACCTTTCTAATCTTCCTTCAGCTGTACTTGCAAAGTTTAACTCATCCAAGATTACTCTCCAAGCAATGGACAATCCAGGATTTAAACACAGATATAGTTCATTTAACTGCCATTTTATACTTCCCCTGAGATGAGGCATAAAGAATGGTGGGCCAGGATACAGACAGTACATGCAAAGGGATTGATGAGAGTTTGATATCCTGATAGTTGTGGGAAGTTAGGTATACAGGGACAGACATCTGCAGGAATTATGGTAGAAAGTTTTAGAGAAGTAAACTGGGGCCAGATCAAGATGGGCCTTGTATGGCATATTTAGAAACTGGACTTTGTCCTTTAGATGGTGGGAAACAATGTAAAAGTTTTAAAATTGTAAAGTGACATGATTAGCTTTTTGTCTTAGAGAGATCATTGTAGTAGTAGCATGGAAAATAAACTGGAAGGAGACAAGACTACAGGTTGAGGAGATCAACCAAAGACTGCCTTAATAGTCCAAGTGCAGATAAGTTACAGTGAAAACCCAGACCAAAACAGTCGTTCTGTGTGCAAGGTAATTTGCATTCAGCAAACATTCTTCCAAACATCTACAATATGCACGTGGTGGATAGAAAGATAAAGAAAAGATACTCCCCCTGCCTACAAAAAAGCTCTCAGCTGAGCCAAACAGATAGTCATCTGTACACAATGAACTCTATATAAAGCAGAAGTTCAGAGAAAGTACAGTAGCTTCATGGAGAAGGGAGAGATTAATTTTGATATTACGGATCAGGAAGTCTGCATGTATGCAAAGTAGATAGCATTAATACTAGGCCTTGAAGAAGGGGTAAAGTTTGAATAAGAGGAAATGGGTGGGGAAGGGAATTTCCAGTAGAGGAAACTGAGAAAAGTGAGGAACAATTTATGTGAATAGAGGAGAGGATATCGTTGGAAATAAAGCTGGAAAGATAGGTTGGGACCAGATCATAAGATACTTTCCAGGATAGTAAAGTGCAAATATAGCTCATTTTGCTTGATTTCTGTGTTTATTCAAGTGTACAGAAACACATAGATCATCTTTTTTCACCTAGAGTAAAACAATTTGAAAGATTCAAGGTTGGGTGAATAATGGATTTCTACATTTTTGGACAGGAGATATATGAGTAGGAGGGTTTGGTGGGGTTACTGTATTAGACAATTATGTTTTACTTTCTATGACTTGCAAGTGAACACTAAATCCCTATAGTAAATGAGGTGGTAGTTTAGGGAGAGGAATGAATCTACCTAGTGACAAAATGAGAAATTTTAGGGGTGCCTGGGTGGCTCAGTCAGTTAAGCCTTCAACTTCAGCTCTGGTCATATCTCTAGGTTCGTGGGTTCAGTCCCTACATCGGGCTCTTTGCTGCCAGGGTGGAGCCGACTCAGGATCCTCTGTCTCCTTTTCTCTGCCCCTTCTCACCCACCCCCCTTAAAAATAGAGAAACATTAAAAAAATTTTTTTTAAAGAAAAATTTTTATTTCTAGCACTATAATAAAATTTTTATATAATTAACATTATTTAAATTTAATAACAGTTGAGGATTATACAATCATTTATTCTAAATGAGATATGAACAAGTCAGCATTTCTAAATGTTTCCTCACCTATAAAATGTGATTAATACCTGCCCTTCCTGTCTTAATAGGGTTGTGGTCAGTCATGTCAGATGAAATAATGCATATGAGACTGCTTCTAAAACATGATGCCATTGATGGCCTATGATTATAGAGTTTAAAGTGCCTTTGAGGGGCCCTTGGGTGGCTCAGTCGGTTAAGCGTCTGACTTCGGTTCAGGTTATGATCTCGCGGTTTGTGGGTTCAAGCCCTGTGATGGGCTCTGTGCTGACAGCTCAGAGCCTGGAGCCTGCTTTGGATTCTGTGTGTCTCTCTCTCTGCCCCTCCCCTGTTCTCTCTCTCTCTCTCTCTCTCTCTCTCTCTCTCTCTCTCTCTCTCTCAAAAATGAATAAACATTAAAAAAAAATTTTTAGGTGCCTTTGGTGCCACACAATCCAGCCTTCTGATTTAACAGCCTTAGAACAGCTCACTTTCTGGTAGCTCCTTCCAATCAGGCCATATTCCAAAATAAAATGAAAAATTAATGCCAGGTAATTGACAGTGGTTATTGAGCAAATACAACAACCACAGTATCTAAGGGGATGTATGTTTTTAAGAGGTATGACACCACTGAAATAGAAGAGATGAACCCAGTCCATGGTGACAGTTTGGGGACACAAGCCAAGTATACCTAGAGAGAAAATTAGACACTACTGCCCTTCATAAACATGCTGGCTCTCCCACCTCCCACATCCTCTCTCTTGACTTCAGAGAATGTACTTTACATCAGATGTGATTATTGCCTAAATCATGCTGTGTAAAACATTGGACACATAAAATTACTTAAAATAATACATTAAAAAGTACAAAATGGTGCAGACAGACTAGGTGCTCTAAATGCATAGGAAATCCAAGTAAAATGGTGTTGAGTCAGATGAGGTTAATTAGTTTTCCTGAAGGTTTGTTTTCAGGCACGTTTATACTGCCAACCGCAAGACCGTAAAATGGAGTAGGTAGATTATGGGAGTAATTTTGTAAGTAAAAGAAATAGTCTCTTCTAAGATAATGAGTTTGCTAATTTATTACATTTCACTTAAATTGTTAATTACTATCTTATTTCATTTGTTTCACTTTGAATGTTCATTAAAAAATGGAAGTATTATTTTTGAGAACATCCTGTTTATACTAAAAACTTAATGACAACTGCATAAAACAAAAATAGCATGTGTCTACAAATGTGATTACGGACATGTTCACTTAAGAAAACAAATTTAAAAGATAAAATTCTAACTTTAGTTAGTGTATCCAACAGTTTTATTTTAGAAAGATAAATGTCCTTGCTGAAAATTCAGTGATGACATTTATTGCTTAGGAAAACATGTTGCTATAATTTTCCTTCTATGTGATTTTTAATATAGCACTTAGAGAAACACTTCAAATCTTACTAAACAAAACAAACATAAAATATCACTTTTTAATATGAAGTACTGGCAAAAAATAAAATAAAATAAAATAAAATAAAATAAAATAAAATAAAATAGTACTGGCAATAAAGTTTTCCTGTCTACTTTTAACACTATAGTTCTGCTTGAATTATTTCCAATACTAGAACCTTGGTATGCCAAGAGTTAAGATATAGCTTAAGAGTTTTAAGATATGATTCTTTTTAAGTTTTTTAATATTTGACTCGATGAATGGAGTATTTTTATGGAATGACATTACTTGATTTTCTGCATTTGCTAAGTTGGTGAATGATAAGCTAGGCTACTGCAGATAGTTGTGCAGAGGACTTCACCATGGAATGTGAACTTGGGTTGGAATCTAGGTGGAGTGCCACTTCCAGGCCATCTGCACTGGAGCGGGCCACATCAGCCTCAGGGAATGGGTGCCCTTTTCTAATCTTTTAGCCAAGAAAAGATGTTTATTTCCTAGGAGGTTCCCCAAGAGGGTGTGCCCTTTTCTAATTAACATAAAATTGCTTCTTGTGCAAGCCTGTGGATAAACTTAAGAAGTAAAAGAAAATGAGCAGACAGGTAGGTGGTAGCTTTTCCCAATGGTTACTACAGCACAGTGGCCTAGGTGTGGCAGAGTTTTAGTGACCTGTAAGACAACTTGGAGACCGTATATTGTAATGGGAAGAGCTCTGGGAAGGGGTTTTGGAAACCAGGGTTCTAGTCCTTGAGCACAAGTATTTGGCCTTGGGTGTTCTTTTCTGGAAAATGAAAGGATGGAACTACCTTCTACCTTCAAGGGGGCATCCAGTTCTTGACTTCCAGAAAGTTATATCTAGAGCATGATAAGCAGGGAGAAGTTGGAGCTGGGGATTTTCTAAATTGGCACATCTGAAATGTCATTAAAAGTCTTGGAGATATGTATTTACCAGTTCTATAATAGTAAATCTTAAAATCAAGTAGTCCTCCAACTTCCTTCTTTCTAGTTATTTTGTTTAATTTGCTTCTTCTCCTTTTCTCCTTTTTCTTCTTTTTATCT
Organism: Felis catus; assembly: GCF_018350175.1. Classification (NCBI taxonomy): domain Eukaryota; kingdom Metazoa; phylum Chordata; class Mammalia; order Carnivora; family Felidae; genus Felis; species Felis catus. The sequence goes on from NC_058368.1 coordinate 131,877,187, forward strand.
GTTTTTTTTGTTGTGGTGGTAGTGGAGGCTGTCATTGTTTTGGGTTTTTTAGCTTCTTATGCTGGAAGTTTACATAGTTAATTTTGGGCTTTCTTCTTCTCTAATGGAAGCGTTTAAAGCTCTAAGCATGACTGTCTGCATCTCACCAATTTTGTTGTTATGATAGTCAATTTTATGCATCAACTTGGCTAAGCTGTAGACCCTAGTTGTTTAATCAAACCTAAATGTAGGTGTTGCTGTGAAGGTTGTCTATAGATGTGATTCAAGTCCATAATTAGTGGCTTTTAAGTAAACAGATTATCCAACTTAATCTGGGGGACTGATTGAATCAGTTGAAAGACCAAAGAACAGAGCTGAGAATTCTCTGAAGAAGAAACTCCCATCTGTGGATAGCAGTTTTAGCTTGTGCTGTGTAGAGTTCCAGCTTGTCCTTATTGATGGCCTGTTTGCTCAGATGTTTGATCCACATTTTTGGATTTTAGACCAACTAGCCCCTACAACTGCACAAGCCAACTCTTTACTGGATGTATATACACAGTATATTCTACTGCTTCTGTTTCTCTGGTTAAACCTATACCGATAGGATTTTGCTTTGAATTTCATTCAGTTCAACATTTTTCCTATTTCCTTGTGGCTTCTTTGACCTATAGGTCATTTAGAAGTGTGCTGTTTATTTTCCAAATATTCAGGAATTTTCCAGATATTTTTCTGTTACTGATGTCCTAATTAATTTTATTGTGGTCAGAGGACATATTCTGTACAATTTCAGTTATTTTACATTTTTTGAGACTTGTTTTTTGGACCATAATATGGTGTATCTTGGTGCATGTTACATGTGCACTTGAAAAGAATGTGTATTCTACTAGGGTTGTTTGGAATGTTCTGTTATTGACCCCAATATTTTTTATGGCACTTTAGTCTTGCATTTTAATGTTTAAATTATACCTGGTAACTTACAAATTTCCTTAATTGATGAGATTTTTTTAAATTATCCCATTTTTGAAAACCTAAAAGACCAGTACTAAGTTCTGACTTTATACTTCATGAATTATTTTAATTAATAAGTTAATAGTTATTTCTAATGTTGTTTCTTGCTACTTATTTGCAATAGGCTATAATATAACTGTTTCATGTCTTTTACTTTCAGTTTTATCTTGTATAATACTTAGAATTCTTTCTCAGTTTCCTCTTGAATATCCAAGAATAAATTTTTAGTTGGTAAAGTTTCTTGGACTTGTCCTACTTAATATTCTTCAGATCATTTTTAATGTGTGTGTGTGTGTGTGTGTGTGTGTGTGTGTGTGTGTGTGTGGCAATTTTGTTGTCTCAACCTAAGAACAGAAAAAGCACATGGAAATGAAAAATCAGTATATTCTTCTCTGGAGCCAATTTTTCTCATCTTTAAGAAAGCATTTTTAGCCAGGGTGAAAATGGCTTTTTGAATTTTCAGTGCATTTTTCTTTTAAACAAACTCAATGAGACAAAATAGAAAGTTAAAAAAAAAAAACAAAAAACAAGTCTTTAAATCCTTTCCTTAGAAGATTCCCTATATTATTACTTTAAATTACATGCCTACTCTTTGTGATTACTCTATCATTCATGTAGCATAAATTGTAAGTTTCTATAATGAGTGGGAAAATGGATTAGATAACCTGTTAAAGCTTCAGTGAGTTGAGAATATGACTTAAATTTGAGACACTGTTAGGATGCCTGAGAAGCCATCTGATGGAGAATCTCACCCAGCCCAGAATTTATTTTACTGGAATTTTTCCATGGCATAATCTGTTATCCCATGTTTATATGGGATTTCTTCTTCCATGTTGTTCCTACTCTCATTACCATTAGTAATTGGAGCTTGACTATATAAAAAAGAGACTCATTTGTAGGAATCAAAATGCATTACATTATTGTAGTGGGAAGAGTACTGCTTTAGAGTCAGAAACCCAGGTTGTAAACCCAGCTGGGCCATTCTTTAAGTGTCCTTTGGTGAATTGTTTATCTGGCCTCAGTTTTTTCCTATAAAACAGGAATAAAAAATACCTATTTCACCAGATGATTGTATGATGATGAGTTGGAAGGCATTCAGTAAATAACAGTGATTAAAATTACATCAGCTATAATATTTGTTTCTGTTTTCAAGATACTTCATACTTAGAATGATATTCTCTAATATATTTTCAGAATCTTTCAAGTGATTCTTGCTGAATACTGTTCATTTAACTATTTGAGTTTATTTAAGAAAAAATGATTAATGTATAATACATTGTTAAAATAGCTAGGATGAGTCATTTACACTTTGATTTTCCCATTAGGTAACCTTTAATCTCCTGTCCCACTTGGTCTTCCTACACCAAATGTTCACAGTATCTAAATAGAATGAATGAAAGTTTAAAGTTGGAAGATCCCTATCAACTGCCTCTCAATTTCCTCATTTTGCAGATAACGCTTTTAGAGGATAAGTGACAAATCGTTTGCTTCTGTCAACTTAGGTAGTGTCAATGAGTCTAAATGTGAATCTGGCATGCCTTTCCCTTTACTTCCCTCTGAAAGCTTCCAAACCACTCACCAGTCTACAACAACATTTTAAATCATGGAAGCAGCTATTAAATTCATATTATTTTTCTTCCACTCACTGAACAGTTAATAAAAAGGATACAAGGCAAGAAAAAGGCCAGGAAACCACCTAGAGACTTGGTCAGAGCTTCTGCCAATGGTCATCTGTTATATGGTAACCATTCAACCATTGTTAAAGGAATAAGTGAATGTCAAATCTATGATCATGCAAATGATAATGACAGTGATTATGCAAAATGTAAGTGTGGTTTTTATTATTTTTATATTGATTTAAGACAGATTTGATTACAAAAGTGTAATTAGGCTTTTAATGTCATTTCTTATAAAATTGATTTTCTTGATTTGAGTTTTTTAAAAACAGGCCTCATCTATACCTTTATGACTCATGTTTTAGTCTTTTTTTTTGGTTAGATTATTTGTTAGATCCAGGAAATTCAGTCATTTTCCAATTTTAGAATTATTGGCTGAATGTCAGGGTACTTACTGACTCATAAAGGGATCATGTTTGCAATTTTATTTGTGTGTTATTTAGAATTTAAGAAAATTTTCCTATAGAAACAGGCTGTAACTAATAATTGGTTTTCCCTAATTTGGGAAATTACATTGGGAAATACTGGAATGCCACTAGGGGGCAAAAAAGTTATCAAGAAATAAATATGTAGCCTATGTTTGTTTACACATACAAAATGTGTATTGTGTAAAATCTACAAAATGCCATTAGAATTGCACATAAAGCCACATATATGTGATTGCTAATGGTATCCTGACACTAATTTCAAAGACAGGTCTGAGGAAGGAGAATGATTTTAATAAGTTTATTCACTTATTTTTTAATGTTTTATTTTTGAGAGAGAGAGAAAGCATGAATGGGAATGGGGGAGGGACAGAGAGAGAGGGGAACAGAAGATCCAAAGCAGGCTCTGCTCTGAAAACAGCAAGCTCAATACGGGGCTTGAACTCAGACTGCAAGGTCATGACCTGAGCCAAAGTTGGATGCTCAACGACTGAGCCCCCCAGGCACCCCTGATTAAGGCATATTTTAAGAAGCTTATATTTCAGCTAGATCTTTAAGAATGGGTGGGATTTGAATAAGTGATACTACATTATGTTGTGTTTATATCAGCATTTGCCTTACATTATAAATATGGTCTGTGAATCACACATTTAATTTTATGTTCTTGTAACTTTCAGGAGTACTCAAATAGATTTGCTGGCCATTTGACCCTCAGAGCTTTCTAATTTATTACAACTATTTTCTGCTTAATCAAAATACTACTTTTTTTTAATGCTAAATAACACTTTGCTGAATTATAGAATTATAACTTCCAAGATTATTTTTGTTTGTGGTCAGTACATTCTCTTCCAGTAGGGAAGCAGAGAATCCTGCTTCAGAAGGAAAACAAAGCTCCAGAAGATTAGTGAATATGGAAGCATCCAAGGGCTACTGTTCCTCCCATCCCCCCTGCCTCTACCACATGTACATGTACACACACACACACACACACACACACACACACACGTGCAGAAGAGAGATGGTGTAGCTCTGTGCAGTAGTTCTCAAACTTTTTGAACTCAGGACCCTTTACACTCTTTTTTTTTAAATTTTTTTTAAATGTTTAAATGTTTTGAGAGAGAGAGAGAGAGAGACAGTGTGCGCAGGGGAGAGGCAGAGAGAGAGGGAAACACAGAATCTGAAGCAGGCTCTGGGCTCTGAACTGTTAGCACAAAGCCTAACATGGGCTTGAACTCACGAACCATGACATCATGACCTAAGCTGAAGTTGGATGCTCAACCAACTGAGCCACCCAGGTGTCTCAGGACCTTTACACTCTTAAAAATCACTGAGGACCCCAAAGAGCTTGTTTTGGGGGAGGTTATATATATCAATATTTACTTTACTAGAAATTAATATTGAGAAAAATTGTAAAATACTTATTAATATACTTTAACAATTAAACTCCATTATATTTTAACATAACACATATTTTAGAAAAAAATATTCTTATCCAAATAACAAATTTTTAATGAGAAGAATGGTATTGTTTTACATTTTTGCCAATCTCTTTAATGACTGGCCTAAAAGAAGGCAGCTGGATTCCCATATCTTTTTTCTCATTCATTCTTTTCTTATGAACTTTGTTGCTAGATTACATGAGGAAAATATGACCTCACACAGATATGTACTTTAAGGAGACAGAGTATTTAATAGCCTTTTCAGACAATTATGGTTATTCTTCTTTGATACTATACCAAAACTCAACAAATATTAATGTCTTACTGGTAAATGCAACGTGAAATCAAGTAACTCTTCATGATCTTTTATATATTAAAAGATTATACATTATCCATTGGTTTATTGTGCACTTTGAATGGGTGTTTTACCATGCATGATTTTGTAACATTATGCATTGGTCATGTGGAAAGTATTGGTCCATGGAGTTATGCAGATCTTCCAAATGTTGATACACTTTGCCATACAATATAAAAAAAAATCATATTTATTAATATCATCACTCATCTCCAGAGTCTTCCAATCTTTGGTCAGTCTCATGGTGGTGTTTTGAATTTTCCAAAATTCTGTTCTTTTCTGTGAATGCTCAAGTTTTTATCGTTTGTCAACAAGAATTTTGTCTTTTTCCTTGATCACTGGGTCCCCAGATCACAATAACGAAAGTTTGTCAGTTGTTCTTTCAAATAAAAGTGATGGACTATTAAAACAAAACAACAACAATAAAAACTAAAAAACCTGTTTTAGTTCACAGTTCAAATAATTGCATGTTTTTCCTCAAAATAACTACCATATTGTGTATGCAGTGAAAGTGTTTTATGCATACTTCATTTTCAACATGCAAAATATTGTGCCTAAGGTTGAAATTTCATAAAATTAATAATTTTTATTACTTCATCAAGGATATTCTTAAGTGAAGCTGGCCTAAATGTGTTTGTTCTTTACTATACCTGGCAGTGATGAATACAGTGACTTCTGTCTACACAGTGTGCTGCCACTGTCTTGATTCATGCTACAGTTTCAACAGTCCTACCCGCTGTTGCTTTTGCACCATGAGTACAAATGTCAAAACCGTGAAAAGGGCAAATCACATCCTAGTATTATTATTAAAACAGTTTCACTTTATGGACTCTCTTGAAGTGGTTTCAGGGTTTTCCAGGGTCCACAAACCACACTTTGAGAATGCTTGTGTAGTGATTTAAGAGCACAGAGTACAGACTCTAGAACTAATCAAATCTGGCTCTGCCTAGCTGTGAGCTCTAGAGATCTAAAGTAAGTAATTTCCTCAGCTTTACTTGTAAAGTAAACTAATAATAGTATTTGTGTGAGGATGTGAGTTAATATATATAAAGCTTTTAGAAGAGTACCTGGCATAGAGTAAGCCTGTATGTTTGCAAATTATTATTTTGTATTATACAGATTTATGTATGTATTCCATTAATTCTGGATATTTGAAAACTCCATTCAAGATCATCTCACTGCTTTTAAATCAGTTCATACTTAAGCCAGACCAAACAGATGACCCATATTTTAGTTTGAAGACCCTCAGAGACAGTTCTTTGGATATCTTGTTTATACCACTTCAGTTTGCAAAGTATACTTTGAATTGCTTTCTTAGCAATAATAGAAGAGAGCTTCCATCTATATATTCTGTAACTGGATTCTCTTACTGATCACTCTGTGCTATTGTGATGATTCCTTCTGCGGTTTAAATGGCCTTGAGGAGTATCTTCAGTGTGACATAAAAGGGTTGCCAGGTTGTTTTGGTCTTCAGCGTTAAATGATAGCACAACTTGGCTTGTCTTAACGTTAAGCAACCGTTTGCACCACTTTCTGTTACCTTTTGCTTTCAGTTCATATACTTTTTGGAATTTGGATCTGTTTGAAGGATACTAACTCTGTGACAGAATCATAGTTTTTATTCTCTTTTTCTTACGTTCTTCACCCAGGGCTTTGTGCTAAGAATAAGAAGCTAGGGGGCGCCTGGGTGGCTCGGTCGGTTAAGCGTCTGACTTCGGCTCAAGTCATGATCTTGCGGTCCTTGAGTTTGAGCCCCGCGTCGGGCTCTGTGCTGACAGCTCAGAGCCTGGAGCCTGTTTCAGACTCTGTGTCTCCCTCTCTCTCTATGACCCTCCCCTGTTCATGCTCTGTCTCTCTCTGTCTCAAAAATAAATAAACGTTAAAAAAAAAAAAAAAAAGCTAGTCACCATCTTTGCCTCACTGTGTAGGAAGGAAATACTGAGTCTCTGAATATAGTAGAAATTAGTCTTTGCTAAAGTTAAATCCATCATTTATCCAGAACAAACAGGCTATTGAATGCTTCTATCTTTTCTGAGCTTATTTGCCAGAACTTCTGTTGAATATAAAAGTAGCTTTAACCATACTTTGGGTACCAACAGGAGCATTTATGCTTTTAATCAATCACACTCAATGTCATTATTCTGTTAGACTAGGAATAACATTACCTGGGTTTGTATACTATCACTAAAAAGGAGATGGGGGGGAAATCAACTGTGAAATTTTTTTTTTGGAAGTAATCTCAAAATTTGCTCCTCCCTTTTTATTTTAAAGAAATCATGTTCTATCATTAATATGCAAATTGTACATTCTAAACAAAAAAAGTAACACCAAATTAACTCTTCAGAAAATTTCAAAATTTGATGATTTACATCTGTTTGCATAAAAGGGTAATAAGTTCAGTTTCTTTGGTCATCTTTGTAACCAGCAACATAACTGTGTTCTTTTCTGACATGAACTTTAAATGAACCCTTCTATAAAGCTCTGACATTTCGTCTCCTTGTACTATCTCAGTGTTCTTCTACATGTCATAAACACAAAAGGAAATTTTCTTTTTTTTAACCAAGAGAACTTTGATGTAATTTGCTAGGACCCTACAAAAGATCTGGAATAATTTCATATTTTGTTTTAACCTCATGTTTATAATTTGGTTTTTGGAGTTCTATGAAACGCCTTTCACTGTAAGTTAGACTAGATGATAATCACTCTTCTCAGTTTGGCCAAAAGGTAATGCTCATTGCAGTTACACATTCAAAAGGAAAGTGGAGAGATTTCCAAGCATTTATCTTAACTTTATTTTTACTGATGTATGTCCTTTCTTGTATTTTCTCTTACTTGTTTTGATTGAAACTAAAGTGTGTCTTTGTAAACTCCAAGGACACATATGTATTCTATACCTAGGATCCAAAATTTCCCATTCATATGCTTATACTATGCTGTGTTTCAGACTTGCGTACACCTAAGCTCTTAATCCTTTCCCCTGAGCCATCTCCAAAAGCAAGTTTCATATTTGGTGAAGCAAGAATTGTTTCTAAAGATTGTCCTTGGATTCGCTTGTAGAACAGGAAAAGAGTTCGTAATTCTGGGAGTGCCCTGGCTCCCACCACCCAAACAACTGACGGTTTCTGGAGGCTGCATGGGTTTCCTTCTCAATAGTACAGAGACATATCTTGTGAAATTTGAATTAACAAAACAGAAATGGAGAGCATTATAATAAATATATATTCTTAATATTTTTAGATTTATAAGTATAATTTATTTGTTTTGAAAAATATAAAGGTATCCTTTCAGGTGTATAGTAATAGACTGAAGACACTTTTCTAACAATAGGATATTTCCACTCAACCTCTTCAGTATGTATTGAGTGTCTTTAAATAGTAAACATCTTCCAAAATTATAATTGGAAATTTTACTTTTCAAAAAGTTACTAAATAAATGAATGATTATTTTCAATGTAAAGTAAAAGTCTAAATAACATTTTTAGAGGATTATAGGCTAAATCTCTATTCCTCCTTCCCATTACAGACATGTCCATAAAACAGATGTAATGCTGGCTGTGGATATCTTATACATTCAAACTCTGTAGATTGCTGAATGTTTGGCAAAGATAATTATATAGTTGGCTTGGGATGTGGAAACAGCAAACTTTTCCACTTTCCATTATGTAAATTAGCAGTGGAAATAGCTATATATTTCTCTATGATGTTATTTTGCTAAATATAAGTAATGTGGATTCATTTCTATTAGAAGGAATCATTTGCCACAAAGTGATGGTCAAGTTTTTGGTATAACTTAAATTTTAATATAATATTCTTTCATTATACGGAAGATCCAGTCTCAATAATTTATTTTTCCCTCTAAACTTCTATGGAATTATAGCCTCCAACAAAATTAATCATACTTCTCAGGTGACTTATTTTATAGGACATCTTTATATTTTATGTGGGGGGTTTTTTGTTGTTTGTCTTTTTAGTTTTTTGATTGTTTATTTTTTATGAGAGAAACCACTGTATTCTTGCCTGTGGTTTCTTGCCTAATGAAAAAAGACTTGGTTCTTGTCATGATATATATTGCTTCTGTATCTCGTTTCTTTGTAAGCCTATCTTAATTCTTGGGACTATTGAAATGTGGGCAGTCAAACCCAAAGATTTAATTTTGCTAATTTTTAATTTTTTTTTTAAATCTTTATTTATTTTTGAGATTGGGAGTGGGGGGAGGGGTAGAGAAGGAGGAAGACACAGAATCCAAAGCAGGCTCCAGGCTCTGAGCTGTCAGCAAAGAGCCCGATGTAGGGCTGGAACTCACAGACCTTGAGATCTTGACCTGAGCTGAAGTCAGACACTTAACTGACTGAACCACCCAGGTACCGCTAAAATTTGCTGATTTAATTTTGATGATAAAACAGATATTAAATTTCTTAACTCAAGAACAAGGTATTTAATGAAGAAGTAAACTAGTTTATAAATTATATCCTATATCCAGTTTAACAAATATTTGGATACTGTTTAATTATCACATACAAGGCATTCAGCTGAGATATTATTCATATCACCTCTATAAATAATAATGGTATCTAATGAACCCGCAGCAAATGACTTACATTTAATATTGCTGCGGTTTGACTTTTTTCCCTGTGTTTACAAGTCCTACACTTTTGAGGTGACCTAATGTTCACTGGTGGCTTTAGAGGACAATGGACAGGAAAGAGAAAAGGAGTGAATCTCCAGCAGTCAGACACAAATAGCACTGATTGTTTGCTGTGTTTCTGCAGAGGATTATGTGAAATATTCTGTTTTTAGATTTCACTTTAACTGTTAACTTTTTTACTTAAATTCAATTGCTAATCAAGAGCTTCCTCTGTGAAGATGTTTTTGCCATTCTTGGAACCACATGGAGTTTTCTCTTTAATAATACTACTGTCTGCTGAGGTCCCAGGCTTGTGACCTTTAAAAAAAAAGGGCAAATCATTTTCCTACTTTTATTATGTGGTTGGGAGTGAGTTGGCCCATTCACATCAAGCTTAATTTGATCTAAGTTAGAAGTAACCTTTGACAAAATCCACATTTAAAATTTAGGCTAGAAGGAGACAATAAATCTTACTGTTTAAATCACCCAACAGGGTAACAGTACTGTTTGTAACATTTCTCCAGTCTTCATTCCTAAATCTGTTATTCTGTGATGTAAAGCCTTGGTTGCTTTTCAATACTTTTAAATTTGTTTGCAGAAGGTGGAGTCCAGAAAATGTGCCCATCATTGAATGCTCTAAGTTTAGCTAAGGAAAAGCAAGGCTGCTGTAATGTTTCTATTCTAAAAAAGTTGTATTTATCTGAGTTACAGGACTGGTTTACATAAATGAGAAACTAAGATTTTCCATACACCAGGAAAAGTTTCAAAAGGATGGCTTTTGTGCTTGCCATTTCATACCCACGAAATGTTACAAACAAATACTCAATGTCTGCAGTAGGTCATTTGTGGGTGTGCGTAATTGCGGTTCACAAGTCATTCAAGCTCAAGACTCTTCCAGGTACAAATGAGAAACCCTCAGAAAATTAGCCCTCCTTCTCCATTTATGGAATGAGGTTTAGCTTTTAAGGTTTATAAATTTATTTTTTGCATACAAGTAGATATATCAGAGGCTCACTTTCTTTCCAGAAGGAATTCTAACACCTTTGGTACAATTGTAATCTTTATCACATGTAACTACTTTTTTGGTGTTGGGGACTGGGATTTAAAGATGTTAAAATTTTCAATAGCTTACTTTATGTTAGCTAACTTTTAAAAAGAACTTTTGTACCCTGATAAGTTTTTAATGTGACTCCAGTGCTTACATTGGCTACTGAAGTGCCAAATTTGGTTTCAGAATTCATAAAAATATTTTAATTAGTTTCTTTTTCATAAGGAAATGAGAAAAGGTTTCAGTGAACTTGTGTTTAATATCTAGCATTAGTTTTATGTCTTATTATATAGCAAACTGGCTTGTCCTTAACCCAACAAGAAAGAAGTCCAGGCTTAGTGAAATCCATTTTACTACTCTTTTTTTCCATTTTGGACATTAAAAACAAACAAATCAAAAACAGCTTATAGGCCTCTTTCTTATTTAGAGTTTTACAAATTTACAACTTATTAATTTAGTGTATAATTTTGCTGAACCTGTTCCAAAATATGAAATCTGAAGTAGTTATTCCTGGTCCTAGAAACCCATTTCCTTTTGAAGTGTTTTTGAAGCTGAAAACGTTTAATGGTATTTCCTTTGGAAGGCATTTTCAACCTTTTCTCTCTCTTGAGGTATCATTTCTAAGACACTGAAGTATCTCTTAAAAAGCACCTTACTAACACTACATTTTCCCTAGAGATTCCTGAATTATCTACATTTTGTGTCCTTATCAAGAGTTCAAATGAGCATTCTCACGATCAGTATTGATTATATAACCGATTTACTCCCGAGTAATTAGCATTACTTAACATGATTAGATTGCCTTTGCCATGTTAGTTCTCTCAGTCAAGTACAGTGTTTTAGGCTGGTTATGGATTGACAGGAGGAAAACATGCACACGATCATACATACACATGTGTACTTTTTAACTGTAGTTCCCAATTTAATTAACCACAGATCCAATATTGTATCAGAAGCAAAGTCAGGGCAGAAGCAGATACAGCACATCTTAGCATAGCTGCTCTTTACTGCCGTGACCTCTATGAACAGTCAGTACCTGCTCACAACAGTATACATGCAAGATAGGGACCGTGAATCAGGAAAGTTCATTTCTTGTGTCACTACCCTTTTATATTTACTATTCTAAGAGAACTAGTAATCTGTGGACTATTCTGTTTTCATCACTATTCCAGAACTTGAACCAACAATCTCTGGGCTTCCTTTTAAGGGAATGTTTATAATTAACAGACTTCCCTGGTTCTTGTACCAAACTCAGTGTCAGCAAGGACACTTTCTCATCCAGTGGGAGAAAGCAGAGTTAATACCCAGGTGTCCCCTGCCTCTTTACTTACACATGTTCTGGAAAGCCTATCTCCCCATAAGTATCAAAGCTGAAATTTATAACTTTGAATCTTAGAGTAACCTAGTAAGCTCTTCACTTTTTTGCATCAAAGAAAAGGAACACAAGTATTGTAATCTATATTGACCAAATGTGTAAAATCATCTGTGTTCGGATTTAGAATGATTTTTATGTTCAGGGTTGATTATGGCTTTTTGTACTTAGGGTATTTCTGAAAAATAATGAATCATACTATGAAAACTTGACTCAAGACAAACTGGAAAACTGCCTGGTCTTTCTCTTCTTTGATAGCAAAATAATCTTTCAAAACAATGCAAGGTTAGACCATGAAAGAAAAAAACTATTTCTCTATTCATAAAACTTCTGATAACAAATGTGAGGGTTTTCTACACCAAGCTCTGTGGATGAGTTAGAGATGTGAGGACAATCAGTCCTTAAAATACATGTTGAGAAGAAACATTCATTCAGTATTCACCCCTGTACACTGAATTATGGTGGCCTCTGTGAAGATTCCAAGAGTGAAGAAGGTGAGGGTTAAAAAGCTACAGTATAAGAAAGGGGTGGGATGGGATGGGGACAGAAATTGGGGAGTAAGTATGTATAATAAAGGCAGTATTAAAGGAATTCAAGTTGACTTTTATGAACAAGGAAAGTGTAACAGAGTAGGTAGCATTTAAGCCTTAAAACTTAGTAGGATAAAAACAGGGAGAAGGATGCTATTGCTTTTTGGAGGTGATGTGAGAAAGTACCAGGCAACAGGAAAGCATGGGACCTGGTGAAGGATCTGGGAGAGGCCCAACTATCTCTATCTCTATAGGCAAGTAATGGGAAAAGAAGTGTTGCACTCAAGTATGGAGATCTGAGGCAGACTGTTTCAGCTTTCTTCACAGGTCTACTCATGTTTCTCCAGAGGTCTATTCAAGAGGTCATTAATAAGATGGATTACAGTGGTGGAAGACTGGAGGCAAAAAGATCAGTTAGGAATCTGGGCAGTTAATACAAGGGAGAGATTAAAGCACTTGACAAGAACATAGAAAAGAGAAGATGGAAAAGTTGGCTGTAAAAGAAATGACAACTAGACATGGCAGCTGATTAAGTGCCCAAAGAGGATGGAATCAAAGAGACTTCCTGACACTTTTTTTTTTAATTTTTTAAACATTTTATTTATTTTTGCGAGACTAAGAGGACAGAGCATGCACAGGGGAGGGGCAGAGAGAGAGGGAGGCACAGAATCCAAAGCAGGCTCCAGGCTCTGAGCTGTCAGCACAGAGCCCGACACGGGGCTCAAACTCAACAAACCGTGAGATCATGACCTGAGCTGAAGTCAGATGCTTAACTGACTGAGCCACCCAGGCGCCCCTTCCTAACACTTCTTATAAGGGCCATGGTACCTGTCTGTGCAAGATCATCTGTGGCCAGAAGTACAAATTATAAACTCTCTTAAACCTAATCTCTAAGGGCTGTCTTGGGAGGAAATTGCTACAGATGAGCTCCTTGCCTGGGGCATAGCTCTTTCAGCTTGCCCTCTCCAGAGCCAAATCTCCTAATCTGAGAGTCACTGAGGTAGAACAAGTGTGCTGAGCTCTGCAGAATGCTCAGGAGGACCAGCAGCAGAAACCAGATAGGGGAAGGATAACTGCTGCACTTGGGTGAGCAGTGTCCTCAAGGGACAATAAATGTGAAGACGAAGGCTTCTTAAGGACTGATCAGAAAGAGTTGGCAGGAAAGGGAGTCTGTTGTTCCTGTGTGTGTTTTGAACTTTTCTTTCTCTTTTCATTTTATATATATATATATATATGTATATATATATATATATATATATATATACATATATACATATATATATATATTCATTCAGTACATTTTAGAAAACAAAAGGTAAAAAAGAAAAAAATAGTTTTCACCAGCTATATATAGAGCTGTTAATATTCGGACATAATTTCCACGAGTCTTTCTATAAAGCAGGTTTGTTTAGCTGAAGGTAACAGTATACACCAAATAACAGCAAAAGAGACCTACTATGATTACTTGTCATTGCCTGTAAACAGCAAACGGATAGAGAAGTTAGATCATTAAAGGGTTTATGCATTGTCAGGAAGCTTTTGAAAGTTTTACACATGGGCTCGACAATGATTAGATTCACATTTTAGAACGGTTCCTTTGGCCATAGTATAGACAGTATATTAGAGGGCCCAAGGCTTGATGTCTGGAAACCCATTCTGAAACTATTTCAATAGTCCAGGTCATAAAGGACTAACTAAGGCATTGGAAATGGGGAATAAAAAAGGAATTTGAGAATTTTATAAGGAAGAATTGACAGGATGTGATGATTGATACAGTGTGGAGGTGGAAAAGCAAACTATACTTTACTGTCTCTATTACAGTCCCTCACTTTAAAATTGTCTAAATTAGATGTCCCACAGGGACTTCTAATTCAATATGTCCAAAACAGAAATTATCACCGTTCTTACCAAAATTACTCCCCATTTTAGATTCCTTCTGTCAGTGACTATGTTCTTAGCCACCTAGTTGCTTAAGCTAGAAATTTGGAAGTCATCCTAGCCTCTTATTTCTGTAATGTCTATATGTAGTCACTCACCAAAACCTACCAGATCTTGCACTTAAATCTTTAAAATCTGTTTCTTCACATCTTCATTGCTACTGTATTTGCCAAGTTCTACTTTTTGTTTTTGACTTAGAATTGGGATTGACAGACAAAAGCCTATAAACCAGATACATCCTGCCACCTGTTTTTTAATCACCTGCTTTTGAAAGTTTCAGTAGAACAGAGACACGCTTGTTTTGTTTACATTTTATCTATTGCTGCTTTTATACCACAGTGGCACAGTTAAGTAGTTGCCATGATGACCATGTGGTCAACAAAACCTAAAATATTTACTCTCTGGTCCTCTACAGAAATATTGCTGATCTCTGCCTTGTAATGTTCTAATATAACGGGTTTCCCTTCTTTTAGTCCTCAATCTGGCCTTTATTTTGCTGATGGAGTGATTTTCCTGAAACATCGTTCTATTCATGTCAACCTGCCCCCCAACTTGTTCACATTTTTTTGATGGCTCCCAACAGCCAACAAAATCAAATCTACAACTCTTTAGCACATCAGGTTATAAGTTCTAGTAGTTTTCAAATTCTGGATTTTTCCTCACAATGCCTTTGCCATTAAAGCCTAGGTGTCAATATTTAAGTCCTTTGTAAAGGTTTACTTTAAAGGGATCATTAACATGAGAACATTACCATTAATGTTAATCTGAGGAAGCTTAATCTTTTAAGGTCTTGAATTGGGATTCTATGATGAATCTGTATTTTTATGAGATGATGTTTCTTGGAAAATCCTGGTCAGCTGATTGTCAGTTGTATATGTCATTAAAAAGGAAGCAAGTAACTATTATTGCCAGACATTAGCTTTACTTGTTCAGCAAGAATTCTGAGGCTTGCCAAGGTTTTAACACCTCTGCTGTTTTCATTTATTTTGTGATTCTGAGTAGACCACTACTATATATCAGGAAACTCAAAGATAAGGGATTCCAAATTCATGATAGAAAAATTAGAGATGGTTTCTATGCAAGAAGGAATAGAATCAAAGTTTTGCTACATATATGAGAAAATATTCATTTTAGCATCTCAATTCTAATTACTTCAGGTGGGTTTGTTTTTTTTTAAGGCATTTCATTTGGAATTTTAGTCTCAAACAGACTCTGCTAATGACAGAATTCCCAGGAGATTGGCAGTATCCAAAAATAAGTCTTCTTTTCACCCTCCAGCCCAGTAAAACTTAACACTATGTAAATATTTTGGCAAATGTGCATACAGTAGAAAGAATTCTAAGGGAAAAAAAGCTTGTTTTCTAGGTTGAAAATGAAAGGAACTGATATATTTTGATTTGGGGGAAGTCATAGATGTTTCAAGAAGGAAATTATTTGCTTCTCTCTTTCTGAACATTAACAGAATTTTCTACAGTACTGGAAAGTCAAAATGGAAGTGTAGTTGTACCCAGTCAGGTACCTATATAGATTTTTCTTTTTTAAATAAAATGTATTGGAAAATTTTTGAGAAATATCAAACTTATTTATGTGATTTCATCTAAACAGTAAACAAAATATACAGAGCAAAAAGGTAGGCTCATTTCAATTCAAGATTTTTTGAACACTTACTAAGTCCAAGGCACTGCATGGTCATTTATTCTATACTTTGTTGAAAATTCAACCACATTTATCTTATTTTCTTTTCCCTTTTCAGGTGAATTCCAGCCCTTTTGTAGCTAATAATAAATTTCAATCAATTCCTTAAAACCAAACTCTTCAAAAAAGTTTACCAACAATTATTTCAGTGCATGCCATAGCCTATCATTGTAATTTAGAGAGCATAACCTGTTGGTGTAGTTTTAAAACCATAATACTTTACCTAAATTACTTTTATTATTTCCTGAAATAAATTTTCACTAGTACTAAAACACAAGAGATTTCCTTAGACATGAAAACATAACTAATTGGTTATTGCTTCAGTAATTTTGTAGCTGCTGCTGATGCCTAGTATTAGTTCATGTTTATGTGTATGTAAATGAACTGAATGATCACAGTGACTAAAAATGTAGCAATCACTTTAGATTGTGTAAGTACTGAAGAGCTAAAATCTCCAACATAAGTGAAAATTAAATGGCTATTAATAAGATATTATACTTCTGTCATAACCTTCAGCCCAAAGGACTTTGCTAACAGCATGTGTTAGATGTCTGAGAGCTACCTGGGAGAAGGACAGAAGAGCCAAATGGAGTTTCATGGTCTGGCTGCACATGATTTAAGAAGTAAATCGCTTTTAGTTATGAAATGAAAGGCTTGCAATTTTCAATAGAAAGAAGACTTAAAATTATAAATGATTTCAAATGAATTCACATTCCTTTGAAAGCTTTTAATCAGCTCTTTTTGAAGTCTACTTTAAGAGAAGATAACATAGAATTATATGGGTTCTATTGCCCGTGCTTCAGGGAAATGGGCTAATGGACCCGCAACAAGAAAGTAGCGACTATGCTATTATGGAATTGTGTCTAAGCCCTTTATATTGAAGGGGGCAATATGAAAGAACTAGATTGTTTCTGTCCTCTCTAGGGCTCCTAAAGACAGAACCAGGATAAATGAATGAAAGTTACTAGGAGGCAGATTTGGGTTCAACAGTAATGAAAAACTTTCTAAACAACAGACCAGGCCTGAAATGGGAGAATATACTTGCAAATGATATATCTGCCAAGGGGTTAATATCCCAAAATATATAAAGAACTCATACAACTCAACACCAAACAAACAAACAAACAACAACAACAACAAAAATGCCATTAAAAAATGGGCAGAGGACCTGAATAGACATTTTTGCAAAGAAGCCACACTAATGGCCACCAGACACATGAAATGATGCTCAGTATCACTAATCCTGATAGAAATAGAAATCAAAAACACAAGGAGATGCCACCTCACACCTGTCAGAATGACTAGAATCAAAAAGTCAAGAAATAACAAGTATTGGTGAAGACGTGGAAAAAAGAAATCCTCCTGCACTGTTGACAGGAATATATTGGAGCAGCCACTATAGAAATAGTATGGTGGTTCCTCAAAAAATTAAAAATAGAATTAACATATGATCCAGTAGTTCCACTATTGGGTATTTACCTCAAGAAAACAAAAACAGTAATTCAGAAAGACCTATACACTCCTATGTTTACTGCAGCATTATTTACAATAGCTGCTATTTATAATAGCCTGAGTGTCCATCAATTAGATGAAAGGATAAAGAAGAGTAGTGTGTGTGTGTGTGTGTGTGTGTGTGTGTGTGTGTGTGTGTGTGTGTAGTGGAATATTACTTTACTTCGGCTTGGGTCATGATCTCATTGTTCATGAGTTCAAGCCCTGCATCCAGCTTTGCACTGACAGCGTGGAACCTGCTTGGGATTCTCTCTCTCACTCTCTCCCCCCTTCTGCCCCTCCCACACTCCTGCATTCTCTCTCACTCAAAATAAACTTGAAAACAAAGAAACAATGAGATCTTGCCATTTGCAACAACATGGATTGACCTAGAGGGTATTTTGCTAAGTGAAATATGTCAGACAGAGAAAGACAAAACCATATGATTTGGCTTATGTGTGGAATCTAAAAAACAAGTAAGAGGTGCCTGGGTGGCTCCGTCAGGTAAGTGTCTGACTCTTGATTTTGGCTCAGGTCATGAACTCACGTTCATAAGTTTGAGCCCTGCATTAGGCTCTGCAGTGAAAGCGCAGAGCCTGCTTGAGATTCTCTGTCTCCCTCTCTCTGCCCCTCCCCTCCTAGTGGGCTCTCTCTCTCAAAATAAATAAATAAACAGAAAGAAAGAAAGAAAGAAAGAAAGAAAGAAAGAAAGAAAGAAAGAAAGAAAGAAAGAAAGAAGAAAACAAAAAGCAGAAATAGACCCATAAATACAGAGAACAAACTGATGGCTTGGGGGAGGGAGGGCGAGGTGGGGAGAGATGGGCAAATACGTGAAGGAGAGTGGGAGAGATCCAGTTATGGAATGCATAAGTCATGGGGATGAAAAGTGCAGTGTGGGGAATACAGTCAGTGGTATTATGTTAGCATTATATGGTGAGAGATGGTAACTACACTTGTGGCGAGCATAGCATAACATATAGATTTGTTGAATCATTATGTTGTATACCTAAAACTAATATAACATTGTATGTCAACTATAATTCAATTTTAAAAAATTTAATTTACTTAGCATGTATTGAGCGCTATCATATGCAAAGTACTGACACAATTTCTGTTTCCGCCCCCCCCCCCGGAAATCTATTAAAAAAATTTTTTTTTTAATTTGTGGTAAAATACAGATAACATAAAATTTACCATCCTATACATTTTAAATGTATGGTTCAGTAGCATTAAGTATATTCATGTTGTACAGCCAATCTCTGTAACTTTTCATCTTGCAAAACTAAAATTCTTTATCCACTAATAGCCCCCATTTTCCTTTCCATATTAGTTCCAGACAGCCATGATTATACTTTGTTTCTATGAATTTGACTATTGTAGATACCTCAGATAAGTAGTCATACAGTATGTGTCTTTTTGTGATGGGCTTATTTCACTTTGCATCAAGTCCTCAGGGTTCATCCATGTTATAGAATTTGTCAGTTTTGTTCTTTTTAAAGACTGAATAATATTCCACCATATTTATGTACCACATTTTGTTCATCAGTTCATCACTGATGGACACTTGGGTTGCTTCCACATTTTAGCTACTGTGAATAATGTTGTTAACACAAGTGTGCAAATATCTCTTTGAGATCCTACTTTCAGTTCTTTTGGACATATACCCACAAGTGGAATTGCTGATTGATAAGGTAATTCTACTTTTAATTTTTTGAAGAATCACCATACTGATAGTTTTCCATAGTGCTGCACCATTTTACATTGCCACCAATAGTACATAAGGGTGATGATTTCTCTACATCCTTGCCAACACTTGTTATTTTCGGTTTGTTTGTTTGTATGTTTTGACAACAGCTACCTGAATGGGCGTGAGAAGTACTGACACAATTTTGATTTCAGTGCCTTGTGCAATAAACACCTTACACATAGCAGCTGTTTTATAAAAGCTCATGGTTGAGATGTACTAAAACTAGGTTTTCATAAAATGTTTGCTTTATAATGTTGATCTTGGATAGAGATTAATAGACTCAGTGTTCTGTGCTTTAGGATAAAATAAGACACATCTTAGAAATAGCTCTTCTTATGGCTGTAACACTATTAATATTCCAATTTTCAGCACTGATGTTGAGTTTTATGTGTTATTCTCATAAACACCCATCACTGTTCTAGCATAGGGTCATAAACTATCCATGGCTTTGGTAGTTTCCTTTCTTTGAGCCCAGTGATTTTTTTTATAATACCTGTGAAAGACAAACATGCTGATTCTTCTATAAGAAAACCATTCATTGTACCTAGGAATTGAAGTTTTGGAGATTTGTTTGTTTGTTTTTAAGAGGCTTGCCAAGAAAAAAGAATCTAGTTTACTACATTTAGAATTGTGGTGTTTAGTTTTTCTATTCTTTCCTCCCCTGCAGTGCCTACAGGCTGATATGAGATCACTGGTGCTCTGAGCCAAGTTTATAGTTAGTGTGGTCATGTTTAAACTTTTGCTATCTTGAATAAATGCTTGGTAACTTCAATATTAATGGTATAATAATTAGCAATTCTTGGCCTTTTGAAAAAGAGATTTATTGTTGTTGTCATATTTGAAAAAACTGATTTGAGCACAAGAGAGCAGAACATTTTAACTCCTTAGTAATTATTGCAAGAGAATGTTTTAAGTAGTATTCTGTTAGCAATGAGTGAAAGCAACATTCTCAGAGACTTCTGTGTTTGCATCTAGAAGGTATATATCTTTCTCTGAACATGTTGGCATAATAGTCAGGTGGTCTATAAGTGTTTCACCTTATACAGATAATGCTGATATAGAGCAGGGTTCCATTAGTTCTGTGCTTAAAATGAGGTTTCAATTAATTTACTCCCTTCTTTGAAAGTAATATAAGAAATGTGTAAGATATAGTTGTACTCTATTTATGAATCAAAACCAAGCGCTATTAGGCTCAAACAAGTAGAACATCTTCTTTTGACCTTACAGAGATAAATGTTTATTGAATAATGACCAAAGCAAGCCTACACAGTGAGCATTAAGGATAATATGGTAACACTGTACCTACTTAAGTAATGTATCCATCATGACCATTTCATAAATAATATTTGGTTGAATACAAAAGGATTCTTCAGAAAGCTTTTTTGGGTTTTCCTGTTTACTTAATAGGACAAGAAAAATAAGCGTATGGAAGCATGAATAACTAGGAGTAACCTTTATTATTCAGACGTTTTCCCTCTCCCTTGCTTTTATAGGAGAAAATTCTTTCCCAATTTAATGCAGTATCGTTTTAGGCGTCCAACAGATAAGCAAAGAAAACAAATGGCTATTTGTAAGAAATCCATAATATGAACAGGTCAAATGTAAATTAAACTAGCAGGAGGAAGCTTGGATTAGGGAGTATTATTAACATCAACATTCTTCTTTTTGGATGCAGATTTTGTGTTTTTTTCTTTTTAGATGATTGCAGTCTCCAACATTAATGATTTTTTCTTAGCAGGTATCTCACAATCTCTTAAAAAAGCAAAAAAGGGTCCTTTGATGGGCCAGTTATATCATTAGCACTCACCACCTAATATTTATATTTATAGGGACACAATTGGTTTGTTCAATGGTTTTAGTTTTTTAAAATGTTAATATATTTATGCTTTAATTAAAGCTTTTGTAGAGTATACTTTGAAAAGTAAATGCAAATAGTTGTCCTTATTAGAGGAAATATTATAAAGCATTTACTCTAAAACTGAGAATTGGTTTTTCATTTTTCTCAAAACTATTTACAGTATTTATATTTTGAGAGTTGTTATGCTACTTTCATATTTGTCTTAAAGAAATTTAGTATATGTAAAAGAGGTACCTAGATTTCAGTCTGTACTTCTAATAAAATTTAGTTTTTCAGCAAGTTTTCATCTTTGTTTTTAGTGGTGACATTTGGGGTAAGAAATTTGGAAGTTCTCTTATTGCTCTATTTGCAAAAGTAATTCCTGGAGGAATTTAGGGACTTGGATCACTCAGGGATATCACGTTCATCAGAAGAAAAGAAATCATCTTAAGTCATTAGTAGTCTTACGGAGTAGAAATTGTTTGAGTTAAAGATTAAGGATTTGAAGGAATGTTTGGAAGCAGTAGCAACTGACTTATTCTTAGTTGTCTTTTCACAGCCTTTCTGTATAATAAATACTATTTTTTATAATTCTGAAAATCATATCTGCATTAAATTTTATTTCTGTAAATGGTCTCCATACAGTAACACTTTGTGATGGACCAGATGTTGTGAGCTAATGCAACTAGCTTAGGCTGAAAATATAAGTATGTTGAAAAAAAATCCATGAATGTGTAAAAGCCTATAAAGAATAGTAATATTTCCATAGCAAAGAGAAAAGTGTCAGTTGACAATGCATTTTCCATTCCATTCTCTCTGAGAAGGTACCAGATTAGAGATGTTGTGAGTTCTTGGTTGATTTAAGGTTTGAGTAAGTTAACATCTGGGCAATATATTGTTTTAAAGAATAAAGTCTAGGCAGCACCATTTATTACCAGTTTAAATTTCAGTATTCAATTCATTCATCACTGCCTAACAAAGACTGTACTTCCTTTTTCACCAGAGTTACTCACTGACTAGTGTTCTACCAGTGTTCACAAAAAGGCAAAGACAAATGCCTATGTGTGGGCAAGATAAGCTCAGTCAGGAATTCACCCGACAGCTCTCAGGTTTAAGAAATCCAGCAATACAAAGCCTATAAAAGTGGAACTGCTGACAGGGTCCCACTGTTGGGTAATCTAAGAATCATATCCACAGAGGACCTGTTAGCAGTTTTTGGCAACCTGGCTATATTAGTGCCTGTTCCACGTTAATACCCAGTTTGTTGACTTTGAAAAAAAAAAAAAAAAGATTCAAGATAATAATACATTTGCGTAAATAAGGTGACATTGCTAAAATACCGGAAGTCAGGGACTCATTCAAAGTGGCCTTAACAAGTCATTTAAAAAAACTCAAAAATGGAAAAACCATTTAGTGAGGTCAGATATATCAGAGTCATGGAAGAAACCCTGGATCAGAAGTCAGTGACAGATCTCGGTTTCCTACTAAAAACTCATCTTGGGCCTCATTCTGGGTTTCTTTTTTGGATTTAATAAACTGTTATTAGAATCGTGATTGGACTTTACATCATTTCTGTGTCACTTGCACTTTAAAGGGAAAGCAAGGAATTCTACAAAATTAAAAATTTCTGTGTATCAAAAGATATCAACACACACACAAAATGAGTAGGTGGCCAAAGACTGGGAGAAAACATGTACATCATGTAAATTTGGTAAAAACTTATATTTAGAATCTTACCATTCAAAAATACGAAGACAGTTTTTAAGATGTGGTAAAGACTCAAACAGACATTTTATAGGAAGACAAATGGGTGGCCAATAGGCTCATGAAAAAAATGTTCAATATCATATACAGGAAAACACAAATTAAACTGCCAAAACACCCATTAGACTAGCTGGAAAAAAAAAATCCTTTAGCAAGGATGTAGTATACTGGAACTGTTAAATACCAATCTCTGGTGAAAGTATGAAATATGACAAGCAATTGGACAGTTTTTTTTATAGAGTTAAGCATACAAGTACCCATGTCCCATCACACTTAAGTATTTGTCATGCCCAGGTATTTATCAAAGGGAAATGAAAGGATTTATTCACAAAAAGACTTGTCTATGCGGGTTCATAATAGTTGTATTCATAATGGCCCAAAACTAGAGGAAGCAACCTAGATTTACATAAACAAGAAAACGATAAACCATGTATAGTCATATGATAGAATATTAGTCAGCAATAAAAAGAAACTGCTGATACATACTGTAGTCATTTCTGTGAACCTTAGAAAACATTTTGTGCTCAGTGAAAGAAGTCTGGCACAAAGAACATACTATATGATTCCATTTACATGAATTGTTAGAATATGCAACTAGTAGATGGTGATAGAGAAGAGAACAGTGGTTGTGAGCAAGGGGTGAGGAGGTGGCAGGAGTAGCAGAGATTATGTGCTAAAGATACAAGGCAACTTTCTGAGATGATGAAAACATTCCAGGAATTTGGGTTACACAGTGTATATATCTGCTAAAACTTAACTGAACTAAATATACTTAAGATACAGTTTGTATCTCAAAGAAAAGAACATTTTAAAATTGAGAGCAAGACCTGATTAGAATTCAGAGTAGAATTGCACATATCACTAACATAATAGGAAGTAGACCTATCAGGAATGGTAAGGTTAACGATGAGTGTTTTGAGCTTATTTATTTATTTATTTATTTGTTATCTATCTATCTATCTATTTAAAGTTTATTCATTTATTTTTGAGAGAGAGAGTATGCAAGCGAGGGAGGGGCAGAGAGAGGAGACAGAATCCCAAGCAGGCTCTGCACTGTCAGCGCAGAGCCTGATGAGGGGGCTCGAACCCACAAACTGTGAGATCATAACATGAGCTGAAATCAAGAGTCAGATGCTTAACTGACTGAGCCACCCAGGCGCCCCTTCAGTTTATTTTTAAAAAGAAAGCAGACTATTCATATAAAAGTCTGTGTAAGGAAGGTGCTGTGTATACAACCAATAAGAGGGCAACATTCTAGAAGCAGAACCAGAGATTTAAGATTTTTCCCATTAGGATTCTATTATTATTATTGTGAGTACTTATTATGCCTCATGGACTATACAGAGCTCTTTATGTGGATTTTCTTATTCTTATCAAGACCTTGTACAGAAGTTTAAAATGTGATTATTTACTTAATTTTGACTGTGGTATCAACATTTTATTGTTGATAAAGTTAAAATATAACAATAATAACAAGTACTTATTTGCACATCTTATGTACACACTCATCTGTGTTAATTTATTAAACACTCTGAACAACCCTATCAGTAGTTAGTATTATTAGATCCATTTTGAGTTGAGGAGCCATGGTTGAAAGCTAAAAAATAACAGCAAACTTCAACTCAGGTAGTCTCTCTTAAGGTAACAATGTACTTAACTGCTGTGCCATACTTAAGCATTGTTCTTAAGCTACCATTATATCGTTGACCTCAATAGATGATCACAATTTAACAGTTTTATTCATTTGTTGATATTTAAAATTCAAATGTTATTAATGTTGTTAATATAACAGCGTCAAATTTCCTGGCTTAAAATTTCCCATAGATTTTCTGAGTGTGTACTTTACATATATAACAGAATACTGTAAACTCTAGTAACGTAAACACTTCTATTGCCTCTTAACTCGAAATACTTTGACCCAACTCTTTGTGGGCACCATTTGAAATGACTAATAATCGTGAATTTCTTCAAAAGATATCATTAGTTTCTTACTTATGAGTGCTCTTGGTAGATTATTAATATATAAATGACTACATATCGTAGTGTTATCCTGTTCCAGTTATCTCTTGCTGTGTAAAACCACCCCAAATCTTAGTGACTAAAACAAGAAACATAATTGTGTGGATCAGGAATTTGCACAGGGTACAAAGAGGGTGGTTCATTTTGTTCTACTATGTCTTGGGCCTTAGCTGGAGTTGCTCAGTTGGCTAGGGACTAAATGAGATAGTACGTATGGATGTGCTTATTTTATTAGCACAGTACTTGGAATATTTTTGGACTAGAGAAAAAAAATAAAAATAACCATGTGAGATTCTAGTCATATTACTTTAGTGATTATAACTTTTTAATAAATTTACTCCATAAAAGAAAATTCTAGCTTATTGACAAAATTAAGGACAAATATTGAATCTTGCCACATACCTCATATTGGTTTAACGAAAAGCAAAGGGATGCATAGCCAAATGTGCCCCTTATTCTATAAAATTTTATTCATGAAGCATGAATCAAGACTAAATTAAGAACTCACATAAATACAAATAAAGCATCTTTTCCATTTGGACTGAACTGGTTTGGATTTCACATTAGCTAAATTAAAAATATGTTTTTATTAGGTGCAAGTAGTTTCCAAAGTGCTTTTCCTGGCTCACATCTTGTCCTTATTTTCTTGAAGGCTGATCTAGCACAGTTCAGGCAAATTTTTTGGTCCTATTTGTCTGCCAGGTGGTAAGAGAGTAGGAAACCCACAGAGAGGTTAAGTCGTACATAGACTCACAGGAAGAAAAACTGGCTTTTTCTGCAGCAATACCCTGGGAATAAATCAGCTCTTAGAACTAGTTGCTAATGCCTCTAAGGATGCAACTTGTTTTCAGCTAAATGCCAGACAGTTCTAGAAGCCGAAAATCTGTAGCTTAATTTAGAACAAGTCGTTAGCCACAATGTAGGTGAAAGTTTTTACAAAAGTCAGGAAGCACAAATTGATGGCTCCGGCTGTGGCTTAGAGCCTTTCATATCCATAATACTCTTATACTGAACTGTGTGATTTATGTAGCTAGAAAGGAAAGAAACTATTTTTTTTCCCTCTCCCTCAATTGAAAGGTTTTTTGTTTACTGCTGAAAAAATGGTAAAACCTTTTCTCTTCTACCTTAACTGTCTTATTTCCTTACTTCTTCCCCCATCCCCAGCCTCCATGACCCTTAGAATAGAAAAGAAGCTTTAAAAAAAAAAAAAAAAAAAAGTAAAAGTTTATATTCTTTCTCCAAAACATCCTGAGTGGCTTAGTCATGAAACAGAAGCATATATCAGGTAGGCTCCAAATGTTTAGTTGTGAGAGGTGAGATCAAGACTGAGCAAAATGTTTTTGAGTGTCCTGGGCTTGTAGTTTCATCAAATTCATAAAGCAAGTTTATTTATCCATAGGGGTGGATAATTAAATTGCAATGGAAATTTTAAGAAACCTTTGCTTAAAGACTCAATACCATCATTGTAGTAATAGACCTATTAGTACAAATTGGAGTATACCTTACGTTAAATTTCATTTGTCTTGCAAATAGAAAAATCTAAATGTTGTGTAAGGAAATATGCCATAACCTTTCTCCTGTTCTTGACTTAATATATGTTACTAAAAATACTCTCAGATTTTTAAGACTACGTTGTGAGACCATTGTGGAAATCAAAAATCAGTAAAAATCATGCAGTAAGTGTCTTGGATGTCACAATATTTTTTATTTAACTTCTTGGTTATATTTTTTTTTTTTGAATTTTAAAGAAGATCATGGAAGGAACAATGGATTATAATATCTACCAAGGATATTCAGAGGAAATCGTTTGACATATTCCCCCTAACAACAGAAACTTTTCTTTTTCTAAACAGAAATAGGTTTATCTTCATAATCAGAATGAAGAGTTCTTAAAATCATTATCACATGGTATTGCACTCTACAGAGCTAATCATTGTATTCATTTTGGCAAACCTCATTTCAAATCTTTAACAACAACAAAAAAAGTCTGTTTGTTTATGTTTACACCCAACGTGGGGCTCGAACTCATTACCCTGAGATCAAGAGTTGCATGACTCTTTCAACTGAGCCAGCCAGGTGCCCCTATTTTTGTTTTTGTGTGTAGGTATGCACACATTCACAAACACATGATTCTTTATAAATCAAAAAATACTTTGTCTTTAGTATATAATCTGTATTATGTATTCTAATGATTTTAAATCAACATTTCCCATTATAACAGTGATGTAGTGAAGAGTCAGCACATTATCTTGCACCTATCCAGGTGCTTGAACACTTTTGGCACCTAACAATGCAGCCTAAAATTACTGAGTTAAAGTGTTCACACACTTAGCATTGATACATTTTGCCAATGCTTAAAAGAAATGAATTTTTTTTTTTTTAGTGTTAGGTGTACTATTTGACATATTTACTGAGTGTTGAATTACTGCTTATGTGTCAGATTCTGCGCTAGTTATTTGGGTTATAAAAGTAAAATGACTTGATTTTATTGGAGTAATGGAGATTACAAAGAAGTAACAGGCAGTTAAAAATATGATATGGTAAGTGTGACAGTGAAGATAAATATAGGGAGCTTGTGTACCAGTTTTGGAGTCAGAAGTCTCTGCAGAGAAAGGGCATGGAAGCTGAGATCTTAGGGATAAATGTGAGTTATGAGTAGAAGGGAAGTGGAAGAGAGGAGTGTTATAAGCCACGAGGAGTAGGTGTCAAGGATTATGATACATTCTAAGAACTAACAGGATTTTAGAATGTGTGGAATGTATGCAAGGGGTGAGGCATCAGAGCTAGAGCTAAAGAATAAAGCATAGTTGAGACCATGAAGAACCTTGTAATAAAGTTAATGGGTATGGACTTGAAGAATTAAGGGGTGCTGTAGCAAGAAATCAATGAGATCAAATTTGAGCTTTAAAAAATTACCCTGCCTCTAGTTTGGAAACTGACTTGAGGGCAAGCAAATCATTCCTCAGGTCAAAAGGCTGCAGTGAACTTGATTTTGGAAACCGTCTGTACCAAAAGAGTCTAAGCTTGCCAATTAGACAAGGCAGTTACGAAGGGTAGTCTTCAAAGAGAGGTAAACAAGAGCACCATTTATCTAATGGCTCATCTATCTTGAAAAATCAAGCAAAGTACTTTTGGGGGAACTTGGGAACTCCCACCCAGCGAGTGAGAAGAGAGTCTGAAATCAGAAAAATAAGGTATAATAATAAAATCATCATCATCATCATCATCACCATCTTGTAGTTACTCTCAGAAAGACTACACTTGGATTAGACTTGATCATAGACCTAAAACAGAGTGACTCGTGCTCAAGTGGAATAGAAGCTCATGATTTACTTTTTGTCTTCATCACAGATGGTTCAGGAGCCATTTGAAAGGGGTTTGCAGGTGAAGGAGGGACCTCAATGTCTTTACATGTATTAGATAAGAAAGGCAGAGTCAACAGTCCCTAAACTTAAAATGTACGAAGTCTCAGTGATTTAAGAGGACCATCCATGTGCAACTCCATTTGTGAAACACTGTTGTAAAACCTTATGGTTCTCTGGAAGCCAATTTGTACAATTCTAATCCATGCTGATGAAAGTCTAGCTGAATGCCAGAAAACTTCTGCCTCACTTTTCTTCCTTACTTAATCCATACTAGGTACTATATTTAAAGTCATTTGTTCACATCTTCATATACTTATACATAATACTGAAGTCATTTTGAGGTAAGTGAAACAAGTTTAGCAAAGCAAGAATACTGTGGGAAGTGGGAAGTCTTTAATAAATAATTTACATAATGCTTATTGGTCATTTAGTAAGTATGACCTTCACAAAAATGACCTCATCATTTTTAGGCATATATTATTTCATCTGTTGCAGTTTACTTAGTGCTTTTTATTCTGTGTTACATATGACATGTCTCATAAAATTCCTCCTCGTATCTAGCTTGTACACATCTCTCTGATGGTTCTCATGATTAGTATTCTGATACCATTTCTCCCTTAGTTTATGCCTATATTTATTTAGCCTGTACTACATAATGAATCACAGTGTTAGATACTGTGTATCTAATGAGCTAAGTGTAGCTCATTAAATTTTTTTTCTAAATGACTTTAGTTTTTTGTAAAAATGATGCCTACTCATAAAAAATTAAGGCAGTATATCCCCAAGCAAGAATAGGAAACCCAAAACAATAACACACCTACATCCAGAGAAAACTATCATTGACAGTAAGTGAACATTATTCCAGATATCTCTTAAACTCAGGACTGCGGCAAAAGAGATGGTGGTGAACAATAAATCCATTTAAATATAAAACTAAGGCTATACAACCGTGAAAATTCATATAAATGCTATGAACACTGACAATGTGAAAACAATAATATAACTAACCCAAATTGGAAAATGGAGGAAGGAAACAGTGGAAAAAATGTTAAGTACACTAATTTCCTCAACCTTTAGGAAAGGAAGTTAATCTGTATGCCTAAAATTGAATCATGTCATTTAAAAAAAAAAAAAAAAGGAACTCCACTCTCTTACTGTTTTTATGACATTTTTTCATAAAATGGAAGGATTTCTTAGGAAATCTTTTGACACAAAGAAGCATTTGTATAAAATTTAGAAACTCTTTTAGTCTTCCATTTAGTATTTTTATGTTAAATTCAAGGAAAGTAAAAATATATTCCTTCTAAGAAAATTACTTCTTTAACCTTGCTTTTTTCCTCTCCTTGGATCACCACCAGAGGGGAGGAAACAGGGCAAACTGCTGCCTTCAAGACTGGAAAGACAGGTGAACAGAGGGATTTGCAGCTCACCTGAGCACCAGAACAAACTGCCATGGGAACAGGGCTGGGATGAGAAACCTGAACCATCATTGATGAATTGCTGGAGGCTCAGTGTGGACAAACCTAAGAGTTAAAAACTCCAGGGGGACACAGTCATAGGGAGGCCTCCCCACAATATTGTGAGATTTACCCCTGAGAGTTCAACTAGGTTTTTACAGTAAATATAACAGAAAAATCCCTTAGTGCTTCCTCCAGGGAGGGAGTAAAAGGAACTTTTTTTTTTTTTTTTTTTTTTAATATACCAGAAGACCGTGTTCCTCTTCCTTGCCTTTAAGGGAAAGTAGTTAACTAGAGCCTAACCTTCTGGGGAATTATCAGAGCCTAACTACCTGGGGGAAAGGAAATAGCTAACTTCCTCTAGCTCTAGTCCTCCTTGTGGGAGAAGGGAAATAGCAACTCTAGCCCACTCAAGCCATCCTGCCCCACCTAATGGGGGGAAAGAAACAAAAACAAAAGCAAATCAGAAAAACAAACCTGAGAAACAATTGTGAAGTCATAGTCCAGAGGCACAGGATCACTAAAGACTAATACCTAACCATAGGACTATAGGGCATCCCCTTCTCCCACACCTCCCCACCACTTTACTAAAGGCCTATTTACAGCAGTTCCTTTCACCTAGTACATCATGAATGGCGACCAGGAAAAAATTACAAGGCATAACAAAAAGCAAAAGACACAGTTTGAAGAGACGGAGCAAGCATCAGAGTAGATATAGCAAGGATGTTAGAATTATCAGACTGGGAATTTCAAACAGCCATCATTAATATGCTAAGAGCTCTACTGGATAAAGGAGACCACATGAAAGAACACATAGGCAACATAAGCAGAGAGATGAAGACCAAAAAGATGAGAAGGAACGAAAAGGAAACACTATAGATTAAAAACACTGTAAGAG
Source organism: Felis catus (assembly GCF_018350175.1). Taxonomy (NCBI): domain Eukaryota; kingdom Metazoa; phylum Chordata; class Mammalia; order Carnivora; family Felidae; genus Felis; species Felis catus. The sequence goes on from NC_058368.1 coordinate 131,907,853, forward strand.
AAGTGAAGAATGCCTTTGAATGGGCTTATTAGTATACTGGACACAGAGGAAAGAATCTCTGAGCTAGAGGATATTTATTAGAATCTCTGTAAACCAAAAAGCTGGGAGAATAAAGACTGAACGAAACAAAACAATACCAAGGGCTGTGGAACAACTGCAAAAGGTGTAACATGCATATTGGGAATAGTGTACTTCTTTTAATCAGACCTATGATCATGCACACTTTTTTGGCAGTCACATCATGGTGTTGACTCATGTTGTGCTGTCAGCTAAATGTCCCTCTGTCTTTATATTCTTGCTGCTGCTAGTACTCCTGCTACCCCCTAGATCCACCCCTATATCCTACACCTATAATTGTTTTGTCCTCTGCTTTATACGCAAGACAGCATTATAGGCCAGAAAATGGGTAAGAACCTGTTTGTGTGTTGGTAGAAATATATCCCAACCTTAACTTTGACCTGTTTTTTCACATTCTTGAAAGAGTTAAGCTAGTTAGGACTAATCCATAATCATTTTTGCTTAAGCATCCAGCCATTATTTGTTCTTTGCTTTAATGACAACAATGAAAGATATCATTCTTGCCTTATGCTGCATGAGTGTATGACTGCTTTATTCTCAAAATATGTCAGGCTACTTTCTCTGTCAAAGAAAAAGGTGTATTTAATTTTAAATGATTTATCCTTAATTATGCTAGTTGTTTTAGATTAATTTGTGGTGTTCCGCATTTTGACTATGATATGTCTGCATTTGGATCTGCTTTTTATTTATCTTGCTTGAATTCACTGAGCTTCCTGAACATAAAGACTAACATTTTTCATCAGTTTTGGAAAATTCTCAGACATTATCTCAATTTCAGTTTCTATTTTCTCTTTCTGCAATTCCACCTGTAATGGACCTTCTCACTTTGTCGCCCATTTCTTCTAACTTCCCACAGTTGTTGATTTTTTTTTTCCTCTGTGTTTTGTATCTTGTGTTGTGTGCGTTTTCAGATGTATCTAATTCACTCAATCTCTTTTATTCAGCTACTCAATAGTTCATTGAGTTTAATTTTAGCTATTCATCCCTTCTGAAAGTTGTTTTGATTCTTTTTCCAGTCATGGATGTGGATTTTGTATTCAATTTTTTATTCTCTCCATATAATAAGTATACTTGTTTTATTTTTGCAGTCTGAAATTTTGAGGGTCAGGTTCTGTTATTTGTTGTTCCTCTGATTCTCACTCACAATGCCGGTTTTTTTATATATATTAATGATATTGTGAAGTCTTTTTATTGGGAGGTTGTTTTTTTTAAGAACTCTTGAGTGTTCTTTGAAATATGATTGAGGATTTCTTCCTTCGGAGAAAATTTGCCTTTTGTTCCAACAGGCCCATTAAAGTACTATAGATCACTGGTAATTTTAATTAAAAATACTCCTGAGATGTTTTGAGAATATTCATTAGTTTGAGAGCCTGCTTACCTGCATGGACCTGAGACAGACAACCTGTTTTATAGTCTTCTTGTGCTTTTTTAGTAGATGTGTTTATTTCCACCTTTCCAATGAGTAGAGAATCCTTAGATTTATGTGTAGGAGTACTACTTCAGTCCTCATGATTAAAACCCCAAGTTAAAACCCAATCCTAGATTACTGAGACCACTTAACTCAGAGTGGCCCAGTAACAAGTGCAATGCCTCTTGCTCTAGTTCTCAGTCCTCTCCTTGTTTTTCAACCCCTTGGTTTTTAGTGAGCTAAGCTATATATTTAAAGAGCTAAGTTATGCATTTATTACATTTTTTAAATGTACTTTATTCAGCTCTTCTTGGTATTTGATTGCAAGAGAATTTTCAGATTACCTTGTATGAAGCCTTACTGGAAATGGAAATCTCATGTTTTTCATATTCAGTTAATATCATTCGTAAAGTTGGATTGGGGAATAGACATATGGCTAAAGACCGAATTTCTGCCACAACAAATTTACTCCACTTCTGTGAAATATTGGCTAAGCCAAGGTCTTGCTATAAAATAACATGTTTGATTCTGAACTTCTTACATGGTGTTTAGACAGAATAACAATATCACCTACCAGTACGGACATTTTATCATTTTGTGCAGGATTCATTGTTTAGTCTGATTTGGAAAAGAACAAAATTTTCTAAAATTTGAGAGATCTTACAAAGATTAATGGCAACCTACATCAGATGTCTAAACTTCTTATGTAGAAATAAATGTGATCCTTCATATGAAATGAGTAAAATTTTAAGTCTTAAGGCTATGTGCAGGTGCATTTAGACTCCTCCTTGTTTCCAAATTGGAGTCTTTCTATTCCTACATATTGGTCCAAGAGATTATGAAGGACATGTAGAACATTATCTCTCAGATTAAACCTTATCTTTTTTTAAAGATTTATTTATTTATTTATTTATTTATTTATTTATTTATTTATTTTGAGAAAGAGAGAGAGTGTGTGAGTAGGGGAGGGGCAGAGAGAGAGGGAGAGAGAGAGAGAATCCCAAGCAAGCTCCACACTGCCAGCAAAGAGCCTGATGCAGGGCTTGGACCCACAGAGTACAAGATCATGACCTGAGCCGAAATCAAAAGTCAGATGCATAACTGACTGAGCCAGTTAGGCACCCCAAACCTGTCTTTTGATAGATATCTTCTTCTAAGATCATTTAGGCTAAAATACTACAGGTTCTCCATTAGCCTCCCTCATAGAACTTGTAAGTATATAGCCGTTTCTAAGTTGACTTGTTTATTCTTTACCTTCTCAACTAGATTACAATGAAAGAAAATAAGCAATTCAGTTCCAAGTGTTCAGTGACCAGAATTAAGATATGTGAGTTTTGTAATTTTTAGTGTTTTGAAACTGCTACATTTTTCATTTTTGTAGCATATGGTATTTAATCCAAACAGTGCATCAGACATAAAAACTTATCAGTAAGTTTTTGAAATCTGTGCATTCTTGAGAAAAGGATATGCCGTTTTAATCTCTTTAGTTAGCCTGAGGTCTCATTTTGTCAGTAATCGATTCTGTAAATAGTAAAAGTAGAAATAGTGTCGGTGGCGGGGGTGAGATAAATAATAATAGAAGCAAACCAATGTTGAGTACACACTCTAGGCCCAGCGTCATGTTAAGTATGGTAAGCAATTTCCATGGAATTGTATTCATTTCTTACAACCTTACTGCTTTTCACCTTTTGAGATGCAGAAACTGAGACTTAGATTGCTTAACTTAGTTGTCTAAGGCCATCCTGCTAGTAATAGGTAAAGCAGAGCTTTAAACATACAACAAGTTTCCCTTATTTAATTTGGTTAGATATTTCCTGGATATATCTATATATTTTCAAAATTCATGTATAAACTACAACATAGCATACCTTCCGATACATGGTAAACCTCCATCCCTGTTCCTCCTGATGATACCATAAATGTAAAACTCATGCCATACACTTATAGTTTTAATACCTGTGACAGGCTTCTATTATGGCTATTTTATGATTTCATCAACAGCCAAGCTGTTGTTTCATTACAAACAGATTCAGTATCTTTGTGATTAAAGCAGCAGGCTAAAAACCATGAAGGGTGTACTGTTTGCTTTGCAATCATTTCCATGTGTTATGAATTCTTATCAGATGTTGGGAAATAGCAGGCTTAAGCTAACTGCAAGTACTACATGTATGGTCCAAGAAACAGTCATCTGTAGTGGACATATGTTTAGCTGTCAGCTTGCTTAATAAGGTCTCTAAACAAATTCATTTACTGTCCACTTCATTTTTGTAGACTAAAGTTCTTTTCAAAAGCATGTCAAACAGGTCTTAATAACCTTTTTTTTTTTTTGAAGGTGAATGTTAGAAAAGGTCAGTGTTTGAGTTCATCACCCTAATATTAAGATAATATTTCTCATGCCATAAGAAAAAAGAACAGATATAATTCAAAATTTTCCTAAGGCACCTTCCTGGAAACTGGAGAAAATGAGAAAAGCATCTGGGAAAAAATAAAAACTGACTGAAAATTATGCAAGATAATTGTTCTTTGCCATTTTAAATCTTCAATCTCAAGTTTAAAAGCTGCACAATTTTAAAAAAGCAAGATTTTCGGGGCCCCTGGCGGGCTCAGTCAGTTAAGCCTCTGACTTGTGTGTTCGAGCCCCACATCGGGCTCCGTGCTGACAGCTCAGAGCCTGGAGCCTGCTACAGATTCTGTGTCTCCCTCTCTCTGCTTCTCTCTGTCTCTCTCTGTCTCTCTGTCTCTCTGTCTGTCTCTCAAAAATAAATAAACATTAAAAAAATAAATAAAAATGAAAGATTTTTAACTACTTATATAAAGTAATATAAGCAGTCTGATAAAAATTTAAGCATACTATAGTTATAAAAACTTTCCTGTGTAGTTACTTATTCATAGTGTCTTCTGTTATATAAAAAAAATGTTTGGCTAAAAAATAAGGTATTCAATCTAAATGTACTTTTCACCCAGTGAATAGTTAGCAAACTAAGCGAGATCCCACATAAGGAATCAGAAGCCTGTGTCATGTTTACAGTTCCATTACTGACTTGGGCAATATTGAAAAAAATCTCTTAGTGTCTCTATACTTCAACCTTTTGTATCTATGACAAAAATGACTGTTTGGCATCTCACTATTTCCTTAAATAATGGGTGTCAAGATCCTTAATACAAAGAAGTTGAAACAAGACGATCTGTATAATATTATCATTTTTTACATTTATATTATAATTACGACTATGCACTTCAGAAATATGAATTTACACCTTTCTCAGAATGTACTGGGTGATTGGGGCGCCTGGGTGGCGCAGTCGGTTAAGCGTCCGACTTCAGCCAGGTCACGATCTCGCGGTCCGTGAGTTCGAGCCCCGCGTCAGGCTCTGGGCTGATGGCTCAGAGCCTGGAGCCTGTTTCCGATTCTGTGTCTCCCTCTCTCTCTGCCCCTCCCCCGTTCATGCTCTGTCTCTCTCTGTCCCAAAAATAAATAAATGTTGAAAAAAAAAATCAAAAGAAAAAAACAAAAACAGAATGTACTGGGTGATGATAAAACTGAGGCAAAGAAGGATGCTTTCTTGTGGCCATATAATGATGTTGGGTCTAGGTCTTCTGATAAACATGTCTCTGTTTTTACTGAAGTGTTTTTTTGTTTAATCTTTGGAATGGACATTAGTTTTAAAAAGAACAAACCTGGGCACCTGGGGTAAGTGTCTGACTCTTGGTTTTGGCTCAGGTCATGATCTCACAGTTCATGGGTTCAAGCCCTACATCTGGCTCTGCATTGTCAGTGTGGAGCCTGCTTGGGCTTCTCTCTCTGTCCCTCCCCTGCTTGTGTGTGCTTGCTCTCTCTCTCTCTCTCTCTCTCTCTCTCTCTCTCTCTCTGTCCCTCCCCTGCTTGCTTGTGTGTGTGTTCTCTCTCTCTCTCTCTCTCTCTCTCTCTCTCTCTCAGTCCCTCCCCTGCTTGCTTGTGTGTGTGTTCTCTCTCTCTCTCTCAGTCTCTCTCTCTCAAAATATAAATAAACTTTAAAAAAATAAAAAAAAACCCATCAATCACATTAGAGTAGATACCTTTAATAGCATAGCACTTAGTATCATTTTACCATCAAATTTTACTTAAAATTATTGATTATTTAGTTTTAATTATTTATATTGCTTATGTAATTTGATAGTTATGAGCTTTTTGGATTATATTTTGTCATTAAAAAACCCTGCCTTCTAAGCAGCTGATAGTGCTTTTACTCGTGCTCATCCTTAATCTTTGCACTAGTCTTGTTATAATACATATGCTGAATATAGCCACAATTTATAGATGAGAGAAAACCAAGGCTCAGTGAGGTTGACAACCTTGCCCCAACGCTGTGATCAAGTCCACTTTTTCTATGAAGTGTTGAAAGCTGAGGAAGATTTGAGTAGACAGAGATAGGGAAGAAAGACCATTTTAGGTCACGGAAATAGCAGGAACAAAGGGGTACATGTGCTGAATCTTAAAGTTTGCCAACGTAATTTTGACTAGTATGTTTCTGGCTAAAATTTAGAGTAACTGTGGAGGATATGTGAGAGATAAGGTTGAAACAGTAGTTTGAAGGTAGCTTTTGGGAGGATTCACATGCTTGGGAAAGAAACTTAGTGCACAATTCAGTAGGATTTAGGGAATTATGAAGATCAGGGGAGTAGAATTGTAGGTTTGGCATAAGTGTGCTAAATGAATGGAAGAATGGCCAAACCATAGGCACAGAGACCAGGTAGGAGGACTGTTGTGATAGTGCAGTTGTGAAAATCCAAACACCTGTCCCTGACCACGGAAAAGAAGAGACTTTGTAAAAGAAGGATGTGACTACCAATCAGCTTTAGAAGATACAGGAGAAATACTAGCAGGTAGGCCTGGCAACCAGCATTTTGGTGGCTCAAAAACAGGAAAGACAGAAATAAGGTGGTGTTTTTGAGAAACCAAAATGATCAGTCTGACTTTTAAAATGGTAAATCTGATGTATTTGTGGAATATCAAATGCAAGTATCCATCTGGCAGTTAGAAATACGATTTAAGCTTGAAAGTGGAAATATGTAAAAAGCATCAGGCTAACAATCTTGATTTTATGCACTGAATGCATTAAGATAGATGGTACTGAAGTCCTGAATGTGGATGAGATTTCTAAAGAAAAGAGAAAAAGAAAGAGGGTTGAGACTAAGCTACTAAGAAGCCCCTACATTTGAGAAGCAAGACGTGGAAGAGTAAAAGCCAGTGGAAATAGAGACGGAATATGAGTAAGGTAGGAGGAGATCTGGCATGACACTATGTCTGAGATTCCAAAAGGTCAGAGGTAAGGTGGTCAACAAAGTGAGATTCTACTGAAGGTCTAAGTTAGCATCCAATGGGAAGCTGTGGAAATTTTTTATTAGGAGGTCATAAGTTACTTTTTCTAAGACAGCAGTTTAGTAGTGCATGGTTACTAGTAAAGTATTAAAATAGGTGGAAAGCAGGTAAAGTGAAGCAACAAGAACAGTTGAGAAATTGGTTATTAAAAAAAAAAAAAAAAAGGAAGCTCAAAGCTGTAGAGAAACTCAAGGAAAATATTCCCATCTGGTCACTCATGAATGCTTGGCATTTAGACTGTCGCAGATTCTTTTCCCAGCCCTATCTTTTGTTACTAGCCCCAAGCCCCTTAAATCATTTATTCTATGGCCTAATGTTTTAGCATACACCCTGTGTTTCACCACCTCCCTGTTTTCATTTAAACACACTACTTAAGTACCTGCCTCTTCACTGTACCTCCACATGGGTAACTCCTATTCATCTCTCTGGGCCCAGATCAGATGCCTCCTCTGTGAAGCCATCCCTTATTTAGCCTACTGTAATGTTTCCCTCTCTGAGTTGAAAAATGCTTCAGTCATTTCTTTGTCATGGCAGTTAACCATGTTAACTGGGTGAGTCTGGGTGGCTCAGTTGGTTAAGCATCCGACTTCAGCTCAGGTCATGATCTCACGGTTTGTGAGTTTGAGCCCCGCATCGGGCTCTGTGCTGACAGTTCAGAGCCTGGAGCCTGCTTCGGATTCTGTGTCTCCCTCTCTCTCTCTGCCCCTCCCCTGCTCATGCTCTGTCTCTCTCTGTCTCAGAAATAAATAAATATTAAAAGAAAAAACAAACAACTATGTACTGTTATTATTTATTCACGTACGAGATTTATGTCCCTCGTTGGAATTTAGGCTCCTTGGAGATTTTCTCAAGGTATTAGTGTACCATAATGTAAAGAATATGGACAATCCCATTTTTAGTTTTTACCTCTATCAGTGACTGACAGACTGTGTGACTTCAGGCTAAGTATTTAATCTCCACAGGCCTCAGACTTCTTTCTGTAAAATGTCTATATCACAGGTTCTTGAGGAGATTAAGTGGTAACCAGGGAGGTGACTGGTTTAAAGAATCTGGCTAACTAGGTTCCTTTCCCTCCTTATTCACTTTGATTTCTGTGCCATCACTCAGAATGGTACCGTACAAATATTAGATACTCCAGAAATTGTTGAAGAAATTACTACTTTCTTTGCTATTACTAAATATACAAAGGCTACTATAATTTCTAGGCTGCTATATTTTATTGGGATGATTTGTTTTAAAGACATTCTCTTTTCCAGGGCACCTGGGTGGCTCAGTCAGTTGAGCATCTGACTTCACTTCAGGTCATGGTCTCACAGTTCATGAGTTCAAGCCCCACATTGGGCTCCCTGCTGTCGGTGCAGAGCCTGTTTTGGATCCTCTGTCCCTCTCTCTCTCTGTCCTCCCCCCAGTCACACTCTTTCCCTATCAAAAATAAAATATAATATAAACCATAAAATATAAAACATATTAAAATTCAAATGAATTCAGATTAGAAACATACCTATTAGAGAAAAAAGTCAATTAGCTCAGAGTTAATAGTAGCTTACAGAAGCCATTTGTTTTACCATACAAGCAGAAACTAGGCTCTGAAGGCATAAAGGTACTGCCTGGACTCTAAAGCACGCCCATAGTTGAGCAGTATTCAGGTGACATAAACTCCAGGTTTACAACTTTTGTTCTCATATTAACAGTTTAAAGATATTCTAGCACCAATGGATAAGATTATATTCTAGAGAATATACAGACTGTGACCTAAAGACTAGTTTAAAAACGTGCACTTCATTCTAAGAGTTATGGGTTCCTCAAGTACCAACAGATAGTGTTATTTGAATAGTCTGAAAGATTTTAACAATGTTGTAAATTCTGAATCACTTGAAAAATTTAGTATAATGAAGCAATTTTTAATCATCTTATAGACATTTCCTTCTCTATCTTACTTTGTCTTTTTTTAGTTTTTATTCATTATTCACTTTATATGTTATTAAATTTTTTAAAAAAATTTTTAAATGTTTATTTTTGAGAGACAGAGAGAGAGACAGAGCACGATCAAGGGAGGGGCAGAGAGAGAGGGAGACACAGAATCTAAAGCAGGTTCCAGGCTCTGAGCTGTCAGCACAGAGCCTGACGTAGGGCTTAAACTCGCAAACTGTGAGATCATGACCTGAGCCGAAGTTGGACACTTAACTAACTGAGCCACCGTGGTGCCACTAGCTGTTATTATGGCTACTTAAACAGTGCATCTGAGTCTTTGACTATTTAAGGATAGATTTTTAGAAGCTGGCATTATACATTCACTGCCCTTTATAAAAATTATGAAGAGCTGATCTCCATATGTAGTAGAGGTAGCATTTATTTGTAGTAAATAACATAATAAAGAAATATTCCTACATCGCAAACAACCCTTAACTGTAATGCTGTTTTAACATGATCTAAATAATAATAGCTACCATTTGTTGAACATGTATTGTCTGTCCAATATTTTAAATATCTTACCCCCATTTTATAGTTGAGGAAACTGAGTCTCACAGAAGTTAAATAATTGTTCTTAGGCCACTCAGATAATAAGTGTTAGAGTTAGCTTTTAAATCAAGACTTTCTGAATCCAAAGTTAATCCTTTTGATAACTGTGCATTACTACCTCTGCAACAGTATATACTGTCATTGCCTCATTCTTCGCATACTTCAAATGACTCTCATAACTAGTTTGTTTAACCGTCATGCAGCATTTCCTCTTCAACTTTCAAAATAATCTTCCCCTCAAAGACCTTAGTATTCAGAAAACATCATCTAAATTTCTGTATTACTTACCAAATTAAATTTTTTTTAATTAGTATAATAAAAGATGGTATTTAGTGGATGGAGTAAAGATGTGGTTGCTATTCCCTGTGCTCATATAACTTCAAGAAATAGGAAGTAATTTATCTGAGAAATACATAATGAGAGCCTAAACTGGGCATTGATGTTGAGAGTCAAGAGGAGTATTATACGTGAGAGAGATTGGAAAATGACATACTCCGACAGTGATTCAGTGAAAGGGCGGGGGAACAGTCCCAGAGGAAGTTTAAAGTCTGGTCATTAGGAGGAAAATAGTTCCACATTCAAACAGGGATTTCAGGAAAAGGAACAGATTTGGGCAGGGAGGAGATGACTTCAAGTCTGAACATTGCAGCGTCTCGCCTCCACTATCCATCTAGATCTGGGCCCTTGAAATGTGGCTAGTTTAAACTGAGGTGTGCTGTAAGTATAAAATACACACCAGATTTAGAACATTTAGTACCAAAAAAAAAAAAAAGTAAATACAGTATTAATATTTTTATATTGGTTGCATGTTGACATAATAATATTGTGGACATACTAAGTTAATGAGTTAAAACAAGTTGTTAATTTAACCTGATTCCTTTTGCTATTTCTTTAATGTGGCAGCTAGGAAACTTAATTGCATATGTGTGTTACCTTATATCTCTGTTGGACAGTACTAATGTACAGGAAGGTTTGTAACAGTTAAAAATGCAGGACCAAACAATCAGAGCAAAACATCTAGATTTGGAAATAACCTATATAAAAGTGATATCTGATGTTATGAGATTAGACAAATGTTATGAGATTAGACAAAATGCCATTGTACAAGGTACAGAAAGGGGGAAAATACCAAGAATTATAGATTGAGAAAAGAAAGACTAATTAGAATAAGGATTGGAGAGTCAATACTCTAAAATGGTACATAGTCTGATTAGGATAGAATTTCAAGAAGGAAGGAGTGGTTAATATTGAATGGTAGAGAAGCCAAAGAGGAAAAGGAAGACTGAGAAAAGACCATTGAATTTGGTTGATACAGAAGCAGTTTCAACAGAGTATAAGAAGGATAGATTGCAAGAGATTAAGAAGTTTGAGGCTGAGAAAGTAGACTCTATATATAAACTGTTTTTTCAGGCCAAGAGTCCAGTGGTAAAGATAATCATCACCTGATTGGAGCAGAGTCCAGGGAAATTTGAGTATGTTTGTTGGCTGAATGAAAGGATTAGTGAAGTAGGAGTGCTTGCAGTTGTAAAGAAGAGAAGATAATTGCTATATGGCAGTCCTAATGCACTGGGTCCCAAACCTGAATGCGTATTGGAATCAACCAGAACTTGTTACAGGGACAAATTCCCAGGCAACATCTCACATCTAACAAAATAACATTCTTTGGAGGTTTGTCTCTAGGAACATGTTGTGAACAAGGCCTTCTAGGTAATTATCACATATTCATAAGGACAAACAAGTCAAGAAAATTAAAGGTGCTGGTGAGGACATTAGTGAAATAGCTGACCGTACCATCTAGAATGGATAGAGAGCCAGTTGGGTTAGAATAGGGCTGACAGATCGTGAACTATGAAGAAGCTGGCTTTCATTATTATATTGAGTGAGAACAGGTTCAATAGCAATGAAAAACTGAGGAAGTAGGTAGTAGATTAAAAAAAATTTTGTTTAATGTTTGTTTGTTTGTTTGTTTTGAGAGAGAGAGCAGGGAAGGGGCAGACAGAGAGAGAGAGACATAGAATCCAAAGCAGGCTCCAGGCTCTGAGCTGTCAGCACAGAGCCTGACACGGGGCTCGAACTCAGGAAATTTGAGATCGTGACCTGAGCTGAATTTGGACGTTTAACCAACCAAGCCACCCAAGCACCCCAAGTAAGTAGTAGATTTTAATTAGAAGGAATTTTCAGAATTCAGGATCTTGGAGGCCAAGCAGATACAAATTATAGCCATTTGTGTTTGATGTAGAAAAGAGGAGTAAGAATTGAGTTGTGCACATTGTAAGACCTATTACTTTGGTAACTAATATATGACATGCTTTAAAAGAAAAATAAAGTATGAGATTTGGGGACCAGGAAGAAGCACAAAGTTTGAATCAGTATGGAAGTATTTAGATTTAAGATCCCGGTAAACTGTGGCTTGGGTGTCTTTGGAGACCTTTTCTAGACTTGTTGCCTACTTGGGTTTACAGTGGTTCTTTGAGTGTCTGTTATCCACTCTAGCTTTTACTGAAATAGAGTAGATGCCTGACATTCAAAGTTTGACTGGCCACTAGTGACCCTAAGTGTTAATGTCATGGGTAATTAATCTTTTATAAGCACATGAATTTGAATATGTCCTAAAACTGGCTTTGTAGAAGCTAGCCACCTAGTGTCTTGTAGTGAAGTCAATATTTATATCCCAGTTTACCTTTAATACATGATTGTACTAATCATCAGAATACCTCAGCTTTGTAGGTTTCACAGAAGAGGAAATTTTTTGCCAAATTATGGTATTAAGTGGGTTAAAAATTAATTGAGTTTAAAAAACTGAGTTTAAAAACATTTTAGCACTGCACCTAGCATGTAATTGCTTAATAAATGGTAGCTACTGGTGCCAGTTGAGGAATTCACCAAGTTTTAAAGTCACATCTTTTTGTGTATGTGCAAGTTTAGTAAGTAGAATTTATATTAAAATTTTGTTTTGATTCAGGATCTTCATGAATTGTTAAACTGGAACTAGAATGCTAAATTGGCAAGTAAATTAGAATAGTGGGATATTTATCATTTATCTATTTCTGTTTAACATACTTGATAGGGAGTATATTTTACAGGTAATTCTTATTATATTGCTATTCTAAAAAATGACAGCTTCTAAAATACTCTATAGCTCTGTTTCCATAGCACAATACACAGGTAAGAAACAAAATGAATTACATTATTTTTTTGTGTTTTTTTAGGGATTTAGTGTATGTAAAAAACAATATGCCTGTTTTTGCTAAACAATTTTTTCTTTCCGTGTATTATGTACTTTATATAACTGTTTTTGCTTTACAGTGACGAGCTCCGAAAAGAAGCAAGACAGTTAAAGCGGGAACTGTTAGCAGCAAAACAAAAAAAAGTAGAAAATGCAACAAAACAAGCAGAAAAAAAAAGTGAAGGTAAGGATATTTATCAGGTTTTTGTTTTCACTTGTACAACATTACCCTCTTCCCTCCATCTCCCCTTCCTTCCTTTTCTCCTCTTTCCCTCCTCCCTCCTTTCTAATTTTTGCTTTTTTTTTTTTTTTTTTTTTTTTAATACTTAGACAGTTAGCCAATAAAATAAATTTCCATTTAGGATTTTGTCTACGAAGTAAATTCAGTCAAACATGATCATAACTGGTATTCTAAGAAGATTAATGAAAACTAACAGAGACTTGTCCTCAGGCAAAACTTAAATGTTGCCATAACACATGTCTAGGAGTGCACAAGAATGGAATGTTCATTTCTTATATTGCATACCATTTAAAACATTTTTAAAAAGCATTTAGGCCCTATATTTGGGACTTGTGTAGATATTTGTGCATTGGTTTGAATAGTATGAAATATAAACTCTTGTTTTTTGTTTGTTTTTGTTAAGATACTGAAAATCTAAACTATCAATAAAGTTGATCAAAAATTAATCAAAATAATACCCTTCTATTTATACAGGTTAAATATATTCTTAATTTTACTATGATTTTTATGAAGCTATTAGGGCTTTAAGTTTATTTACTTTGAGAGAGCGAGCACAAGTGGGGTAGGTGCAGAGGGTGAGAGGGAGAGGGAGAGGTAGAGAGAGAGAGAGAGAGAGAGAGAGAGAGAGAGGGAGGGAGGGAGGGAGGGAGGGAGAGAGGGAGAATCCCAAGCAGGCTCCACGATGTCAGCATAGAGCCCAACACAGGGCTCAATCTCATGAACTGTGAGATCATGATTTGAGCCAAAATCAAGAATTGGATGCTTAACCAACTGAGCCACCCAGGCACCTCAGCATTAGTATTTATTTTAAGTAGCACAGGTAATAACCATATAACTATCTAAAGGACATAGTTCTTAGATTATTTGCACCATATCCCCCAATGACTGTTATAGTAAAGGCAGGTACTTAATGAAGAATTCAAAGTCACCAAAATATATTTGAATGAAACTATTAAAAAATTAACTCCCCATGATGACACAAATTATAAGCTTTATTTAAAAGAAAGGAAAGGGGCACCTGGGTGGCTCAGTAGGTTAAGCATCTGACTTCAGCTCAGGTCATGAGCTCACAGTTTATGAGTTTGAACCCCACATCAGGCTCTGTGCTGACAGCTCAGAGCCTACAGCCTGCTTGGAAATCTTTGTCTACCTCTCTCTCTGCCCCTCCCCTGCTCACACTCTGTCTCTCTCTCAAAAAAATAAACATTAAAAAAAATTAAAAAGAAAAGAAAAGATAAACTTATATGTGACCAGGTCATGTAGGTAAAGTATAACCCTGAACAGAAACAAGCTATATTGGCAATACTGCGACTTGAAAGAAATACGGTGAAGGTTATTTTATTTTTAAGCTTAATTTTTTTTTTAATGTTTATTCATTTTTTTTTGAGAGAGAGAGAGACAGAGCATGAGCGGGGAAGGGGCAGAGAGAGAAGGAGACGCAGAATCCGAAGCAGGCTCCAGGCTCTGAGCTGTCAGCACAGAGCCTGACGCACGGCTCAAACTCACGAACTGTGAGATCATGACCTGAGCTGAAGTGGGGCGCTCAACCGACTGAGCCACCCAGGCACCCCTATTTTTTAAGTTTAGACATAATTTTCTCAGAGTATTGTTCCTTATAATTAAAAGCATTTTAAATATATGAGAGTATTCCTTTCAACTAGAAAGATCTTTTACTTCAATTTTAATTCATTTTTGAGCAAATAATTATTAGTACTCCCATTCCTCAAGAACCATGCAGGACTAGGGGTATGAAGTTGGCAATGGTTGGAGGTTCTTACCTTTATAGTTCATGATCTAGTCAGAGTGAGAGAATTGGAAATAGATAATTACTGCAATAGTGCTTTATAGTTAAGGCTTATATTAAATATAAGTAGTGCTGTTTTAAATTATTTATCTGCCTTTAAAATATTAAATGCAATTAAAGAAACGTTTGAGTCTTAGAATGATTTCTTAACACAAAAGAGAAGATTTCTTCTAGAGCTTATTTCAGTCTGTTGATGAGAAAGCCATATAAAACCATTTTGTTATGCCATAATTAGAGAATTACATTAGGAATTACTTTTCTCAATTTAATTTTCCTTATATCTTCTAGAAATATCCTGGAGTTTCCTTAAATCTGAATATCATTTAAAATTAGCTTCTACAAAAAGTGGGTCATTTTATTTATTTTTGATTGCTTTGTTTTGAAATAATTTTAGACTTCCAGATAAGTTGCAAATACAGAATTCCCATATACCTTTAACATGAAGATCTTATATAACCATAGTACAATGGTGAAAACCAAGCAATTGATGTTAATACATGACTGTTAACTAACTACAGACCTGATAAGAATTTCACCCATTTTCCCACTACCGTTGTTTTTCTGTTCTGTTTTTCCATCCAGAATTCCATACTGTATTGAGTCATCATGTTCCTCCTTAGTATCCTCTGATCTATGACAGTTCCTCAATCTTTTCTTATCTTTCATGTCTTTGACACTTTGAGGAGTCCTAGTTAGATATTTTGGGGAATGTCTCTCATTTGAGTTTGTCTGATGTTGTCTTGTGATTAGATTAAGGTTATGCTTTTTTTTTTTTTTTTTTTTTTTTTTTGGCAAGATTGCCACAGAAATGATATGTCCTTCCCAGTGCATTATAAATTTGTCTGTTGTCTTTTTACTGGTAATACTGCCTTGATGACTAATTTAAAGTGGTGTCTCTTGAGTTGCTACACTCTAAAGTTACTCTTTCCCTTTGAGACTTTAAGTATTTGGGGGGAGATACTGTGAGACTATTCTGTTTCTTTTCAAGCTTACCCCCGCTAATTTTAGTATCCATGGGTGGATCTTGCCTATAGGCAACAGTTATTTACTGTGGTGTTCTAATGGTAACTTTTTATTTTCCTTTTTCTTACTACTTTTATTACTTGGAATTCTTTAAGAAAGAGGTCTCTCTCGCTCTCTTTCTCTATTACTTACTTATTTATATCACTATTCACTTATTTATATAAATATGAACTTGTGAGTATTTATTTTATTCTATGTGTTATAATCCCAAACTATCATGATTTATTTTGTTGTTCAGATAGTACCAGAATTGGTCATTAGTAGTTCTTTCAGGTTGGCTCCTGTGTCTTTTCAACTGGCTCCCACTTTGAGAACATTTTTTCTTTCTAGCACTAGAGGCCCAAATTGATCTTGTGGTTTCCCTTCTCCAGGCCTGGAATCAACCACTTCAGGGAATTCTTGTTTTCCATTGTATTTAGAAACCAAGATCTAGGCACTAAGTCAGTCTTTTTATTTTGATTCTAATAATTTTAGAATGCTATTAGGAGCAATTTTGTATTATCACCATCTTGTTAAAATGCTGAACAAAATTTGCTTTTAGCCCCTATCTGTGATGCGTTATAAATTACCTTTTTCTTGGAATTGTATTTCCTCTAAACTTACTTGATCTTTTTAAATTGACTAGTATGTATAATGTTAGAAAAATGTTTATTACAGAGGCGCCTGGTGGCTCAGTCAGTTAAGCGTCCAATTTTGTCTCAGGTCATGACCTCACGGTTCGTGGGTTCGGGCCCCACATCAGGCTCTGTGCTGACAGCTCAGAGCTTGGAGCCTGCTTCAAATTCTGTGTCTCTTCCCTGCCCTTCTTCGCTCATGCTCTGTCTCTCTTTCTCAAAAGTAAATTAAACATTAAAAAAAATTCTTTTAATTTATTATGGAAGATTTGTGAATTTTAAGCCTCCCTGAATATATGTCAGAACTTAGCCTATCTTCCCAGGTGAAAGATATTCCATGGTTAGAACTATATAAACTCTGGGAACAGATCCAAAAGTTCTCATAAGCATTTTCATAGTAAGATCATCACGTGAAAAGAAGTTGAAAGTGATATTTGACTTCATACATCATCTGAACCAATTCAAGAAAGATTTCTTGATTGGGCTATATGGCTGCATATCTGGCTTTTTTTTTTTTTTTAAGTTTATTTTATTTTGAGAGAAAGAGAGAGAATGAGCAGGGGAGAGGCCGAGAGAGGAAGAGACAGAATCCTAAGCAGACTCCTCACTATCAGCACAGAGCCTGACATGGGGCTTGACCTCATGAACCGTGAGATCATGACCTGAACCAAGATTAAGAGTCAGACGCTTAACTGACTGAGCCACCCACACATCCGTGCATATAATGCCCCCGAATTATAAAAACCCCTGCGTATCTGGCTTTTATAAGACACTTTATTTTAATCCAAGACTAAATTATCTGAGTATTATGGCAACTCTGGATGGTTTGGTCTTTTGAATATTATATGCTATATCTAGAAATTTAATTTGCCAACAAACTTAGAAGTAGATAATCCATTGTTAAAAAGAGCATTTTGAATATTTTGATGTATAAACTATTGTGTAATATAGACCTATCTTCCAAACGAATTTACTTCTGGATGCATGTACCACATCTGCTCATTTAGAGAGTCTAAAAATACATTAATTTTGGTGTTTTTTTAAAGTTTTTTATTTATTTTCTGAGAGAGACACAGAGAGAGAGAGAAGGAGCTCATGCACACACAAGTGAGGGAGGGGCAGAGAGAGAGAGAGAAAGAGAGAGAATCCCAGGCAGCCTTCACACCAGCAGCACAGAGGCTGGTGCACTGGGCTCAAACTCATGAACCATCAGATCATGACCTGAGCCAAAAGCAACAGTCAGATGCTGAACTGACTGAGCCAGCCAGGAGCCCTAATTTTGTTATTTTTAATAGTAATTTTTGATAGTAATACTAAGTGCTTGTTATATGTAACACTAAAGGTTAGAAGAATACTTTAGACTATTATATCTCATCAAAAAATAAACAGGAAAGTATTAAAACTTTTAAGTCTAGTTACTAACAGTGAAGTTATTTAAGCCTGTGTGACTCCATTCTCTTGTCATAAATCCATGTAGAAAATGCTTTGTGAACTCCTCAAGATTCTTGTAAGAAGTAAATTAAATAATGAGAAGACCTTTAATAAATGTGCAGTGGTGTATAAAAATAATTTTAAATTTTAAGAAGAAAAATATAGCTATTTCTGGTTTCATTTTGTCCTATCGAAATCCTACAAATGGAAATTTTGAATTTTAATACTGTGTTAGTTGCAGTTAAAGCCTGTAATCAATATAGCTATATATAAATACAACATAAATCAAAATTTCAAAGTAAGTATTTCTTTCATATGCTTTCTAAGTTACATTTCTATAATCCTATTCTTTGTTTAAAAGGTTTTAAGTGTGAGCTTGACTATATTCTTTTTTTTTTTTTTTTTAACGTTTATTTATTTTTGAGACAGAGAGAGAGCATGAACGGGGGAGGGTCAGAGAGAGAGGGAGACACAGAATCTGAAACAGGCTCCAGGCTCTGAGCTGTCAGCATAGAGCCCGACATGGGGCTCAAACTCACGGATCACAAGATCATGACCTGAGCCGAAGTTGGACGCTTAACCAACTGAGCCACCCAGGCGCCCCAGCTTGACTACATTCTTAAGTAAAACATCCAGTAGTATTATTTCCTGATTTTCTGAATTTATCTGGCGATTCTAACACTTGTTTACTATTGCCACTTCATTTTAGAATTTAGTGTATTATCCTCAGATTAAAAGCACTTGAACAAACATCAGAAAAACATCAGAACAAAAAAGCTTTGTGTTCTAATGCTTGTGCATTAATCTACCCCATTCTGGCCTTCTTGTGTGAATGGAGGCATCCTATTTAGCATTTAGCCAGGTGTTCTAATAGATGTGATACTTTATTGGGCTTTTGTCATCTTAGGAAATCTTTAATCAGAGAGTAATATTCCTTTGGTTTGATAATCTTTACCCAATTTCTTGGACTGGATCCTTAGCCAGATTGGTATAAGACAAACAGGAATTTATACTATAACTATGGTTGTACTTCTGAGTCTCTTCTGTCACCTTCGGCAAGTTACTGTAAAATCAAGACCCATCTATTTATCTCTATATAAGTTAAAGATAAAATCTGCTATTCGTATTTTTATAATGTTTTACTATTAAGTATTTACATCTTATTAACTCCTTCAATTACATTATGGCAGAAGATAAAATACTTTTGTTGCCTTTACATCAGTAAATACTTTAGGCCCCATACAATTGAACAATCCTGAATGTATTGCTGTTTGATGTTACCTAATTGTGGTGATAGTGCCATGGGTATAGGCACATGTCCAAAACCATCAAAGTGTATATGTCCAACAAGTGCAGCTCTTTTATACACCAATTATGCCCCAACAAAGCTGCCCCCCCAAGAATATTGATCTATAGCCCCCAAATCTCTTAACATCTCTGCTCTAGTAAGAAAACATACACTTACAATTGAGCCAACCTATTAATCTGTTTTAAACCAATGTAAAACAAAGCTTCTCTATGTATTAAAAATGTATATAGGACCATCCATTGTCTCTTCAGTCTTCCCAGAAAAGCTCAAAGCCTGCTATTCCTTATATCACAAGGATATTGTCAGAGAACGTATAATTATACCTCGATATTATAAGAACAGCATTACATAAATATAACTCATAATTTTTACCATTAACTTGCCATCTACATATATTTAAAGGCTTCAGATAATGTATAAAAGGTTTCACTAAATGAAAGAAACAGAACATCGAGGAATAAAACCATTATTTTAGTGTATAATTCGAATTGTTTTGATAGTGTGAAATTTGACGCTAAAATTCAAAATAGTTAAATCATATTCTCAGTTGAATACGGAATTTGCAGTAGGTTCTAACACCCCAAGTTAGGTAAACAAGGAATGTAGTATTTGACTTTAGACATCAGCAATGTCAGAAGAGATGTACTGCAGGACAATCCTGTTTACAGCCTGGGAGTTTCTCTAAAGTCCCACTGTGAGTCATCCAAGCCTATGCATAGGGGTTTTGTATCAATTTTGAATAAGATTGATAGTTAATTGGAGATAGGGTCGCTTTCCTCTGTTGGCTCCGTCAGGTTAATAAACTGTATAATCCTTTTCATGAAATTATGTCTCTAAGTCTTTTCCAGGTTTCTTTGAGTTTTATCATATCAAAACTAGTACCAAACTGAAAATAATCACATAGAG
Organism: Felis catus; assembly: GCF_018350175.1. NCBI lineage: Eukaryota > Metazoa > Chordata > Mammalia > Carnivora > Felidae > Felis > Felis catus. Next base: position 131,927,772 of record NC_058368.1, read on the forward strand.
ATACAGGTTAGGACATAGTCTCAAATCACTTTTTGAGAGATAAGGTATCAGATCCTCTTTTCAAAGTTCTAAGCACACAATACCTGTTTTCTGACTGGTGCCAGAAATTAGAGGAAGAAGGGCAATCTGAGCTTGTAAATCAAGAAAGAATTTTAAAGCCTCTTCATGAACACATCCCTGGGGTGTTTTGTACCTCTCAAATTGCACTGAGCCATTTTAAGTTTTGTCAGACTCTTTTTAACACTGCATTAAGTCCGACTAGGGCCCCTCAGGCTTGATAGGTTGTAAAAGTATATAGTTTTTGACTACTTTTCATCTATCTAACACAGAATGTTAAACTAGCTTAACCTTGGTTTTTATAAGAATCAGAAGTGCTTTTGGAATGTTAGCTCTGTGTTGTGCCTAATGCCATGCAGAATCCATTCCTCTCCCTAAGCAAACTGGTACTTTTTTCCAAAGCAGTTAACTTACTTCAGGTACTTGAGTCATCATTCTTTTCTTGGAGGCTAGAAGTATCAGACCTATTTTTCCCATAGTCTACTCTTAATCTTTGTGCTTCTATTTTTTTTTAAGTTTATTTATTTACTTAGAGAGAACAAGCAGGGGAGGGGCAGAGAGAGAGAGAGAGAGAATCCCAAGCAGGCTCTGCACTGTCAGCGTGGAGCCTGATGTGGGGCTCAAACTCACAAACATGAGATCATGACCTGAGCCGAAATTAGGAGTCTAACGCTGAAACCTACCGAGCCACCCAGGCATCCCCTGCGTGCAACTTTTAATGTTACTTACACAGAAGAGTAAAAGTATATTTGCAGTTGACCCATAGAAAGCCTCTCAGACCAGCCATCAGTAATATTCTACTTATTCTTACTTTGTACATGGCACTAACAAATTGATTGTTGGGTTCTAAGTTCAAAACAGATTAAAGAATAATAACAGTGAGGGAGAGTACCCTTTACAGGTGGAAATTTTATGGTATATGAAGTATAACCTCAAGAATTAAATGAATGAATGAATGGAATGAATGAATGAATGAATGAATGAATGAATGAATGAATAAACAAATGAATCAATGAATGAGTAAGCAAGCAAGCAAACAAGCAAAAGAAAAGCCAGGGTAGGGGCTGGCCTGTGTCTTGCTAGCCCACTATTTTATTGGACTTAAACAAAATTAAAAAAAAAAAAAGTGAGAGAGAAAGGCACAGCTAGGAACATTCTTTCTGGCATTTGCAAGAGGTGATAGCTGACCACTTGACAGCAAGTAAGAAAGCACAAGAACTAATAGTAATGGAATATTATGGATTTGCTATTAATAGTATTTCATTATACTTTGAGAGCATGTCAGTATTAAAATTATTGATGGTCATTCAATTAAGAAAAGTTTAGATGGTACTTATTGTTTAGTAAGACAGAGATTGGGTAATGATTCCAACCTAATTGGTAAAAAAAAATAAAATTATCATTTTAATCAATTAGAGATAAGATTCTCTTTTCTGAAATATTTAGTTATGTCGAATACTTCATTTCTTAGAAGTCCTAAAAAAATAAAACTCCCTCTGTAGCAAGGATAGTCAGTCTCTCAAATAAAATTGTATTAAATACATGCCACTACCTTCATGGGCCAGAAAGCATGCTATATTTTTAATAATATGTCTTTCATTAATATAATTTCTAAAAAAAATAGTAAAGATTTTTAAAGGTATATAGTAAATGTAAAGATGTATATACCCTCACATTTAGACCAAGAATTTAATGTTTTGGTAGAGTGAATAAGAGATGACCGTCTCTAATTTGAGAGTCCATAAAGTACTTTGTTCTTTTTTGGACAGTCCATCTCAGACTTTCTCACTAGCTGTCATTAGCAAATCTTGTTGAGCCTTACTTTGAGAATCATACATTATGGGCACATTTAATGTTTATGTGCAATGAAAAATAGACTTTAACCAGTCTTCCTAATGGTTGTTTAGGACTCATTGGCTGCTGTTTTTATAAACCACTGTGTCAGGCCTATCTCTTTGCAGTCCTTCACTGTCTTAAAATAGTTTTTGTTCTTGTTTTTTTGTTAAAAATTTTTAAAATTATTTTATTTTGTTTTTTATTTGAGAGAGAGAGAGAGACAGCCCATGAGCGGAGGTTTTAATGATTTTGTTTTTAAGTAATCTCTACACCCAACATAGGGCTCAGACTTACAACCCTGAGGTCGAGACTCACATGCCTATTGACTGAACCAGCCAGGTGCCCCTTAAAGTAGTTTTTAAATTTTTTTTTTCAACGTTTATTTATTTTTGGGACAGAGAGAGACAGAGCATGAACGGGGGAGGGGCAGAGAGAGAGGGAGACACAGAATCGGAAACAGGCTCCAGGCTCTGAGCCATCAGCCCAGAGCCTGACGCGGGGCTCGAACTCACGGACCGCGAGATCGTGACCTGGCTGAAGTTGGATGCTTAACCCACTGTGCCACCCAGGCGCCCCTTAAAATAGTTTTTAAATGAGAGGAGCACCTGGCTGTCTCATCCGTAGAGCATATGACTCTTGATCCTCGGGGTCATGAGTTCAAGCCCCACAGTGGGCATAGAGCTCACTGGGAAAAAAAATTGGGTTGTCCTTTTGGGGCACCTGGGTGGCTCAGTCATTGAAGCGTCCAACTGTTGGTTTTGGCTGAGGTCATAACATCACGGTTCATGAGTTTGAGCCCCGTATCGGGTTCTGTGCTGACCGCACAGAGCCTGCTTACAATTCTCTCTCTCTCTCTCTCTCTCTCTCCCCCGCTCTCTTTCTGCCCCTCCTCTGCTCACACACACTCTCTCTCTCAAAATAAATAAATCAACTTAAAAAAATAGTTTTTAAATGAACATTACTTCTGCCTGCTGGTAGATGTAATTCCAATATAGGAAGTTTGACAAGAGCCTTTAACTATATTTTTAGTAACTGCACTTTATCTTCCTGTTACTAATATTGATGCCATTCCTAATCCAGTAAAAATAGGTTAATTGATAGTATTAATCTTTGGCCATAACTGTCAATTTTTTAAAAAGCTATATTATTTCTTCCATTTATAAAAGTAATGTATCCTTTGCAAAAATATCAGAAATGTAGAAAAGCATAAAGGATAAAAAAGATCACCCATGATACTTCTGCCAAAGACAACCATGGTTAACTGTGTAATATTTGTTTTTCTGGACTTTTTTTATCTTCATGCCAGAAACACGTGTACATGTGGCATCATGTTTTCCATAGTTGTTTTTAATATAATGTTGTTTGTAATATGCTTTTTAAAAAACTTTCCAAGTGAAATTGATAACTCTTAAATGGAAAACTTGATTTTAGGGGTGTTCTTCCTTTTAATTTTCTCATATCAGAGAGTAGGATATAGAGGACGATAGACGTAAAGACTATAAATGTAGTTGAAAGGTAAAAAGTTCCCACCATTTTCAGCTCTAGGGTTTAGAAGATGTGAGGGCACTGACACCCAGGGACTCCACTTCCATTGCTGATGGGCATTATTTATACCTCTCATGAATTAATACTAAACAACAAAAACATACTGATTGACATTGCCTCGTAGCAGAAACCTTATAATGTGCAAGGAAACATTATACTCAATATTGAGATCATGAACTAAAATAATTACAAATTTTCCCCCTTTAAAAAGGAAGACGTGAGGGGTGTGTGGATGCATGCACGTTATTTTTTGTTTTGTTTTGTTTTGATATTTAGATTGTCTCAAGGGGAGAACTAATATCGTCATTAAAATTTTGATTATAACCAGCATTCTCATTTGGGAGTGGAGTTGTTAACTATTCCAGACTGCTGTCAAGACCTTATTTTAAGTAAGATGTTTTTCTTTTATGTGACACTTTATGAGGTTTTGCCAAAAATGACATCAAACATATAATTCATTTGAGTGCTGAGTTTCTTCCACATCTTGCAGCACTTAATCAAATTTGAAAAAGATAATCTCTTCACAACTTTAGAGTGTAAACCTGTGAATGTGTTGCATTAAAACTTACTTTAGACAGTTTAATCTGTGTGGTATTGGGTTGATTTTTTTTTTTTTAACGATTAATGCAATATGCTGACAGTTTTGAGCGGCTATATTTTCAAAATTCTTCATATAAACTCCTGGCAGATGGTACAGATGCAGGTTTTAAGTATTTATAATTTTTCATGCAAAAAACGATAATCTCTAAATTATATTAAAAACTACATGAAAGAATTTGAAATGCCAGAAAGGACAGAGAATAAAGAAGTTCTCAGAATGTGAAAAGATGTCAAAATGTTAAGAATCCTTAAGATTCTATTTTGATGTACAAAAGTAGTTTATATTGATTTTTTTAATGGTCTCACAGTATGCTTATTTAAAGCATGCTGCAGTATTTTTAAAATGTGAAAGTGGGCTAGCCTGAAGAAATGTCATGAGCATCAGAAACTCTGATCTTGAGTGTCGTCTATTTACAGTGAATACTTCTGTGCAGTCATCAGAGTTTTGGTCCTGAAAGGCACATCCAGCCCTACCTTTCCATCATATACATAGAGAGCCAAAGGCCAGCCAATAAAAGGGCTTACCCAAATCACACAGCAAACTCCTAAGTCCTCTGGCTGCCAGTCCAGTGCTGTTTCCACAACTCTGTTCTTCAATTTGATCCAACCTTGAGTAGATACAGTCTGTAAAATTTTAATTGGTATCTATTAAAATCTACTTTGGTTTTGGTGAGAATAATTGTTTCTAAAAGTCTTTCTTCAAACCTAGAGTCTTTTAAAGAACATATTATTGTCATACTTGTGTCTTTTCAAAGACTAAACATGAAATTCTGCAATGACTGGCAAAAAATTTAAATATTATAGAAAATGTTAATTTCTGGCAACATGGCAGACTGAGTCCAAACTGATCCTCCCACTGAAAACAACTAAAAATGTTGTATATAGCATAAAAACATTTTCTCATATTATCCTGTGAACTTGCAAAACAAACAAGAAACTAGCCAAATAAAATGAGAAATATCCAAACCAGTGGGGCACCTGTGGTGGTTCAGTCAGTTAAGCATCTGACTCTTGATTTTGGCTCAGGCCATGATCTCATGGTTCGTGAGATCCAGCCCTGCATCAGCCTCTGTGCTGACAGCTTGGAGCCTAGTTAGGATTCTCTCTCCCTCTCTCTCTTTCCCTCTGCTCTCAATAAATAAATAAACAAACAAACAAACAAATAAATAAACTGAAAGAAAAGAAAAGAAAGGAAGGAAAGAAAGAATAGAAAGGAAGGAAGGAAAGAGAGAAAAGAAAGAAAGAAAGAAAGAAAGAAAGAAAGAAAGAAAGAAAGAAAGAAAGAAAGAAAGAGCCACACCAGGGAATAAGTAAAGATGTGAATTAAGAGAATAAGTGGAGCACTAGATCTAGCTTTAGCCCTAATGATATTTGCTAAACTGACTGAACTAGAGAATTGTTTTTTGAGGTCTTACAAAGAGACAGTATAGAACCTAAGATCTTCTTAGGGTCTCTCAACTATCCCATATAGTTGGGACCCCAAAGGTTCTCATCCTTAGTGGCAGGGAGAAATAAAAATAAGCAGAAGCATCTTATCCTCATCAAAGAAAGAACTACAAGGAAAACTGCCTATCTTGAATCATGGTGCTGAGCATTTGGGGACAAGAGCATTTCCTACGAACCATAAACACATGGCAGCTTTCTCATCAGTTTAGAGCCCCAATTCACCCTGCCTGGGTGGCGTTAAAATCCCCCAGCCAAGAATTTAGCTGGACACAGTCCTGGATCCTTAGTGCTCCCAGAAGCCTGTTACAAACAAACATAAGTCCTTTCAGGAGAAACCTGCTTTCATTCACTGTGCTCAAAGAAAATTCAAAATAAAATGAGTGGCTCTGAACGAAAACACACAGATTCAGAATACAAGTACCTGACAAAAAGCTAATAGAAAGAAGAGACAACAGAATCAGACTCACAAATTCTTCAGTTTTTATTTAGACCCTAAATGTTAAATAAGTATATGTCATACAGGGGGCACCTGGCTGGCTCAGTAAGTGGCGCATGCAGCTCTTGATTTCAGGGTTGTGAGTTTGAGCCCCTTGTTGGGTGTAGAGATTACTCAAAATCTTTAAAAAATAGTAAGTATATATAATACATTTCAAGAAAAGTTTAAAAGTACTATATAGAACAAGCAGATTTTATTTTATTTTTTTAAGCTTTATTTAAGTAATCTTTCCACCCCATGTGGAGCTTGAACTCATGACCCCAAGATCAAGAGTTGCACACTTTCCAGGTGAGCCAGCCAGGCACCCTGGAACAAGCAGATTTTAAAACTAACTTAGGGGGTACCTGGGTGGCTCAGTCAGTTAAGCATCCGACCTCAGCTCAGGTCATGATCTCCCAGTTCCCGAGTTCAAGCCCCATGTTGGGCTCTGTTCTGACAGCTCAGAGCCTGGAGCCTGCTTCGGATTCTGTGTCTCCCTCTTTGTCTCTGCCTCTCCCCCACTCATGCTCTCTCTCTCTCTCTCTCTCTCTCTCTCTCAAAAATAAACATTAAAAATTTTTTTTAATAAATAAATAAATCTAACTTAGGAAATCTCCTAGAAATCAAAAGTATATAATAGTTGATATTTAGGTTTTGGGGCATCTAGGTGGCTCAGTTGCTTAAGCATTCGACTTGATTTCAGTTTAGGTCCTGATCTCACGGTTCATGAGATTGAGCCCCACATTGGGCTCTGCACTGACAGCATGGAGTCTGCTTGGGATTCCCTCTCTCTCTCTGCCCCTCTCCCACTCATTCACACATGTGTGCACTCTCTCTCTCTCTTCTGTCTCTCAAAATAAACATTTTAAATCCAATAGGTTTAATAGCAAATTAGACATAGCTAAAAAGAGTATTAGTAAACAGAAAGGTACAATTGGAAAATTATATAGATTTCAGCCCAAAAAGAGACAGGAAACCTGGAAGAATAGAAAAAAAGATCTAATAAATCTAATCAAATTCTAGGAGGAATTCAAAGGACAAGTAGAGGCAATATTTGGAAGAGCTGATAGCTGAAATCTTCTGTAACTAATGAAAGAAATCAGTTTACAGGGTAAGGAAGTAAAATGAAGAAATCTACAAGAGGATAAATAAGAATAAATCCAGATCTACACACACCATGATAACATTCAGAGTATTCAACACAAAGAGACCTCAAAAGCAGCCAGAGAGAAAAACATTACCTTTAAAAAAACAAGAGCTGATTTCTCAACAGCAACAAGCACGGACATAAGACAGAATATTATCTGTAGTGTATTGAAGGAGAATTTTCTTCAAAGAAACTGAGAGACTTAGCTACCTGCATTACCTTCACTAAAGGAAACTCTAAAGGGCATACTTCAGGCCAAAGATAGGTGAGCTTAGATGGAAGATCTGTACTGCAAAGAAAAAGGAACATAGAGAGTAGTAAATATATATCTAAAGAAATACTGAATGAGTAAAATAATAATGTCTTATTGAGTTATAAATAAAGATAATAATTAAAATACATAACCGTGGGGCACCTCGTTGGCTCAGTCAGCTAAGCGTGTGACTTCAGCTCAGGTTATGATCTCAGGGCTCATGGGTTCAAGCCCTGTATCGGCCTCTGCTGACAGCTCAGAGCCTGGAGCCTGCTTCGGATTCTGTGTCTCCCTCTCTCTCTGTCCCTCCCCCGCTCATGCTCTGTCTCTCTGTATCTCTCTCTCTCTGTCTCTCTCTCTCTCTCTCTCTCTCTCTCTCTCTCAAAAATAATTTTAAAAAATACATTAAAAAATAGCACATAAGTTTGGGAAACAGGTAAAAGGAGTTTGGAAAAGTATTCTTGTCTGGATTCTTGTTCTGGAAGAAAGTAGAGATACAAATTAAGTTTAGACTGTAACACATTAAATATCCACATTGATAATTTAGGAAAACTACTAAGAGGACAGGAAAAGGTCATAACTTCCAAAATAGTAGAGAAAAATATGGAATTAGAGGGAAGCATATAACCTGAAAGGCAACAAGAAAGAAAAGAAAAAGACATGTAAACTGAACAGAATATTAAAAGCATCAGTACAAAATAAGATAGATGAAATAAAATATAGATATATCAGTAATTATACTGAAATAACTGGAAAGTCCAACTCTTCACCTAAAAGACCAACACTATCAAACTGGAATGAAAAACACAAATTCAGTCATATCCTGCTTACATGAGAAATATCTTAAATATATTGGACAATCGCATCTTTAGGGTAAAATGTATTATTATGGTTAAAGAGGATCTCTACTTAATAACAACATCTTCACTTTTCCAGGAAGATGTAACAGTCCTAAATATGAATGGACCTTGTAACACAGACTCAAAATGTATGAACCAAATTGAAAGACTTATAAGAAGAAGTAAACAAGTCCTTCATAGTGGGAGATTTTAACACATTTTTCTCAGTAAATAAGCTTATAAAAAAGTAGAGGGGTGCCTGGCTAGCTCAGTCAGTGGAGTATGTGACTCTTGATCTTGTGGTCATGAGTTCAAGCCCACGTGGGGCATAGAGATTACTTAAAAAACTAAAATATTTTAGGGGTGCCTGGGTGGCTCAGTTGGTTGAGTGTCTGATTTCTGCTCAGGTTATGATCTCATGCTTGTGAGTTCGAGCCCCCTGTCGGGCTCTGTGCTGACAGCTCAGAGCCTTGAGCCTGCTTTGGATTCTGTGTCTCCGGCTCTCTCTTGCCCCTCTCCCCCCACCAAATAAATACACATAACAACAAAAAAAAAATTTTTAACTAAAATCTTTTTAAAAAATAATAAATTTAAAAAAAAAATTAAAAAAAAAAAATGTTTCCGATTCTGTGTCTCCCTCTCTCTCTGCCCCTCGCCCGTTTATGCTCTGTCTCTCTCTGTCCCAAAAATAAATAAACGTTGAAAAAAAAAATTAAAAAAAAAATAATAAATTTTTAAATAATAAATTAATACAAATATAGACAGTTTTGTGCTATATAATTAACATGCTTGATACCATGCACATAAACAGAGCGTTACCCTCAGTAGCTTCAGAATATACTTTTTTCTAGCACTCTTGAAATTTTTATGGAAAGTGGCCACATGGTGGGCCATAAAGAAAGTTAGAAAAATTTCAAAGGATTGTTTTCAAATTGACTACCTGCTTCAACAAAATGCAGTTGTTAACAATAACAATTGATTTTAAAATTACTGATATTTGAATATACTGATGTGGCTATTACAATACAAGAAAATTACTGGAAACATTTCCGATGCAAAGAAGCTAAAAACAAACAAACAAACAAACAAGCAAAATTAACCCAATGAAGTTTAAAGAAGGTAATAATAAAGACAGAAATCAGTAAAATAGAAAACACTTGTTAGACTGAGATTAGATTTAATTTTTGAGAACAAAAATTAAAATAACCAGTAATATAGCTTTTTAGTCCCTTACACATAGTAGATACCCAGAAAATTGATTCGATTTTGTTGTATTGGACAATTGTCACTTGTTCTTTCCCAGATGTCCTTCCAATCCAGAGAAAGTAACTACTTGTTATGTAGAAGGAGTGCCATAGGGAAGTTAATATTAATAGTGCTAGTTTTATTAGTCACAAAAAGTTGCTATTAAAAAGAGAGCAGTAGAGAGAAACAGACAGACACGCAAAAATACAGTGTCTAAATAATATTTGGTATTATTTCTCTTCTGCAAAACAGCCCAGGGGTGAACCCTTAATGGTTGGCAGCACATTGAAAGACCCAGGTTTCTTTCATCTTATTTTTCTGCCATCTCCTAGGCTGTTTTCATTGTTCACATGATTGAATCTGGCCTTTCAGGAGGGAAGGGGAAGGAATAAGTACCAGACAAGTGGCTTCATCTTGAAGATGAAGATGACTCAAAAGTTGCACAGAGAAAAAAAAAAAAAGTTGCACAGAGCAGTTCTAGTCATATCATAGCATCCTGAAATCGTATGCCCATACCTAGCTGTAAGAAAGGCTGAACCACGTTTGGGTGGCCGACTGCCCAGCTAAAACTTAGTGTCAAGGGTGGGAAAGGTGGGGTTTGGTTCTACCACTAAAACGTAAAAGGGGCAAATGAATTTAGGGAGGAAATTAGCAGATGTTGTTACATAATATAAACAAAGGCTTAGGAAGAACCAAAAAGGCAGTAGTCCATTTGGTCAGGAAAAGCTTGACCAAGTATCTGAGCCAGGTTTTAAGAGATGAGTAAGATTTCACTGCAAAATAAATGAAGGGCAATAAGTAGAGCAATAGTTGGAAGACTGCCCTGCAAGGCAGGAATCATAACTGATTCATCTCCATATGCCTGGTACTTGCCACAGTGACTGGCAAAATAGAGGCATTCAACAAATAATTGCTGAAGGAATTAATGAAATTAACTTTTGTTTAAATGGGTGATATATAATGTATAAGGGGAAAAAGAAAATAAGAATGCAGACAACTCAAGATTATCTATTTTTCTGAGCATGAATTTATGGTCAAATGAAGAGCACATAGGAACAAATAATGAACAAAGTAATTTCAGATGATAAGGGCTATGAAAATAATATGTAACAGGACAATCTGATACAGTGACTAGAGGACTACTTTAAATTGGGTAGATGTCAGAAAGGACCCAGTCAAAAGACAGACTTCACAAACAGTAATTAGAACACACACAAAAAATATTTTTTAACAGCTTTATTGAACCCTAACTTAAAGTGAACAATTTGATGTGTTTTGGCATTTGTATACATCTGTGAAACCTTCACCACAATCAAGACAGTGAACATATTCTTCAAGGTCCAACATGTTCTCATGCCCCTGAGTAATCCCATTTTCAATCCCCAGGCAATTACTGAAGTTCTTTCTATCACTATAAAGCAGTTTGTATTTTCTACAATTGTATTTAAATAGAATCATGTACAGTATGTTCCCTTTTTTTGTCTGGCTTCTTTCACTCAGTGTAAGTATTCTGAGATTTATCCATGCGGCTGTGTTTATCAGGAACATTCCTTTTATTACTAAATAGTATTCCATAATATAGATACTCCACAGGTTTTTGTATAGCCATATACTTTTCTCTTCGACAGAGATGTAGAACTGAAATGGCTAGGTCATATGATAGGTGTATGTTTAACTTACTGTTTTCCAAACAGCTCATCCCATTTTACATTCCCACAAATAGTATATGAGATATCCTATCGCTCCATCCCCATTAACACTGGTGTAGTCACCCTTTAATTTTAGCCATTCTAATAGCTTGTAGTGTTATCTTGTGGTTTAATTTGCAATAATTAATAATGATGTTGAGCATCTTTTCATGTGCTTATTTGCCATCTGTATATGTATTTTTGGTGAAGTATCCAAATCTTTTGCCCATTTTTATTATGTGTTTCCTGCTATTGGACTTTGAGTTCTTTACATACACTGGATACAAGTCTTTTCAGATAGATGCTTTTGCAAATATTTTCTTCCAAATAGTCGCTTCTTTCTCGTCCTCATACCAGTGTCTTTTGAAAAACAAATTTTTCCATTTTGATGAGGTCTAATTTGTTCACTTTTTTCATTTTTGGATTGAATTTTTGATGTTGTATCTAAAAAATCTTTGCCTAGCCCTAGGTCACAAAGATCTTACCCTATGTGTTCTTCTAGAAATTTTATGGTGTAAGATTTTACATTGATGTATATGATCCACTTTGAGTTAGTTTTTGTATATAGTATGAAGTATGAATCAAAATATGGTTTAGTCATGAGTGCCTGAGGCAGTGAAGCAGTGTTAGGACTCTTCTGATTTGGGTAAAGGTAGGGCAGGTAATTTGAACTAAAACAACTAGAAAAGCTAGACAAATATTTAAAATCTTAAAAAAAATTTTTTTTAACACATTGGAGAACTAATAAGAAAGTGAAGGAGGAATGTCAGGGCTAACAGCCAGTGAAGAATGGGGGAAATGGCAGAAACAACCAATAGAAATAATTATGAAGGGACTCTAGAAATTGAAATTATCAGAAATACTCTTTAAAATAAATATACTGGGGCGCCTGGGTGGCGCAGTCGGTTAAGCGTCCAACTTCAGCCAGGTCACGATCTCGCGGTCCGTGAGTTCGAGCCCTCGTCAGCCTCTGGGCTGATGGCTCGGAGCCTGGAGCCTGTTTCCGATTCTGTGTCTCCCTCTCTCTCTGCCCCTCCCCTGTTCATGCTCTGTCTCTCTCTGTCCCAAAAATAAATAAAAACGCTGAAAAAAAAATTTAAAAAAAAAAAATAAAATAAATATACTTACTTTGTTCAAAAAGTCAAGGATAAAACTGAGTGACTACCCCTCTTAAGAAATTAGAAAAGAGAAAAGCAAATTAAACCCAAAGAAAGAAGAAATAAATAATAAAAAATAAAAGCAGAAATTAGTGCAGTATAAAACATGCATGTAAGTATAGCGATGACAAAGACAAACACATTCTTTTAAAAGATTAATCACATTGCTAAACTCTTCATTAACTTGGATAGGGAAAAAAAGGTGTAAATAATCAATAACAATTTAAAAAAAAACATAATTACAGATCCCATGAACACTAAAAGACAATACAAACAAACTTATGCTACTAATAAATATTGCACCTTACTAAGACTAACCTAAGAAGAGGTAGGATTCTTAGTTAGAAGTAGAATGTTACTTCTAACTTAGAGAAATCAAGTCCATAGTTTAAGATTCACAAATAACACCAATCTCACAGAAACTCTACCAGACAATAAAAACAGAATGCTTTACTATTCTATTTATGAAGACTGTATAAGAAAACCTGGTAAAGACATTTCAAGAAAAGATAATTATAGGCCAAACCCCATAAATTCTAAGCTAAATACTAGTTTATCAAATGAAGCAATATTTTCAGTGCATTATACATTCTTATAAAATTGGATATATTCCAGGCATGTAAATTTGGTTTAAGATTAAAAATCAACCGATGTAACTTACCACATTAATAGAATCAAGGGAAAAACATTTTATCATTTTGATAGAAGGAGAAAGAGCATTTAATAAAATTCAACAAGTGTTCATGATTTTAGCAAAAAGTTCTAGCACACTAGAAATAGGACTGCTGTTAAAAGCATACCTAAAACAACCTATCGCAAATATGCAGAATGGTATGATGATAAAATGCACATTATAATTTCTTTTATTCAACATCATTATAGTCATGAAGATTTACTGGAAAACTTAGCTGGTATAATAATAAAGAATCAGAGGTAAAAACATTTAGAAAAAAAGGAAGTGTAAAGATACTGACTTTCTCCAAATGGTTCTATAGTTTCAGTGCAGTTTTAATCAAAATCCAACAGGTTCTGTGGAACCTGATAAGCTGATTCTAAAATGTATAGGGAAATCCAAGTGGCTAAGAGAGTCATAAGGGAGATCAAGATGGTGACAAGCATATGTCATCTGATATCTTATACATTTACATAATTAAGATCGTGTAGGGTTGGTACGATGAGTGACAGATATGTGAAGCCTGGAAAGTTGGTCCTGCAAAGCAGTGAGGAAAGGAGAGTCTTTTTAGTGATGGTGCTTGAACTACTAGATTATTAATTTAAGGATAGAAAAATACTTGAACCCTTACACCATACATAAAATCAATTCCAGATAGACTATAAATCTAAATGGGAAAAGCATAAAAATAAAACTTCTAGAATATAATTTAGGAGAATGTCCTTATGACCTTTCTGTAGATATTTAAGGATTGGGACACAAAAAGAACGAATTGTAAAGCAAATGTTTGCTAAATGTTACTATGTTAAAATTAAAAATGTTCTGTTCATTAAAGACACCCTGAAGTAAGTGAAAAGGCAAGCCATGGAATGGGAAAAGATATTTACAAGATAGCCAGAAGATCTAAGGAACTGTTATTAATCAAGGAGAAAGATAAATAACTCAAAGAAAAATGAGCAAAAGACTTCAATAGCCACTTAACAAAGGAAAATATCCAATGCCCAATAATCCTAAGAAAAATGTGCTCAACCTCATGTATGTTCAGGAAAATGTAAATTGAAGCCAATATTACACGCACTCTCCAGAAGAATGACAATATCTATTGTTACTAAGAATGTGGAACATTGGGACTCTGATCCTTTGGTGTTGAGAATGTAAGTTGATATAACCACTTTAGAAAACCATAGGCGTTTTTTGCTAAAGTTAAAAATACATATACTCTGAGACCCACTGATTCTACTAATTCTTTGGTACCTAGTCATCAGAAATGTATGCAGTGTACAAGAATGTTGTTCATGGTAGCATTATCTCTAACAGCCAAAACAAACAAACACAGCACAAATACCCATCAACAGTGGAATGATTCAAAAATGTAAATATATTCATATAACACTATATACCAATGAAAATTAATTACCGATAACTACACACAAAAGAAATATATATTAATTCATTTACATAAAATGAAAAAAAACATGCAGACTTAAGTAGTATTTGGTAAAGAAAAGAAAGGATGTGATTATCACAAAGGACATTTTGGTGGTTGCTTTTGTCCCAGAAGGAAGGGTTAGATAGTAGCTGGGATGGGCAGCAGGGGTACTTCTACAGGGCCAGCAGGGTTTGATTTCCTGACTTGGCTGTTTATTTTGTGATACATCATTGAGCTCTACATTTGAAATCTGTGCACTTTTTAGTATTTGCATTACATTTTACAATAAATGCAATATTAAAAACACACACACGGGGCGCCTGGGTGGCTCAGTAGGTTGAGCGTCCGATTTCAGCTCAGGTCATGATCTCACAGCTGGTGAGTTCGAGCCCCACGTCAGGCTCTGTGCTGACAGCTCGGAGCCTGGAGCCTGCTTTGGATTCTGTGTGTGTGTCTCTCTCTGCCCCTAACCCACTCGCATTCTGTCTCTATCTCTCTCAAAAATAAATAAACATTATAAAACACATACACACACACAAAGGCAAGAGGTCCTAATAAAGAATTAAAAACTCCTGTCCACTAGATACTTTTATCCTTTTGGTTTCCAACTATGTGTTATTTCCAAACTCTTCTTAACAGCTTTCTCCTGTCAGCCTACTAACCATCATCACCTGACTCAGTTTAATGACTGCGACAACAATAATAGCAACTACCATTTCAAAAATACATGTGCCAGCCTCTACACTACAAGATTTATTTATATTATTTAACTTCAGGGGGCATCTGGCTGGCTCAGTTGGTAGACCATGCAACTCTCAATCTCAGAGTAATAAGTTCAAGCCCCTTGTTGGGCATAGACTTTGATAGATGATAGATAGGTAGACAGATAATATAACTTCACACAGTGATTCTACATAGGTAGGCATTACTGTCCCCATTTTATAGATGAGAAAACTGAGGCTCTGAGAGATTAGTTTTGCCCATTTCACACAATTGTGGAGTTAGAAGACTTTGAACATTTGGGTCTTTCCATTTTATCAACCTCCAGCAGAAAGTCTATGCACTTTTTACTTTTTGCCTGCTTTTCTGGAATGTTCTTGTAGGTTTTATTCTCACTTCTTCTCACTGATTGAGAAAACGCACAGCTCAAGGACCATTTTCTTATACCTTTGGTTGCCCCTTCTATACAATATTCTAACAACCCAACTCAGATCTGCCTGCTAAAGATTTTCCCTTTCAGCAATGAAATTGTATTTTATAGAGTAATTTTACAAGATTTTCCATGTTAGCTTAACTCTTTTCAAAAAATTTACTAAAGAAGCCAAGATATAAAATCAGAAGACTGCTATAATTCCTTTTGGTGGCAGATAACATTAGAGGATCTCAATTTTTGAAAACCAGTAAGGTGTCATGGTTAAAAGTATATATAGCCTTTGAAGTCAGACAGATCTAGGTTTGAGTCTTATCTCTTCCACTGATACCTATCTGCTCTTGGATAAACTATATAACATAGCTGTGTATTTCTGAAGGGTCTTGATCACTATCAACTAAAATTTAAGCCAAAGGATGGGATATTGAGATAGCACACAAAATGGAACATAGCTGAATGGCCAAGCTTCAAGATGAGTGAGAAGACCAGGGACCTTGGATGTAGGAGCTCCTGGACTTTTTCCAGGATCGATCATCAAACAACTCACCCTACGTTCTTTCTAGAGCACCCAGCTCCTAGGAGACAGACACTGACTGATTGATAATGTGTTACTGTGTCAACAGGGGCAGGATCTATTAGAAGAAGGGACCAAAAACACACTAGAGGCAAACAAAAACATATCTACAGTACTTGGCCTCTCCTAGCCTCAGTTTCCTTGGGTATATTCATTTGTTTATTGTAAGGTTTAAGTATGTAAAATGTATATTATCTAAAATATATGGTAACTTTGGTGGCAACAGCATCACTTTGTACTGACCCAAAGCTCTGTGTTGAAAGATGATCTTCAGGTCTAGGATCTCAAGGGGTATTTTTGGAGAGTTAATAAGGATGTTCTCCCCGTATTACAATGAGCTGGCTAAAGTTATAGTCAAAGCCTCAGTATAGTTCTGAGGCTTATTGTTCTCATTCCTCTGGAAAGCTGGCTCTATTCCCTCAACCATATGGCTTGGTCCTGAGAGGTTGGTTTTGCAGTATTTTGTGATGTCCAGCTTTTTCCCTGAATTCCCTCTTCTTCTACCCATTTGCCCAATCAAAGTGCTACTCATCTTCTATAGTCCCCTTGATGTATAATGTGACTAAAGGAAACAACACTGGGGTACTACAATAACCTTTAGTCATTAGTTGGCATATTTCCTTGTCCAAGTAGGGTATCTGGCAATAAGTTCTTTAAATGATTTATCACATTGACCTCAAATGCTTCAGAAAACTGAATTCTGTTAGTTTTGTCATGGAAGAACAGAAGCCCTTAATTTGAACTGATAGTTAATTTTTTGTGTCAGTTTTACTGGGCCACAGGGTGCCCAGATATCTGGTCAAACATTATTTTGGGTGTGTCTCTGAAGGTGTTTCTGGATGAGACTCACAGTTGAATCAGTAGACTGAGTAAAGTAGATTGCCCTCCCTAGTATAGATGGTTCTCATCCAAATAGTTCAAGGTTTAAATAGAATAAAAAGGCTGACCTTCTTGAGAAGGTAATAGAGAACTCCTCCTGCCTGATTGCCTTGAGCCAGTCTTTTCCTGCCTCCAGAATCAAACTGAAACATCAGCTCATCTTGGGTTTCAAACCTCTGGCTTTCAGACTAAAATTTAAACCCTCACTTCTGCTGGTTCTTAGACCTTCAGACTCAAATTGGATCTCTAGCTTACCAACTGCAGATCCAGGACTTCTTAGAATTCATAATCTTGTGAGCCAATTCCCTACAATAAATCTCTTTCTACATATATATATATGCATCCTGTTGGTCCTCTTCTTCTGGAGAATCCTAATATGCCTGATAAATTCAAAACAAAAAACCATTTTTATGCTTTTCCAGTTGAGTGTTTGTTTTCTAGCATCCTAGTCTCAGTTCAAAAAGGAAAGCAAAGAGGGGAGGAGAAATCTTCTTTTAAAAAATACAGCTCCCTCAAAACATTTTAAATCACTAACAATTTAGTATCCTGGCCTGGATGTGCTTGACAGTTGGAAAACAGACCACTACCCACACAAAAAAAAGCCCTATAGAAAATGGAGTTCTTGGGGCTGCCTGGCTGGCTCAGTCGGTGAAGCATATGACTCTTGATCTCAGGGTTGTAAGGTCAAGCGCCACGTTGGGTGTAGAGATTACTTAAAAATAAATAAGTAAATAAAATCTGTTAAGAAAAAAGAAATGGAGTTCTTGACTTAGCAGATGATACTCCATTGTTTGTTTTTTTTTACCTTGAAGATATCTATATATCACTCTCATAAGATACAAAAATGAAAGAGATACCACTTGGTATTAATACTGCTCTCAAATTTAACACGTGTAATGCAATGTCTTACCTTGGATCTTTTCCGCTTGTCTCTTTATGGTTTTAGTTGTATCATGTTACTGCGATGTTCCACAGAATGGCTAGCACAGTCCTATGCACTTCTCTACCCACCCATCCCACCTCCATCCCTCAGTGGTTGCATGGTGAACATGAGCAGAGTCATTCTTCCAGGGTTTGTAAAGTCCTTTGGGATTATTGAGTATGAATGGTGTTATATAAATGTCAGATTGTTTCATAACAGTTCTTAAAACAATGAGATAATGTCTGTTAAAGGATTTTAAGTTCCATGGAGAAATGCAAGGCATAAAAACAAGTCATTTTTTATGTTATATCTATATATTTTTGCTGTACAATTTAAAACATTATATCCTTTAAAGATATAAATGCTTGAGTATGTCTGTGTCTGTGTGCATGTGCATACATATGTGTTTGTGTGTGCGTGTGTATGTGTACATGCACACTGCTGACTCTATAGCATTAAATAACCAGATTCTGTTGCTTCATTTTGTTATTTGGGTCCAATAAATTTGTCACCATAAATACTGCCAGAGTAAATTAGAAATCTAAAGTGATCTCTTTGAGGATTAAATACAGTCTTTATCTTTTAAGTTTTGTACTTGTACAATACTGAATTTTTTTCTTGAATACATTATGATTTACTGAGTTTTATAAAGACTTCAATGAAGTCACTTATTTAAAATAATTCCTGAATCCCTCTTTTTGAGCTCCAGGCCCACATTTTCAATTCCCTTTTTAAACATGTTTACTTAAAACTAATAGTGACCAAAATTAAGTGTATTTTCTTCCCCACAAAAATAAGCCCCTGACCTAATTTCCCTACTAGTACTGTTAATGGCACCTCTGTTTTTCCAATAAGCCAAGTTAAAAAGATTTCGTATCACCTTTGGTTTCTACTTCTTTACTTACCCCTCAGCCCTACCTCCATAAAACATCCCTCTGTTTATAGGTACAAATCATTTCCATTACTTCATCCATTGCTCTAGGTGTGTCTCTTACTACCTGTTCCTAAAATACTGAAGTTAATTCCTTTTGTTTTTCCTTGTCTCCGGTGTTTCCTAATGCCAGTTAGCCCTACACTTGTGAAGTTAAAACACAAAGACCTGGGTTTTAATCCTACCTTTGTTTTATATTGGTTGTTTCCCTCAGGAAATTTACTTGAACTCTCTAAATCTCAGCTTCTTTATCTTGAAAATAATTACCTACTGGGTTAATTCACTGTGATAATTCACTACGATGATGTATTGTTCCAGTTTGTACTTTACTGGTTTCATTATGCAAGAATTATTCAAGCTGCTTTAAGGGGGATTCTTATACACAGTGGAGTCTCATGAATACTCAAAGACAACAACCAATGAGTAGCAATACAGCATGTGATCAGAAACTAAGGCTGTTCTCCTTCCAAAGCTATGTAATCTGCTTTTCCCTTTGTTTCTCTTCTTCTTTTTCTAAGTCTGTCCTGTACTCTTCTTTCTGTGCACAGTCTTCTATTTTTATTCTCCATTAGAGAATAAAAGAAGTCTGTATAAAAGAATAATTAGAAGTCTGTGTTGCACATGGTCTCAAATGACCACCCCAACTATGAACATGCATATCCCTTTGCCTATCACCAACTGGTTCAGTCTCACCGTATTTGTAAAAACGGAATCTGACTGGCCCATCTCATATTTTGATTCGCTACACAAGTCATAGTATATCTCCTTATATGCCCCCCCTAACCCCAGCTTCTCAGGCTAAGAGAGGGAACCGCAGTTGTGAAAAAGAAAGAATCCAGTAGAAGCGGGTATAGACAAGCTAGTAATGATTGACATCTATACAAATTTTATGTAAAGTACTTAGCCTAGTGCTCAGTGAGTAGTAATTATTATTTTCATAGACCAAAATAAACCAACCAAAGTCAAGCTCTCCATCTCTGTCATTCTTAGATACATATACACATATATGTATGAAAACATAAAAAATAAAGAACCTGTAGTTAGGAGCATGGGCCTGGAGCCATCAGATATGAGTTAGAGGTATAAATCTGTTATTTTTTGTTTATTCATTTCTGAGAATGAAAGAGAGAGAGCATGAGCAAGCCGGGGAGGGGCAGGGAGAGAGGGAGACACAGAATCCAAAGCAGGCTCCAGGCTTCGAGCTGTCAGCATAGAGCCCGACGTGGGGCTCGAATGCGCAAACCTTGAGATTATGACTTGAGCTGAAGTTGGGTGCTTAACCAACTGAGCCACCCAGGTGCCCCTATAAATCTGTTATTTAAAACCTATGTGATCTTAGACAAATTACTTACTTTCTCTATCCTACAGTTTCTTCATTTGTAAAATGAAGTTAGGAGTCTTATGGTTTCAAATAGTTAATCAGGTTTCTACTGAAAAATTTCCTTCAGGGCTATAGGTAGAACTGATTCCAGGCACAGCATTATCAGAGGCTAAAATAATGTCAAGTGGACCTAGATTTTCTCTTTATATCTCCATTTCTTGATTCTGCCTTTACCCCCATGCCCACACACACATCCCTGTTTGTGCCATTCAGGCTTTCCCCATGGGGTTGAATAGTCATAATAGCTACTCCTCACATCTTTCCACATTCTAATCCAGTGGACAAGGATACTTCCATTTGACAAAAATCTATCTCATTGTCACTGATGCTGTCATGTACCCATCCCTGCAACAATTACTGTAGCTATGGAATTAAAGGCTCTAACTGGCCAGTCCTGAGTAGTCACATGCCATTTCTCAAGCCAGAGATAGAGTTGGCACCACTAGAGTCACATGGACGCAGGAGTGCAGGGAGAAACGTGTCCACCACAATGGTAATACCAACCTCATATGATTGTCCAGAGGATCATCTTAAAGTAAGCAGAAACCCTTGACCTGTGCCCATCCTGTTCTCCAGCAAACTATATACAGAATCCTCAAGATCTGCCGTAATAGAGATGTTAAGTCCTTTCTTCCATTATTTCCTCAGATAGAGTCTTTATTCTCCCCAAACTGCCTTCATGATACACCCCCACTCTTTCTGGTCTGTGTCATGTTATTTATGCAATGCCATTGACCTGAACACCTTCTACCACTTTAGTCTATGGTATTTTTATCTTTTATGTCCTATATCAAACACTATACCTCCTATAGGGGCACCTGGGTGGTTCAGTGAGTTAAGCATCCTACTTCGGCTCAGGTCATGAATTCGAGCTTGTGAGTTCGAGCCCAATGTCAGGCTCTGTGCAAACAGCTCAGAGCCTGGAGCCTGCTTCTGATTCTGTCTCCCTATCTCTCTGCTCCTCCCCTGTTCACGCTCTATCTCTCCCTCTCTCTCAAAAATAAATAAACATTAAAAAAAAAAAACAAAACTAAAAAAACCCCACTACCTCCTATAAACCTTTTCCAAACTTCCTTAGGCTATGTTTAAAATAGGTTATTGGGTTATTGATTCCTTTGACAGATGATTCCCCAATCTACATTTCTAGATACAAGCCTCAGATACATTTGAAAATGCATTTCCCTGGATATCTTGGTGAATTTCTCATGCTACTCACCATATTCTTCCTTATATTAATCCTCTATGTCAGTCTATATCATAAATTCTTAAGGCTCACAATAAATATGTATCTCCTTGAATTAAATACAATTTTACTTAAGACAAAATTTTAACCTTACCTTAACAAGGAATTTTATACTCTTGATTCTAGTATATTTTAGACATTTAACAATGTAAAACCAATGTATAATCAGTAATCCACAATGCTGATTCCACAATGACATAAAAACCTATTTTTCCCAGGCTTGCTTTTTCCTTATAAGCATTAGGATTCTATATTTGTTTTCCTGTTCACTAATCCATATTTATTTATTGAGTGCCACTACATTCTAAGCATTATTCAAGACAGTGAGGATAAAACAGAACGAACTGATGAAGTGTCTGTTCTCATGGGCCTTACACTCCTGTTGAGAGTTGGGAATGGGGTGGGTAGAGACTGGCAGTAAAGAAGTAAATATACAATATTATGTGAGGTAATGCCAATTCTACCAGTTTTAAGTTGACAGAAAGGTTGTTTGCTTTTAATAGCGCGGTGTTTCAAGATTAGTGTTGCAAAGGAAATTACTTGAGGGCAGACTTTGAGTAAAGGAAGGGAAAGAATATATTATACTGCTTCCTTCCCATTGCTATCCCAGAGAATGCCTTTTCAGCTTCTTTAAAATTGTTACTTTTTAATCTCTCTCTGAGCTTGCATTAGCCATTTTATGTTATGAACAGTCAGCTTCCTTTGACTTCCTCTAAATATCAAGAGACATTCCTAAGAACTGTTCTCAAAACATGTTGAGTTTTACTATGTAATAGCAATCTTTGTTGAACATTAAACTTTAAGTTAGCTCATTTGGTTATGTATTTATAAAGGCGAATAGAATTCTTTAGATATTTAATATTATTACTAGTTTAAAATAACATGCACATAAAATATGTGCATATAATCACAAATATGCCTATTTCTAATTCAGATTTAGCAAGTGCTGTATTTTTAAAAATTCAACTCTGAGTTGAACTGATATATTGTTTGTGATTTTATGGGATAGCTTAAAATTTTTAGTTCAATAATAGAAGGATGGCAAGAGTTTCCGAACAGTTACATCATTTCTCAAAGCTGAAGAAATTCCAATACAGAGATTGTCGTGTTTATATTGTTCATTCTGTACTGCGTTCTCCACATGGCCTCTCTGTGCCAAGCATTTTCCACACTCTTCACATCTCCAGTGCCAACCCTGCTTCTCTCCCCAACCTTGCACAGATTACCTCATCTTTACTCTTTTGAAAAGACCATCTAATATGAGCTTCTCTCCACCTCAGAATTTCTGTTTCCCCACACATTTCTCTGGCCTGCCTTTTCTCGCAGCACAAAGCGACCCCAGTTCTTTTCAAGGCTGTCCATCTCCCTGCCCCTCCCGACAGTCTTCAGAAGCCTTTTCTTCTCCTTAGCCTTTCGCAGAAGTCTCCATATCCACTGATTTTTTTTTCCCTTCTCTTTCAATTTTTCATTTCTTCCCTGACCTTAAAGATAATGTTTTAACCTTGTTTCTTCTGTGTGCTCCCTTTCCAAACGCTGCCTTTCACTGTTAACCTGTTTCTGAAGAGAGTAGTCTGAAGCCCCCACCTGTCCTTGTTGACAACTATTATTTCTTGGGATCTAGATACCCAACTTCACAAGTGTACAAATCCTGTTCTTTCAAAAATCAGCAGTCACCCATACTCACTGCCCTTTCTCAGTCCTCACACTGCCCTAAGGAACTTCATTCTACTTAACCACCATTGCCTCTTCAGGCTTACAACATAGGGATCCCAGTTGTGTTTCTAAAATACACCTTTTACTCTTCAATAGCAAAAATAAACATTTAAAAGTCCAGATATACAAAATAATATTAGGTAATGATAATATTGCTTTTTTATCCACTGTCAGAAAGTTGGAGTTTTTTCCCTATTAGCAATCTCCAGGGAGGCTAGCACTGGAAAGGAAATTATTAGCAGATTTTTTCAAATAAAGGCAGAGAAAAGTCATAATTTACCACTTCCTTCCTAGTGATGCCCTGAAAAATGCCTTTTTAGGATCTTCATTTTTTTTTTATTCTTTGAAAAGTATGTAAAAAAACTAAGTGCAATGCTATGTAAATGGTATTTATGATATATATAGACTTTTGTGTGAGAAAAATTAAGATAAAATATACACACACATGCACAGATACACTCTTACAAAAATAAATATATGAACAGTAAGCCAAAAAAAAAAAAAACAACAATGAGAATTCTTTATTTATAAGAGTGAGAATTGTTAGAAGAGGGGAAGGCAGAGACACCTCTGAGTTTATCTTTTGATGCACTTTTGACTTTAGGAAATGTATTTGTGTTCTATACATGTTAAAAATTAAATCAGTCAACATGGGGCAGAAAAAGAAACTAAAACTGAGTATAAACAGAAACAAATAAACAATTATATTTCTAATGAGTAACATTACACTGATGAGGAGCAGAGAAAATTAATTCAAACTTTGAACATGATATTTTGAC
This sequence comes from Felis catus, assembly GCF_018350175.1. Taxonomy (NCBI): domain Eukaryota; kingdom Metazoa; phylum Chordata; class Mammalia; order Carnivora; family Felidae; genus Felis; species Felis catus. The sequence goes on from NC_058368.1 coordinate 131,951,734, forward strand.
TGTATTATATTTGTCTTGAGTAGGGGGGAAGAACAGTAAACAAAATTGATGCTCTCTCTCGCTCTATTTAAAAACTAAAAAGCACGGAGGCACTGGGTGGCTCGGTTGGTTAAGTGTCCCACGCTTGATTTCAGCTCAGGTCATAATCTCATGGTTGTGAGATCAAGCCCTGCATCAGGCTCTGCATTGGGCATGGAGTCTGCTTAAGGTTTTCTCTCTCTCTGTGTCTCTCCCCCCTTCTGCCCATTCCCCGCTCACACACATGCACTCTCTGTCTCTCTAAAAAAAAAAAAAAAAAAACCTTAAACTCTTCTTAGTAAGTTTTCTTTTTGGAGGGCTATGAACATACTAATAAAAATACTCTTTGATGTATATGACAAAATTTAGTAAATGAATACATATGCTGATGTTGTAGGAGCAATACATATGTTATTATTCTTATAGAAGAAAGGACATGAAAATAGGGAATGAGGGAAGACAACTATTTTCAGGGGATAGATGTGATTTGTATGGGCTGATACCTTATACGTGTGTGTGTGTGTGTGTGTGTACGTACTTCCTACGTCTGGCTGTTAAAAAGGCCTAAAAAAAAAAAATCAGTAACAAAGAGCACACCTAGCATATTGATTTCTGATACCATTTCCCACTGAAAGGAACCAGGGCTCTTTGAAGAAATGGCTATTCCCAAGACTGGAACACCTGTTATGCAAGAAAGTAGAAAGTACTCTAAAAAATGATGGTAGCATGTCAACAGGTCATAGTAGGCATCTTGAAAGGTCTTTCCCCTGACTTCCAAGTCAAATCTGGGATAATTTGTACTTCAAAATAGTTGAGGACATATAACTTAAAAATACAAAGATAAAGAACCCAATTTAAAAATAGGCAAAGCATTTGAATAGACAGTTACCCAAAGAAAAATTACAAATGGCCAACAAGCATATAAAAAATGCTCAACATCCTTAGCTATAGGAAAATGCAAATCAAAGCCACAGTGAGAGTACCTGGGTGGCTTAGTCACTTGGGTGTTCGACTCTTGATTTTGGCTCAGGTCATGATCCCAGGGTTATGGGATTGATCCCCGCATCGGGCTTCATGCTGAGCATTGATTCTGCTTGAAATTGTCTCTCTCTCCCTCTGCCCCACTCTACCACTCATGCTCTCTCTCTCTCCAAAATAAAATTTAAAAAAATAGTAAAAACAATAAAGCCACAATGACATACTACTTCACACCCATTATAACAGCTATAACATAAAAGAACAAAACAAATTAACAAATGTTGGCAAAGATGTGGAGAAACTGGAATCCTCATACATTACTGATGGGATTATAAAAGGGTACCACTTTGGAAAAAATTCTCAAAAAGTTAAACATTGAATTACCATATGACCCAGAAATTTCTAGGTATATACCTAACAGAATTTTTAAAAAGGTGTTCAAACAAAAACTTGTACACAAAGATTCACAGCAGCATTATTAATAATGGCCAAAAGGTAGAAACAACGCAAAGCAACAACCTAACAAAATGTGGTATATCCATATAATGAAATATAATCCAGCCATAAAAAGGAATGAAGTTTTGATTCATGCTACAACATGGATGAACGTTGAAAATACTATGCTTAAGTGAAAAAAGCCAGACACAGAAAGCCACACATTGTATAATTCCATTTACATGGGATGTCCAGAATAGGCAAATCCATAGAAACAGATTGGTGGTTGGCAGGGGCTGCTGGGAGGTGAGAATTCTGACTGCTAACAGTGTTTCTGCTAACAAGATACAGGGTTTCCTTTAGGAGCACTGAAAATGTTATGAATTATATCATGGTGATGGTTATACAACACTGTGCTAATACTAAAAACCACCAAAAATACAACTTAACATGGTGAATTATCTTATATGAATTTTATCTCAATAAAAAGGTCTAAAATAACTGAGGAAAATAATGGAATTTAAACCAATGAGAAAAAGAATAGGAATCTGTGAATTCATAATGCTATAAATGAATGAATGAATACTTAGAAGAAAAGGGAAGTCTCCTCTTTATAGAAGACGCTAACTAGTAAATGTGAAAGGTGTGGTAGAGTTGGAAAGTTACGATTCTCATAATAAAGATTGATTTGGCCAAAAGTCATCAATAGATACTAAATCTGGGGGGATTGTTTGATGAAGAGCAGTATCATTTGCATGATCTTAAAGCCGCCTGCTTGCTTGTTAGGTGCAATGTAAAATATATATACGACAAACCAGGTAACACTTTGACTGCCTGATCAGAATTAACATCTGCAGTGAAGGCACCACATATCTCCTAACGATACCCTGAGAAGAATACAAAATCAGGCAATGTTCTCTGGTGTTCTAGCTAGGAATGCATAACCTGAATCTAATCGTAAGGGATCATCAGACAAACCCAAAGTGTTTTTTTCGAAAAACAACAGGCCGGTGTTCTTGAAAAATGTCCATGTTATAAAATTCAAAGAAAGGCTAAGGAGACTAAAAAGACATCAAAACTAAATGCAGTACATAATCTTGTACTGAATCCTGGAACAAAGGGAAAAATAATGCTAAAATGGACATTATTGGGCACTTGACCAAACTGGAATATGGGTGGTACATTAAAGTATTGCATCAATATTATATTTTTGGATTTGGTAATCATGCTATAGTTAAGAGACTATCCTTGTTCTTATGAATTACAAACTGAAATATTAAGGAGTAAAGGGCCATGATATATGGCAAACTATTTTCAAGTTGAAAAAATATATATTTATATGTGCAAAGGGAGAAAAACCTGTGGCAAAATGTTACAAATTGGTGATCTTGCAGAAAAAAATATGAGTTTTCATATTTCTCCTTAACTTCTATAAATTTCAAATAATTTCAGAGTAAAAAATAAAAATATTAAAATGTGATTTTTAAAAACATTCAAATTCACATTTTTTCTTTTTCTTTTTCCTTTACCTTATGCAGTATTTTAAACACACATAAAAGTAGAGGGATTTAGCCAGGTTTTTACCCAACTAATCATATTTTTTTTTGTATTTGCTTTAGATTTTTTAAAACTATAAACCATAGATCTTGTTAAGTCCACTTTATATACTCTCCAGTTTCATTTCTGTCCCCCACAGAAGTACCACTACCCAGAAGTAAATGTGTTTCCTTCCTATGCATGTTTTTAACCTTTTACTGTGTTTGTATGGACCTGTTATAGGTAATAATATTGTTAAGTATGCCACCTCAGATATGTAAGTGGTATCAAATGGTATGTGTCCAGCCACACCTTGTTTTTTTACTTAACATTATGCTTTCCACGCGTATCTATGTTTTTAAATGTAGTATATGTTTATTCATTTTAAATGATATATTCACTAAATGCTTATGCCAGGTTATTTTTCTCCTGCTCATGGACTTTGAGGTTTTCTCCATATATTTTCTACTTTAAACATTTTGGAGAAAGCACCCCTGTACATTTCTCCTGTGCACATAAACAAGAGTTTCTTCTAGGATATGTCTTGAAATGGAATTGCTGGTCTGAGTTGTCATCATCTTCCTAACTGTAATAGCAGGTAACATTTGTCAATGCTGTGCACCAAGAAGTGTACTACGTGTCTCATATGTATTTATTTAATTCTCAAAACAATAGACAGACACTATTATTACCCACATTTTACAGATAAAGAAACTAAATTATAGTAACTTAGTGGTTAAGTAAATTATCCAAAGTCCTGGTGTCAGAGCCCTGTTTCAACTGATGTATGTTCTTAGCAAATACACTATACACAAACCATATTCTGTGGAGTATGCACACCTTTGGCTCATAGATCTTGCCATTTATTCCAGAGTGGTTTTACCAAGTTGTACTCTCAAAAGCTAATAGAAGTGTTTTTTTAAAGTTCCCAATTTGTAAAACCAAAAAGCAACTCATCTATTAAAGTTTGTTTGGAATGTTTACAGATCTTTAAAATCTGCAAGTCTGAAAACCACTTCCTTACATGACACTGTTTACAGGAACATGCTTTATAGAATCGTAAGGCTCGAATCACGGCTTCCTTACTTGACACTGTTTAGAAGAACATGCTTTTATAGGATTATAAGGCTGGGATCCTTGGCCTTTAAAAGGCCCAGCTATAGGAAGTTTCCTTGAATTCATCTGGATCCAGACTGTTCTATCAGCTATTCAGGCTTGAAATCTCATTAACCTTTAATTGCTCTTGTCTTTTCCTCACTCCTTCCCTTGTACTCATCCTTGGTTCCTTACCCTGTGCCTGTGTCACATTCAGCCAAGTGGCGATTCTTTTTTTGTTCTGTTTTGGTTTTTTAGAGAGCGGGAGCGAGCGAGAGAGAGAGAGCAGAAGGAGAGGGGCAGAAGGAGAGAGAGAGAATCCTAAGCAGACTCCAAGCCCAGTGCGTAGACCAACATGGCGTCAATCCCATGACCCTGAGATCATGGCCTGAGCCGAAATCAAGAGTCAGATGCTCAAACGACTGAGCCACCCAGGTGCCTGCAACCAAGTGACAACTCTTAGGCACTCACCCACTAGGGAATCTCTCTCTGCCTTCTTCCAGTCACATAGGCTAGTTCAGGTTTTTAATATATCTTTCTTGGCACTATTATAAGAAACTTAAACTGGTCTTTTCCTCTAGAATCTCCTAGAAGTGATCCATTGTATACACTGGTACTAAAGTGATCTTAATTACTGTATTATTCATTTGCTCACAAACTTTCTATAGTGTCTTACTTATTGCATACCAAATTAAGTTTAAAAAATCATCTACCTTTGTTCTCCATAGTCTTGCTTTCAAATGGTTAATCATTTTTATCCCCTGTTACAGCCCTGTATCTATCAGAACATAAACAGGCCTGGAGTAGAACTGAAGAATTTGCATTTCTGTCAAGTTGTCAAATAAAGCTGATAGTAAACTACTGCTCTAGCTAATCTGTAGGACTTGACTTGGGGTCTTATATATGAGCTGTTCATTGGATATATGTTGACCTTTGAACAACAGGGGTCTGAACTGACCAGGTACATTTATACATGGATTTTTTTACAGTACAGTATTGTAAAGGGTTTTTTTTTTCTTATTTTTTTCATGTTTATTTATTTTTGAGAGAGAGAGAGACAGAGGATGAACAGGGGAGGGGCAGACAGAGACGGAGACACAGAATCCAGAGCAGGCTGCAGGCTCCAAGCTGTCAGCACAGAGCCTGATGTGGGGCTCAAACTCAGGAACCACAAGCTCATGACCTGAGCTGAAGTCCAACACATAACCGACTGAGCCACCCAGGTACCCTCACTGATGATTTTCTAACTCCATCATTCTTTTTCTATTTATAGTTTGCATTCCATTATAAAAACAGCTTCCCTTTCTTCTCCATTTATTTAAATATAGCAGTATAAATTCATGGAATTTTGTTTCATGGGTTGTAATCTGTTTTTATCATTATTTATCCTGGTGCTCAACATAAATATTTTTATTTTACTTTTATTTGGTGAGTGGGAGCCTATTCAGACTGGTCCCTGTGTTCTTTTGATATTTTTCCATTATTATTTGAGTACTCCCTTATTTTCTGATTTAACGAGACGTTCTATACTTATACTTCCCTTGCCCCTGCCCAGGAATCACCCTTTTTTTCTAATGAGCTCTGTTTTTTTTTTTTTAGTGGAGAATAGTATTTAAAAATCAAGATGTGGGTGCTCACATGTGCTCATTACTATTGCTTCTAGGCTTTCGCAGTCAACAGAGCAGGAAGAAATACTGATAGACTAATTTCAGTCCCACACCACAGGGTACATTCTACTCTTTCCCTCCTTCCATATTTGTAGCTGTGTTCTCTAATAACAAGAATCCTTGTTCCTTTGCTGCTTCTTTTTCTTCAGGCAAATACATTATTTAAAAATTAACAGATATTTATTGCAGAAAATTTTTATCAATTAAATTGCTAAGTGCAAAAATCCTACATTTGTGAGACATTTTAGCCCCTCTGCTATACAATCAGGAGTATGATTTTACAGAATCCTACCTCAAATAGATGAGGCCTTCCTCATTATTTCACTCTGATTTGGGGGATAAGCGATCTTGGGCAAGTCACCTCTGAGCCTCAGTTTCCTTATCTGTAAGATGGGAATAACAATAAATAAATAAGTACATGTGTTACAAGATATTAAATAATATGTATGTCACCAATCACAAACTTCTTAGCATAGTGAGCATTCAGTAAATTATAACCGTTTGCCAATTACCGAAGCCATTATTTACATGTGTAGACAAATAGTTCATTGATAGTATGGTGAGTATATCTTACTAAATTAAAGCATTTGTTGTTGTTTTAGTTCCAGTATAGTTAACATACAGTGTTATATTCATTTCAGGTGTACAACATAGCGCTTCAATAACTCTATACATCACTCAGTGCTCATCATGATAAGTGCACTCTAAATCCCCTTCACCTATTTCACCCAACACCCCACCCACCTCATGTCTGGTAATCATTAGTTTGTTCTCTATAGTTAAAAGTCTTTTGGTTTGTCTCTTCTTCATTCATTTGTTTTGTTTCTTAAACCACAAATGAGTGAAATCATATGAAATCAGTCTTTGACTTATTTCACTTAGCATTATACTCTATAAATCCATCCATGTTGTCACAAATGGCAAGGTTTCATCCTTTTTATGGTTGAGTAATATTCCTTTGTGCAAATATACAACATGTTTTTTAGCCATCCATCTATCAATAGATACTTGGGTTGCTTCCATATCTGACTATTGAAAATAGTACTTCCATAAACATAGGGGTGCTTGTATCTTTTCAAAATAGTGTTTTCATATTCTTTGGATAAATACCCAGTAGTGGAATTACTGGATTATAGGGTAGTTCTATTTTAATTTTTTGAGGAACCTCATACTATTTTCCACAGTGGCTGTACTAGTTTGCATTCCCACCAACAGTGTACAAGGGCTCCTTTTTCTCCACATCTTCACCAACACTTGTTGTTTCTTGTGTTTCTGATTGTAGCCATCCTGACAGGTGTGAGGCGATATCTCATTGTGGTTTTGATGTGCATTTTCCTGATGATGAGTGATGTTGAACATCTTTTCATGTAAGCAAAAGAAGACTTTGTAATCTATCTTGAAATCTGGGATTGTGATACGTCCAGGTTCTGTTCTTTTTTTTACATGTATGTCTTCTCTGAAGAAACGTCTGTTCACATCTCCTGCCCGTTTTTTAATTGGGTTGTGTGTGTGTGTGTGTGTGTGTGTGTGTGTGTGTTGAGTTGTACATGTTCTTTATATATTTTGGATCCAAACCCTTTATTGGATACATCATTTGCAAATATCTCCTCCCACTCAGTAGATTGCCTTTTAGTCTTGTTGACTGTTTCCTTTGCTGTGTAGAAGAGGCTTTTTATTTTGATAGTTTATTTTTGTTTTTGTTTCCTTTGCTTCAGGAGATGTATCTAGAAAAATGTTGCTATGGCCAATGTCACAGACATTACTGCCTGTGTTCTCTTCTAGGATGTTTATGGTTTCAGGTTTCACATTTAAGTCTTCAATCCATTTGTAGCTGATTTTGTGTGTGGTGTAAGGAAGTGGCCCAGTTTTATTCTTTTGCATGGAGCTGTCATGTTTTCCCAACACCATTTGGTGAAAAGACTGTCTTTTTCCCATTGCATATTCTTGCTTCCTTTGTCAAGTTAATTGGCTGTATAATCATGGATTTATTCCTGGGCTGTCTATTCTGTTCTATTGATCAATGTGTCTGTTTTTGTGCTAATACCATACTGTTTTGATTCCTACAGTTTTGTAATCTATCTTGAAATCTGGGATTGTGATATCTCCAGTATTTGTTCTTCTTTTTCAAGATTGCTTTAGCTATTCAGGGTCTTTTGGGGGTCTATACAAATTGCAGAATTTGTCCTAGGGGTGCCTGGGTAGCTCATTCAGTTAGGTGTCTGAGTCTTGATTCAGCTCAGGTCATCATCCTGGATCAGGTCATGATCTCACACTTCATGAGATCAAGCTCCATGTAGGGTTTGGCACTGACAGCACAAATCCTGCTTGGGATTCTCTCTCCTTCTCTCTCTGCCCCTTCCCTGCTTACAGTCTCTCTTTCTTAACAAGTAAATAAATAAACTTAAAAAAAATAAAGAATTATTTGCCCTAGTTCAGTTAGATTAAAGCATTTTTAAGGGCAAGAGGTATTATACTAGTAAAGAAAAAATTTTGCACCAGATTTTTTTTCCGTTTTTTAAAAAATTTTTTATTTTTATTTATTTATTTATTTTTGAGAGAGAGAGATGGTGTGCATGAGCAGGGGAGGAGCAGAGAAAGAGAGAAAAAGAATCTTAAGCAGACTCCACACTCAGCACAGAACCCAATGCGGGACTGGGTATTGCAACCATGAGATCATGACCTGAGTCGAAATCAAGGGTCATATGCTTAACTGACTGAGCCACCCAGGCACCCCTGAAGCAGACCTTTTTAAAATAAAGAAACAATATGAATATATATTGTGTACATGCTTGCATAAAAGCATATTACATATTTTATATATAAATACATATGTGTACGTAATATACATGGAAGGCATAGGTGGTTATACCTTTATTACATGTAAATTCATATTAGGAGTCACAGTTTTATATACACCAAAAGATTGATGAATACATGTGTTATTTGCGGTCAGAATGTGCTTGGTCAGACTGTTTTTAGCTTTTATGCTTATAACAAGTAATGAAAACATTGGCTTTCCAGTCAACCAAATATTTGTTTTGCTGCTACTTACTTGTTAGTGTAGACTAAATAATTTTTCTTGCCCTCAGCAGCAGAAATATGGTTTTAGTCCAGGCTATGGACACTTCAGCTTTAATTTTATTCTTTTACATATAATGCCACATGTGTGCTCCTATAATAAAATTGTAAATACTTTATCTTCTGCCATATGGTGAAGGAGCTCATTGTACTCAGGTATACAAAATGATTCCAGAAGAAAAAGATAATGGTATCTGCTAAAATGAAAGAGGGAAAGAGAATGCTGGCATGGAGCATAGAAATATAACTCTTCTAAAGAAAAAAGCAGACATTGAAACTCTTAAATGTTTAAAACAGGGCATCCTGTATGCTTTTCAATAAAAACTGGTGATAGCTGTGGTAAAATATTTCATCAGTATGATTGTACTCCTAGGTCAAAAAAAGATGGAGACAAGAGCAGGGGGAAAGGAGTTAATGAATAAAACAAATGTTGCCCTCAATCATGGCCCTGTTTGTGTCTCACCAAGGAGAAGTATAAGGATTATATGAAATATATTTATTTTTATAAAGGAATTCAAGAAATTATCAGAAAATACTCATACAAGACAAAACATTTTATAATGAGCATTCAAACAGTAGCAAGCTGATATTTACAATCTGGGAAGTCCATTGCATCTCAGAGTCAGGGTCAGTTAAACCTGCTTCAGCTTCTAAGCACCCTGTACTTACCCCCATCTTACCACTTAGAGTATGGGAGTTTAATTATCTCTTTATCTGCAGGAGTACGTCAGCACACTGTGAGTTTCTGAAAAACATGGTCCATCTTGACCATAGTTCATTTATTCAACAAATACTTAGTGAGTGTGTACTCAAGTTGGGGAAAAAAAAGACTTCTGCCTTAATGGACCTTACATTCTACCCATATTTGCGAAGTTATTGGCATATACATTAGAGATTTCCCCTCACTGTCATAAGATGTCTATAGCAGCTCTAAGCATTATGTCTTCATTGAATAGCATCCAAGCAGAAGGAAAGGTAGAGACAAAGACTTTTCTCTTTTTGGACCTTTCTCTTTGTAGGAAAGAAAATCTTTCCCAGAACCCCCACCAGACTTCCCTTTGCATATCACTGGCCAAAAGTGGGTCTCCTGAGAGTGAACATATGACCTGGACCAATCGCTGGCAAAGCAGAGCGGGATATCTTAACTATAAGCAACCAGAATAAAACTTCTTTCACCCACAGCTACCAACTCATCTGTATCTGGGCCATTTATTTGCTTGCCTGCCCTCCTGTAACTACGGATGAGCTGCTCATACTCTGAGGCCAACTCCTCCACTTGTGCAGATTTTGCTACCTTTCACCTACTGCAGACAACACTCCAGCAGTTCTTTCTTTCCTGCATCATTAAGTTTCCCTCTTTACTGGATCATTTACCATCAGCATGAAAACATGCAACATTTTCTATATTAAAAGAAAAAAGTTTCTGTCCCCTCCAGCCACTGCCCTGTAACTCTGTCCCTTTGCGGAAAAAAAGTCCTTGAAAGAATGTACATGCTTGCCATCTCCAATTCCTCTCCTCTCGTTCCCTCTCTATACTTCCATTCTCACAAGTCAACTGCTTAACCCTCTTCCTAAGTGATTTATTACCAGGACCGTGTGCTGTTGATCACTCCCTTCCCTTTGAATCACCTTTTTACTTGGCCTCTGATTCCTTCTTATACTACACTTCCTTCTTTACTGGTGTCTTTTAACCTTATGGATTTAAATATCATCTATATGCTTACAAATTCTAAAGTGGTTAATAGGCATCTTAAACTTAACATGTCCCAAACTGAACTACTGATCATGTCTTCCAGACTTGCTCCTCCTGAAATCTTCCCTATCTCAATTAATGTTTGAGTCACCCTTGACTAATCTCTTTCTTTTATACCCCTCATCCAACTAATCAACAAATCTAGGATATATAATCTAGCCACTTCTGTTAGCACTCTGGTGGGAGCCACAACCATTTCCCATCCATATTAGTCTAGTTGTCTAATAATTGGTTTTTGTTTCTTCCAGTGTCCTCTGAAAGTCTATTCTCAACATAGGAGCCAGGATGGTCCTTCAGAAATCTAAGTCATGTCTTGTCACACTTTTTCTTTAAGACACCAGTGGGTTTCTTAAAAGCTAAAGCCCCTATGTTTGTCTGCAAGGGTCTGCATAATCTGTGCCCCATCTCCTTTTTACCCCTGGTTTCATCTCCTTTTACTTCTCTCTCATTCACTCTGTTCTAGGCAGAGCAGCCTCTTTGTTCTGAGTACATGTTTGGCGTGCTCCGTGCCTCAGGGCTATTGCACATGCTGTTACCCTGTCTGGACTGCAGTTCCTCCAGAATATCCACATAACTCATTCCCTTACCTCTCAGGTCTTTTTCTCAGTGAAGCCTTCTCTGACCACTTCTACCTGGCACTCCCTAAATTGCCCTTATTTACTTTTTTTTTTTTTCTGTATATTATCACCTTCTGATATACTACATGTTTTACTTGTTTGTTGTTTTCTGTCTTCCCCACTAGACTTTTGTTGGTTTTCTTTATTAATAAAAAAAAAATACCTAGAACAATATTTGACATATAGTAAGCATTCAAAAAAATATTTGGAGAAGGAATGAGTGAAATCAAAGATGAAAGATGAACTAAATGGCTTCAAACAGTCATGATTTGTCCCCTGATACTGAGCATTCTGTTGCCTAAACCAAATCTGGATTTTGTTAGCAAAAAAAGAAGGTAGAAGAATTATTACTTGGGCAGTCAACTGTGTCTTTAATAACAGCTCATACTTGTGAGTAACTTTATACCTTTTTCTTCTTCTCCCCGTCTTCATTTCTGTCTTAGAAGAACCCATGAGGAAAGTAGGACAGGTACTGTATTGCACAAAAAAAAATTTTGCCTCAGATAATTAATTTTTCCCCAAGAGCACCAACATAGCTAGTTGGACCCAAATTGCCTGATAGCAACTGCAATGCTCTTTCAATAGTGGTGACAATCTATATCTAGGCACAACATTTTGTGGAATACTGTACAATCTTTTAGGTAAGCCAAGAGAGCCTTTACCTCCAGAAAAGTGATTATGAATCTGCCTTTTTTTTTTTTTTTTGGCCTGTCATGTCAAAATGAAAAATTTTTTAAAAGCCCCAAAACATTCCATATTTAATATAAGATTTTATTCTTTCCTGTATCTTGGATTAAAGTAGTTTGTAATAATTGATAAATTAGCTACTGATATATTATTTACTGCCATTATGTAGTTTATAACATAATGAATTACCAGAACATGTTGCTTTTCTATCAGATTCCTCCATATTTTGCCCACATCATTTCTCTTTCCTCTCTACCAGAAATTATCTCTTCTAGCATCCATTCAAGCCAGAAACACAGTCCACATATTCCAAATGCTAAATAAAATTTTTAGTTTTAATCAGTCAAGTAAGGTGAGCAGGCATGAGTGTCATTGGTTTTGTTAGGTGGTAGAGAAAAAGATACTTGTAAACTCTGTTGCCTAGAAGGAATTAAAGTTCTTAAATATGCTGAGATACTAATATACTAGCTATGTTTATATGCATAGACATATACCATAAATGTGTACACATTACATAATGCATATAATATCTAACACTAAGACTATCCTGAATGTGATTTATTCCCTCTCTGACATTTTTTTTTTTAAATAAGGCGTTTTTCTTTAAAGTTTATTTATTTATTTTGATAGAGCACAAGCAGGGAAGGAACAGAGAGAGGTGGGGGAAGAGAGAATACCAAGTAGGCTCCACATTGTCAGTGCAGAGCCTGATGTGGGCTTGAACTCATGAACCATGAAATCATGACCTGAACCAAAATCAAGAGTCGTACGTTTAACCAACTGAGCCACCGAGGTGCCCCCCTCTCTGACATTTCAAAACAGACTTCTGGATTCTGTGGCTTCTTTTGGTGAATATCAAGGTTATTATTTGTTATTGCATTGTGGATAAACAAACGTTCAGGTTCACAAAACTTGTGGAGAATGGAATGATGGACATTCAGGTTCCCTATTCAGTGAGGAAGATGCAGTGGCTGCCCTTATGCTCTAACACGAGGTTAGAAGATGGAACAGATACAACACCTTGGATTATATTGGTCTGGGACTTTACTATGAATGCATCTATGCTGAGTTTAGGAAAGATATTTATTAATGAAACTAGTATTTCCATTTATCCTTATTAGCTTTTTCAGTTATAAAAGTTACCTATCTCAAGTTTTACTTCTTTCCTGCACTCAGACAAGCAATTTCTTTTCCATCTGATTTTTATATGGACATCATAAATTGTCTGTGGTTTTTGGTTGACATGGTGAGAAGTCAGGCCTCTCAGATGACTAGGACTTAACCATTCTTGTCTTTACTGTTCTCCTCATGCTTAATCTGCTGATGTAAAGGACCAAGCATAAGCTTGCATCAACTAGAACTCAGTTTAGTTGTTAGTATGCATATCTATGCGGCCACTTGGTATTTCCTTTAGATTTATATTTTACATCTTGTTTGAGTACCTTTTTTTATACATCAGTCACTTATTTTACTTTCTTTTGATCCTTTGTTTTCTAAAAACTAAAAACATTTCTTTTATCAACACCTTGTGATAGTTCCATTCCAGCCATGTTTCTATATATTATCTTACTGCTACTTCCTAAAAAGGAAACATTCCCTCCAGCCAGCAACTGTTCCACCTTGTTCCTCATCACTAGGGCTGGCACCAGTTCAAGTTCTGTCAACACTGTTCCATCAGATAAAGCTGCTGGTAACACAGAGGATGAGAGGGGGCAGTGTGCATGCACACGATTCAAGTACCAATGAGCAAACTAATAGTATTCTTACTGCTTCCATGTTAGCCTGTGTGCCCACTTGCTTGAAGTCTAGTCTAATTCAGCTGTACCTCAGTGCTGATGGTAACAACTGCCCATGTGTGTATCAGCATCTGTCTGATACTAATTGAATCGTGTGGCTAAGAACTCATGTTTTCTGGTTTTCATTGACAAAATGGTTAATAATTAACCATAAGTACAACATCTTTATATCAACATCATTTTTAATATGCTAAAAGCCTCATCAGAATATAAGCAGTCTGCCTGCAATCTGTTATCATCTGTATTATTTCACTAGTTATTAACAGAACTGGATAAGCTTCACTTTTTAGACAATGTTACACAGCATGGGAAGTTCCAGTTCATGTAGCATGGTAACGATCTTCTAGAAAGCAAGAAAAGAAGTGTCAGACAGAAATATTCCCTAGGGACTTACCCTCTCTGTGGAAAGAAAACTGGCATTACATGCAAAGTTTTTTGGATAGAGCATTATATCATTGTGACTGATAGGCCTCAACCCCAGAGTTTCAGAATTGGTAGGTGTGGGGTAGGGTCCAATAATTTGCATTTCTCATAAGCTCCCAGGTGATGCTGATGCTTTAGGTCCAGGCTCACACCTTAAGAACCACTCCTCTACCCAACATTAGGAGAGTGGTTCTCCAACATTAGAATCACCTATAAACAACAACAAAAATATCACTGTGTCCCAAGGGGTAACCCTCATTCTGAACACTACCAGCCAACCATGTTGAATCAAATTCTTTGTTATGTGATCACTTTAGTTGTGCCAAATCAGAAAAGATTTAGTCAAAATCTTCAATCTCTGAATTCTCCCCAGTTAGTACGATCCTTGCCAATTCTGCTAAGTGCAGTTTCCAGGAAGTCACACCATCTTCATTTCTTGTTTCATCTTTACCTTGGTGGTCTCCTGTGAGCCTCTCAGAATCCCTTTACCTGTTAGTCTAGGCTATAGGGTCAAGGTTAGAGCAGAGTTTTTCCAATTGTAGCCATTAATTCACTGGTGGATAAAAATCAGTAGTGTATCTTAATCAACATTTTTTATTTAATGAAATGGCAGAGACCAGAAAACAGAAGAGTGAATCATGTAGTTAGGATAAGTATTGTTTTATGAGATTTTGAATTTTTTCATTATATTTTGTTGAACAATATAAAATTGCCCATCTTTGTAATTGAACAAAATAGAATGTCAGTAGTTTCATGTGTTTTAACCTTATATATAGTTTTGTATATAGCTGTATACCAAACATATATGTGTCCAGTTAATAAGAAAATATATTTCCTATAATACGTCACTGTCCAAAGAGTTAAAAAAAACAAAAAACCACTGGGTTTGAATAAATGTCTAATAGCATTGTGCTCAATAAGCCCCCCAAAAGCCTACAGAATGTTTTTCCCTAGTTCTCAAGTAGCCAGCCTCTGCTACATAGAACAAGGCTAATTCATGTGAAAGAGTTACTTTATATTTAATTGTGAAACTGTATTAATAACTAATAGTCATTTAAACAGTATTCATGATTAATAGGCAGTATTTCAAGTGCTTACTTGAATTTTGGTGTGCAGATGAACTGTAAGATTTAGAGATGTTCAGAGCAATGAGAACTGCTATAGTCAGAGTCTGATTACAGGGAAGGGGCACACTCCTGTAACATCTTAATTTCTCTACCAAGAGTTCAATAGATTATAGAACCTTGATTCCACAGAGGAAATAATCTATATGTCAGAAAGCATGAATAGTACACACTTCTGAAGAAACAGGATCAGGAAACAGTTCCACCTGGAAAACCACTAGCTTTAATGTGGTCAAGGACCTTTCTGATTGGGAAGACTTATCAAATCTTCAGAGCTCATAGTACCTTACAAAAGAGCTTTAATTTTATTTAGTTGGTGTTTTTTAGTTTTTCTTTCAAATGTAATTTTTCTTTTAAGAACCTTGGGAAATGTAGAAATTACAACCTGAGGAAAATTTATTATCTTACTTAGAAAATAAAAAATTTCCTAAGACTTCCTAAAATGAATGTGAAATCCAAGACCTTGGAAAATTATTTTGTGTACTGTTTTATTGTGTAGATACCTAGATGTATTTTTAGAAAAAACATCATTCATCATGTGTCAATGAGGGATTAGTGTTTGCATATTTTTCTGAGTGAATGGAATTAGATTTAGATGTGAAAAGACTACAGTATCCTCAAAACAAATCTGTTCTCTGTACATTTTTCTTACAAACTCCACCCCCTTTCCTACAGGTTTCTAGCCTGTGTCTCATGACCTACCATGACCATTTTAGCCACAATTTTTCTGTTGGGCTATTTTAACAACCTGCTAACAGGCTGCCAACAGATCTCTGTCGCTAATCTCAGATCCTGCCAATACATTCTGTGTGTGGCTTTTCTTAAACACAAACTTGATCATGTGTCAATCCCCTTCATAAAATTATTTAATGGCATCTCATTTCCTACAGGATGAAATCCTTTGCATGCCATACAAGGCCCAACGTGGCTAAACTTTGCCTGCCACACCAGTCTCATCTCTCATGGATTGTATGCTCCATATAGGCTAAACCTTTCCACACACCAAGCTCACCTCAGCTATTTCCCACATCAGCTCTCGCTGTCACAACTTCCTGGAATGCCTTCTGTATGTGATGAATATTGCCTCAGTATTCAAGTTGCCGTTTAAGGTCCTTTCTCTAAAATGGCTTTTCTGATCTCTCCTTCATCACTAGACCAGTGGTTCCCAAGCTTTTCTGTACATTAGAATCATCTGGAAATTCCAAAGCTCAGAAAGTGAAACCCAGGTGTCAGTACTTTCTGAAGCTCCCCGGATATCAGGTCAGGATGTTTTCAAAATTCACCTATATCTTCCTGGATTTATTTTATTTTTTTACTTTTATTTTTAATTGCTTAAGCCACCTGAAAATTATTTAGTCCATGATGTGGAGTGAGGATACAAGGTTTCTAATTTAGCAGGTGAAAGAGACAACCTACCAGTCATTAATACAACATGGTTGGGCGCCTGGGTGGCTCAGTCGGTTAAGCGTCCGACTTCAGCCAGGTCACGATCTCGCGGTCCGTGAGTTGGAGCCCCGCGTCGGGCCCTGTGCTGACAGCTCAGAGCCTGGAGCCTGCTTCAGATTCTGCATCTCCCTCTCTCTCTGCCCCTCCCCTGCTCATGCTCTCTTTCTGTCTCAAAAATAAATAAAAACATAAAAAAAAATACAACATGGTATATATCCTCCTGAAGGTTTGAGGGAGCAAAAGCAAGGCAATTAAATCTAGATGGCAGCATTACCTCTCTAGATACACAAACCCAAGTAGACTCATCAGTTATTTAGACCATTGGTCTCCAAAAATGTTTTATTGCACTGACACCATAAAGTTTTTTCTTTATTTTATTTTTAAGAGTTTTATTTAGATAGAGTTCACATACTGTACAATTCACCCATTTAAAGTATGTGATTCAATGACTTTTGCTATATTCATTAGGTATCTTCAACTATCAGCACAGTCAATTTTAGAACATTTTCATTATCTCAGAAGACACTGTCCCCTTTACTGTCTCCTGCTATAGACTCTGCCTTCCTTCCCCCAGCCCTGGGTAACCACTAATCTCCTTTATGCCTCTATAGATTTCTATGTTATAGACATTTCATATGAATGTGGTTGGCTTCTTTCACTTAGCATATTTTCAGTGTTCTTCTGTGTTGTAGGATGTATCAAATACTTCATTCCCCATTATGGATAAATGATATTCCCTTTTATAGCTATACCACATGTTGTTTATCTCTTTGTCAACTGATGGACATTTGGGTTATAAAATAAATTTTAAGTGTATTTATGACTCATTTGTAGAGATTACTGAACATTATACTTACTATATATAACATACACAAAAAATAATAGTTTAATACAAATAGCATTCTTGGGGTGCCTGTTGGTAGAGCCTCTTGATCTCAGGGTCATGAGTTCAAGCCCCATGCTGGGCATAAAGCTTACTTTAAAAATAAATAGATAAAGAAATAAATGTATTACCATTAGATAGATAGATAAAATAGCATTCTAACATTTTCTTGTCACCTCTCGAGTGGGTCATTTTGTACACTAGAAATCTCTCACTTTTACAAATTTTGAAGCTACTGGTTCAGGTGAGTAAGTTCGTTGAATGAATGCATTCCAGACAGAGGATACAGTGCATGCAAATGCATGGAGATAAAAGAAAGCATGGCACCTTTTCTTATCTTGCAAGTTTTAAGTGTGGAACAGAGAGTGGGAAGGATATGGAATTTTTCATGCAGCCATTTTTACCCTCTCCCTTTACTATAACCATTTAGGCTTACCAACAAAACATCTATTTACTCTTGGAACACCTAAGAAAGAATAAAAGTTTTATTATATTATGTAAGTCTATATTTTTATTGTTATTATTTGGCAGTGTATATTAGACACTGTATTACTATATTTTCCCTCTAGAATCAACCTTACACTTTGGTCTCCTTTCAGATAAAGCCAACCAAGAATTAGCATCAGTTTCCTTTTCACCGCTTTTTTCTGTGTTTTTGTTTGTTTGTTTGTTTGTTTAATATCTTAGTTGCAGTATTACTGTGACATGAGGAGACTGGCTTGAGTCAGTGATAAAAAAACAACATCAAAAATAAATCCTCTGTACTCTCCCTTCCTTAAAACCCACGGAGAAGTCCCTTACACTTTATTCCACACCATGATAAGTTGCCATATGAGGCATATATAGAAGAATAATTATGTTTTTTCTTACTGATTTGATTGTAGTTGAAGAGAAAATGGTTGCACTATTTACTCTACCACAGCCAAGGACTTTGCTGGTCTGTGGTATCTTGTGAAGATGCTAGGCAGACTACTGGGATAGAATCCAGTCAACTCAGTTTCTCAGAAATATTTCTCAAGGTTGGCTTGCTTATTTTTCTATTATGCATACTTTTACTGTTTTGGATAGTTTAACAGTGTATCATACTAATTAATTCACTACCTTAAATGCCTTTAAGGAAATAGTAATTAACACTGAATTTACCATCTAAGAAAATAAAGACAAAGCATTTGTGAAGCCAACTCAAGCCTTCACTCCAGTGAGTGACGAAGCTGAGAATAGAATGTGAAGTTGCTAACTCAAAATATTGAACCCAGTCCATTCAATGTGTTGGCTTTGTTTTGTGACTAAGCCAAAGGTTTTTTTAAAAAATTAATCAGTGAGAATGTGTCTCTAATTATGTTCTAATCCAAAATAAGAGGGTGAGAAATTTTTCACTTCACCAAGAAAAAAATATAAGATTGCTTTAGTGTAACGATTTTAGCTTATGAAATTAATAAGACAAATAAGCCAAATAATCCTTCTTTATTAAAAGATTAATTAATGCCATTTCAAAGCTCAGGCACTTTAAAAAATAATTTTTTTTTCTTTTCCCTAGCACATGTGTTTTTGTAATATAGAGTTCAGAGACTAACTTTAGTTAATATATCATCTTAATGTATTTCTATTGTTTCCTGATCATGTTTTGGCTGCCAGTACCACATAAGAAATGTTTAGGCGTGCCTGGGTGGCTCAGTTAGTTAAGTGTCTGACTCTTGACTTCAGCTTAGGTCATGATCTCACAGTCGTGAGATCTGTGTAGGGCTCTGTGCTGGGCGTGGAGCCTGCTTAAAATTCTCTCCCTCTCTTTCTGCCCCTCTCCTCCCCACCCCACTCGTGCGCTCTTTCTCTCTCTCTCTCTCTCAATGAATGAATGAATGAATAAATAAATAAATAAATATTACTTAGAAAAAGCAATATTGGGAGACATTAAGGCTAAGGTGGCACTTGATGACTGCAGCTTTTCAAGGTTCGGGACAAGGAAGGCCAGTTATTCAGACTACCCTGCTTTGTCCCTACTTTCTCCCCACTCTCTCTTCCAATTACTTTCTCTAGAAATCCACTTCACTCTCAAAAATCGTCTTCCTTTTTAAAAAAATATCTCAATTAACTCATTTAAATAATCTCTTTCAAGACTCTGAAAATTTACGGACACTGTTCAAATTCTCTAGACATAAAATGGTGAAAACAAAAAAGTTCCTGCCCTCTAGGAACTCACATTCTTGGGTCTGCTTTTGGTACTCATGTCAGCCAGAGCTCACAGGTATTCATTCATCATATACTTTTCCAAACTTCAGCTTTTTTCAGAAGGTTAGGACTTTCCAGGGGCAGTTCCTTCCCTGTTGTATTTAAATGAGTTATTCTGCATAAAGCACTTAGAATACTCACTGGCACATGGAGAGCCCTATCTGTACAAGTGTTCCATGTTTCATCCTACCAGTATGCCAGCAGATGGTGCTTCTTCTTTTTTTCTTTTTTAAGATTTTATTTTTTTTAAGTAATCGCAACACCCAACGTGGGGCTCAGACTCACAACCCCAAGGTCAAGAGTCGCATGCTCCACCAACTGAGCCAGACAGACACCCCAGATAGTGCTTATTCTTCAGCAAATTCAAAATTATAGGTAAGCCTCATGATAAGAATGTTACATTTGAACATCTAAATTTATGGAAATATAACTCAATTGTTTTGATAATTTGCTTCACAAAAGGATTTTCCACATTTCTTCCAACTGTAAATATTACTGGTGCTTTGAAAATATGATTTAATATACAGAAATATTTGTTATTCAAACAAATATGTTAATGAGGCGCCTGGGTGGCTCAGTTGGTTAAGCATCCGACTTCAGCTCGGTCATGATCTCACAGTTCGTGGGTTTGAGCCCCGTGTCGGGCTGTGTGCTGAAAGCTCAGAGCCTGGAGCCTACTTCGGATTCTATGTCTCCCTCTCTCTTTCTGCCCCTCCCCTGCTCGCACTCTGTCTTTCTGTCTGTCTCTCTCTCTCTCTCTTAAAATAAATAAACGTTAAAAAACAAAAACAAGGGGCGCCTGGGTGGCGCAGTCGGTTAAGCGTCCGACTTCAGCCAGGTCACGATCTCGCGGTCCGTGAGTTCGAGCCCTGCGTCAGGCTCTGGGCTGATGGCTCAGAGCCTGGAGCCTGCTTCCGATTCTGTGTCTCCCTCTCTCTCTGCCCCTCCCCCGTTCATGCTCTGTCTCTCTCTGTCCCAAAAATAAAATAAACGTTGAAAAAACAAAAACAAAAACAAATAGGCTAATAAAGTGAAAACTATTATATCTACTCCTTGCTTCTTCAAATGAGATTTAATCTTTTGAAGGGAGCTATAGCTATAAAGTAGCTTACAGACATAAAATATGGTGCCCTATTTTCAGTGCCAAATAATAATACCTCATATTTGTAGAACATGACCAGTTTACCAAGTCTTGTCACATGCCTCATTACATTTAGTTCTGTAACAGTCCTTACAAGTAGATTGAACAAGTATTATAGTTCTCATTTTGCAAATGAAGAAGCCTAAGCATTAAAAACATTTAATACTCATCCTAAATGAAACAATTTGAGGAGTCAGAAATTCTGTCCAATATTCTTTCCACTCTACAACTGCAATTCATTGTTTCCTTAAAAAATAAAATAAAATAAGCCACAAGCAAAATGACCTGTTAGCTGGAAGCCAGAATCAACTGGCTCAGCTGAGGGCTGGCCTACAGTTCACAGCATTACCAGTAAGACTGAGAAAGGTGACCCCCCCCCCCCCATCCAACTCACACTCCAGCCTCAAGTTCCAGAAAGCATATCTGAACACAGGTCTACTTCAGATGAAGTATAACGTGATGACCTTTGTCCTTCCCTCACCTCATCTCAAAATTTAGCTTGTTAGAGATAACATTTAAGATGAGGATTGAGGTAGAGGGGTGAAATATGAGCCAGAATTAGTGTACCAATAGTAGAGAATATGGTGTAGGCAGGTTCAAAAAGGCTGAGACGGGGGCACTTAGAATACTGACTGGCACATTTTCGGAAAACCTTATTTGTACAAGTGTTCTACAGATAGGTGATAAGAGTGGCAGAACATTTACCATCCTACCAGTATGCCAGCAGGTAGTGCTTCTTCTTTTTCTTTTTTTTTTTAAGATTTTATTTTTTTTTAAGTAGTCTCTACACCCAACATGGAGCTCAAACTCACAACCCTGAGATCAAGAGTCATGTGATCCACCAACTGAGCCAGACAGGTATCCTATATAGTGCTTATTCTTTAGCAAATTCAGAATTACAGGTAAAAAGTACAGCCAGAAACAACTGGGCATGGTGCTTTTAAGTAATTGCACATTTTTCACATTTAAATTAGAATATTCTGATAGATATAGAAAAGTAATTTTATCAGGGTATTTTTCAGAGTTCCTTCCTAAACTAATTAGGGGAAAATCCCAACGAGATTTTGGGAGTCAGTCTCTCTCTGTCTCTCTCTTACTTACTTGCCTTTGTCCTCTTGTTCACTGAACTACTGAGGCGGGCATTGTTTTCATTAACAGAAGTGTAGGCATGAGGAAACTTGGAACTCTATCCTCTGTTTTATCAACTAACTCAAACTAGTATCATAATAAGAAAATACTCTTTAATTTTTTTTTTTGTTTGTTTGTTTTTTAAGAAATGAGTTCAAACAACATACCAATCCAGGGTGTTCAACCCACTTCATTTAGTTTTACAAAAGGCTCATAAATACTTGTAAATGATTTCCTTTCAGTATAGACCTGCAAGATATGTATTATGGCTGCTCTGTTCCTTACCAAAAAAAAGTATGTGCAGGATCAGATTTTTATCTTATTTTCCTTATTCTCATCTTATTCCCCCGTTCTTCACTTTCAGAGAACATTTTTCCTCATCCTCTTGTGCATCCTGCACTACGTTGCCTTCCTGCTTTGGTAGTGATGTCTCTTCTACCTGCTGTGGCTAAATCTTATTTCTCCTACAAGGCCCAGTTATGCTGCCACTTCCTCCTCTCATCTTTCCCTCTGTCATCCCTGCATGAATTGCATAAGTACTTTATCAGGACCTCTCTTATGTCATTTGTACCACCACACGGTTAAAGATATATCTTATCCCTTTTCCAGCCTATGAGCTCCTTAATGTCAGGAACCGTCTATGATTCACTCACTCCCATAGACACTAGTGCTCCCCTCCTTTCCCATAACTGCTCGCCGTGTAATAGAATAAAAACAGCAATGGGGTTTGAAGTCTGACAGCTCTGATTTCAAATCCTTGGTCTATCATTTATTAGCCATATAACCTTGGGCAAGATACTTAACCTCTCTGAACCTCTGTTTCCTCAAGCATAAAATAGAGATGATAATACCTCTTCTGTTGTTCCAGAATTAAGTGAGAAAGCAGGCTCAGATTTTTTAGCCTTATATCTCAGACATTCTAGGGCCTCAAAAGTGGTAGGAGTGCTAGTAGCAGTGGTCCTAACTTGTATTTTAGAGGTCATTTTATTGCTTCAGTTTCCTTAGTCACATAGGGAATAAAAAAAATCCCATGCCGAACCACACATGCAAGTATTTAAGGATTATTTTGAACTGGTCTGTAAACTCTTGTAACTACTCAGGGAAAAGTACCTCATGAATTTACTACAAAACAATAGAACCCCCCTTTAAGTGCTATTAGAAATGTAGATATTCTGCAGTGTTTAATTTGCTAGGGGTAATCACAGCCTTGGGCAATTGTAGATAGCAGTGCTTTCTTTAGTATCCTCCCTGACTGGTTTCATGAAATCTTTTTATCTTGAAGAATTTTGTATTTTTTTTTCTTCTTGCTACAACAAAGAGTATAAAATTTGTAGTTTCCATATCCAGAATGACAGTGCAACGTAGGGATATTATCAAAATGGCCATCAAAATGCAAGAATTGTGGGTCACACCATCTGGAGATGTACAAAGTGTGCTCTATTGAGAGACCTGGGGACAAAAATCAATCAATCTTTGTGCTAGTACTGGGGTCCAGCTGAGGAAGAATGAGGTAAATTTTAACAGAAACAACAGACTAGAGCTGACGGGTGGAAAGCTGGAACCCCCAGAAGAAAAGCCTTTCGTGTCCCTCAGTAATTCTCAGTAATCATTTTATAATTGTTTTTTGTGATCATTATTAAGAAAAATGGAGAAACATCAGATAAAAACTTTATCAGATAGAGTCTGTGTAATAAAAAAAGAAGTATTAGTAGAAGATAAGACAATTAAGCTCACAATTTCATGTTTTAGTGTTCAGAACCTGTCTTTACTGGTAAGAGCTCTGTTCACCTCTTAATTTGTTAGATAAGTTCATTTAATTCATTTGAATTGATTTTTAGTTTAATATTTTGTGGTAACTAATTTATGTGTTATTATGTAAGTTATTACCAACATGACTGCTATTTGAATTATAAACTCAACAAAGCAAGGCCACCTGGATGGATGAGTCGGTTAAGCGTCCAACTTCTGCTCAGGTCATGATGTCTCCGTTCATAAGTTTGAGCCCCACATTGTGCTCTGTGCTGACAGTTCAGAGCCTGGACCCTGACTGCTTTGGATTCTTTGTCTCCCTCTCTCTGCCCCTCCCCCATTCATGCTGTGTCTCTCTGTGTCTCAAAAATAAATAAACATTAAAAAAAAAATTTAAAAAAAACTCAACAAAGCAATACACTTAGGGAAATAAAAGGTAAAATTTTGTATTTGGATAGCACTGGGGCATTAAAACAAGTTTTCAAAATTTTCTAATATCTTCGGTACCTGGGTGGCCCAGTTGGTTACGTGACCAACTCTTGATTTCAGTTCAGGTCATGATTTCATGGTCTCATGATCTCTCAGCCCATGTGGGGCTCAGTGCAGAGCGTCGAGCCAGCTTGATAGTCTCCCTCTCTTCCTCTCTGCCCCTTTCCCACTCACACTCTCTCTTTCTCTCTCAAAATAAATAAATAAACTTTTAAAAACTTAATTTAATTTTAAAGATTCGAATTTCTTGGGGCACTGGGTGGCTCAGTCAGTTAAGCTTCCGACTTCGGCTCAGGGTCATGATCTCACAGATCATGGGTTCAAGCCCCACACTGGGGTCTGTGCTGACAGCTCAGAGCCTGGAGCCTGCTTTGGATTCTGTGTCTCCCTCTCTCTCTCTCTGCCCTTCCCCAGCTCGTGCTCTGTCTCTCTCTCTCTCAAAAACAAATAAACGTAAAAAAAAATTCTAATATCTTTTTTTTTAATTTTTTTAAAGTTTATTTCTTTTTGAGAGATGGAGAGAGATAGAGTGTGAGCAGGAGAGGGGCAGAGAGAAAGGGAGACACAGAACTCAAAGCAGGCTCCAGGCTCTGAGCTGTCAGCAGAGCCTGATGCGGGGCTCGAACTCAGGAACTGTGAGATCATGACCTGAGCCAAAGTTGGAGGCTCAACCAACTGAGCCACCCAGGTGCCCCTAAAGATTCTAATATCTTAAGGTAAAATAACAAAAATTAAAATTAAGAAGACTCCTAATTAGAGGGGTGCCTGAGTGGCTTAGTCAGATGAGCATCTGACTCTTGATTTCAGCTCTGGTCATGAGTCCCAAGGTTGTGGGATCAAGCCCCATGTTGGGGTCTGTGCTGAGCATGGAGCCTGGTTGGGATTCTCCCTCTCCTCCTCTCCCCTGCTCACACTCTCTGTCTCTAAAAAACTAAACCAAAACCAAAAGACTCCTAATTAGAGAATTAAATCTATATTGGAGATTCATGCCATTTTATAAATGGTCACACTGTAGTATAAAGGTGTATAATTTCAAAGTGACTATTAGCTTATAATGAAATACATCTGTGGTGATTACACATTCCAAAAAGAAAGTACACATAGTAGTATAGAGAGAGAGGAAACAACATTGAGTGATCAGAAAATCTGGTTTCTGATATTCCAAGCTTAACACAATCATTTGACCTCTCTGAACCTCAGTTTTTTCATCTGTAAAGGAACTGGTTATTGCTGCCTAAAAACTTCATAGTACTAATATTTTGTGTTGTGATACTGGACATATTCCTTTTGTACTGAATTTAAAAATTAAGATTTAGTAGGGGTGCTTGGGTCACTCCTTCGGTTAAGCATCTGAGTCTTGATTTCGGTCAGGTCATGATCTCACAGTTGTGAGACTGAGCCCCAAGTCGTGCTCTGTGCTGGGAGTGGAGTCTGCTCAAGATTTCTCTTTCCCTCCGCTCCTTCCCTGCTTGCACTCTCACTCTCTTTCAAAAAAAATCAAGATTAAGTAGCCAGTAGACTATAAGTATACAGAACCGCTAGATATGAACTTCCATTTATTCATAGGCTACCCCTGTTAGAAATGTTTAATGGAGTGGGGGTGCCTGGGTGGCTCAGTTGAGCCTCTGACTCTTGCTTTCAGCTCAGGTCATGATCTCACCATTTGTGAGATTGAGCCCCACATCAAACTGCACCGACAGCAGGGAGCCTATGTGGGATTCTCTCTCTCCCTTTCTCTCTGCTCCTCCCCCATACATGCTTGTCCTCTCAAAACAAATAAATAAACATTAAAAAAAGAAATGTTTAATGGAAAATGCAGGCTGAAAATCAGCATTTTTGTATTTATATTCCAGAATGGAATACAGTTTGAAAATCTGGATTAATTTAATTGGATTATAACTTGTTACCTTCACATTTCTCGAATCAGCTAGTAGAAAAACACAGCTACTAGAAAATATTGTGTATTACTTTATTTTGAGGATTATTTTAAGCCTAAAATAACATGAAGCATTGAAATTAGGATGAACAACAGGGAAAGAAAAATAAAAACTTCGTCTAAATGGAGACTGAATTCCATTTAATCACTGTTCAGTGTTGAAGCATATGTCAGTGTTCGGTGTTCAAGGATACTTCAGGTGATGTCCCTGAATTATTCAACCACTTTGACTTATCTTTATGAAACTATAGGCTTATTTTGACCACCAGATGGAGCCAGTATTGTTCAATTTGTAACACAAAAAATATGCTGAAAATAAAAAGTAGTTAAATAAAATGAACAAATCATAGATTTTTTTATTTTAGCTCACAGTGCAGAAAGAAATTAGACTTTTAGCTAGTCTTCCCCTAAATTCTGTCTAATCTTTGTAAATGTGCACCCTCCCTCTATTAAATAATTTCTTAATTCTGAATAATTTTCATTTGGGTAGTTTCATTGGAAGAGAGACCACTTTTCTTCTTATTCACTTTTCAAAGACATCATCTAAGTAACCTTTAATTATCTTTAAAACATAATTAGTACAAATCTAACCTCTTGTCATTCAATAAGTACTATGGATTATAATTATGAAAAGTGATAATAAAAAATATACTATATGTAGGCCCTCACCTCAGTGTCACAGAATACCCCCATTACTGTCCTTTTCATAATGGATTTTCCTAATAAAACAAACCAAAAAATAGGCATTCTGGCTGGGGGCAGGATATACAGTTCATCTCCAGTAGCTCCTCAAGCAGATGGTAAAGCTTCAGTGAATGGGTACAACTCTTAACACAGAAAGCTCAGTGTTCAGGGACCTTAGTCAGAGGTAACTACCTTAAAGTTGACTTGTACTCCTCTTATGTCTGTTTAATACATGTGAGAAATTATTTATCTATAACTCAACTTAGTTCAGCAACTATCTATTGAAAAAGTATTTGTATGCTAGGGGTCCTAACACACTACAAACCCCTCAGGGAGCCATTCCGTCATGCAAGAGCAATAAGGCAACTAGGGACACTGGGAACTTAAGACCTAAAGAGGATCAAATTGTTCATTTGTCCATTCAGCTACTATTTATTGAGTCCACGCTTTATGCAAGACATATGCTAGACTCCAAAAAGGGGACAATTCCTGCCATGTGTGTTTGTAGCCAAGGGGCAATACAGAAAAAGAAGCGGTTATGATATAGTGTTTAAATTGTTTGAAGGCTGAAATGAGGGGAAAATATGATTAATTAAGGATTATCAAGAAAAAGCCATAAAGGATTCTTCTTAGGTGGAAATTATTTACATAAACCCACTGTTTGGCAGACTGTACTTCCCATTTATTATGGTCTGAGAGGAATTTAGAACCTTTTTTTGGCAGGATTTTATTTCATCGGACACATCCAACTGGTGACCTGATGCCTTTTTGTGTCAAATTGGAGTATTTTCTATGTTTTCTTGTACGTCAAACATGAAGAAGAAATAACCAAGCTGGTTAAGAACTTGTCATTTAGAGCCAGACTACATGGGTTTATATTCTCATGTTTATAGTCCCTTACATAAGTTATTTAACCTCTTACTACCTTAGTTTCCTTATCAGCAAAATAAGGCTAACAGTATGCCTCCTTCATTGGGTCGGTTATTAGGATTAACCAAGTAATTCAGGTACTGGTATCTGGCACATAGCGAGTCCTTAAAATGTTAGCTATATTCAAATCTGTTACATTTCCTAGAATTAATTTAAGAATGGGTGTATATAAAATTTGATTAAAAAACATATTTTTTAGCTTCCAGGAACTATGATGAGATACAACTAGGTATCACCAGCATTGATATATTCTATATCCATTAAAGTCCACCCCTTTTTGTTTCCAAATGCTGTTTACTATTAGCAGTAATATATTACCTTTATTTGTATAAAAGTTTTCATTTATTATGGGAATTTTTCAAAAATTTCCTTGAAGTACTAGATCCGGATATATTTAAAATAATTTATAAGCAGCCTTACTAACAGTTTCTGACACTTTCTGATCATTTGATAAGCTTTTTTTAAAATGAATGAATGTACAGCTAGTTGGAGCTGTTAGCTCCTTGAGCTCTAGTCCTGAGACAGGGGATGGAATGAGCTCTTTATCTATCTATAAAATGAGATTTGTAGATGGATACCACTGGTTCTTCAGCTAAGTAACCGCAGTTGACTGACTAGTCACCATTCCTTTATATTCAGAACAAAAAGATTTCACAAAAGAGATTCAAGTGGAGCAAGGATTAAGTTTCTGACTAGCCCTTAGGGGAAGGCTTAGAGGCATTCTTTATAACATGCAGGAACTGAAGTACAGTACTTAACTTAGATCGTCACCTTCACTAAGAGTCAGAACACAAGTTTTAGCCCAGGCTCTGCTGCTGATCTCCCTGGGAGACTGGCTGCGTAACTTCACTTACATTAACATTGGTTACCTCACCTATAAAGGGAGAAGTTAGATGAGAAGATCCTCAAAACAACTTCCAGCTCTGGTCCTCTGTAAACTGATGCTCCAGTACTAAACTGATGGTTACCATGATGTTGGACACTCTCCTCACCAAAACGTTTCATGTATATTACCTAGTTTTATCTCAGAGACAGCAAAGATATTTTATTCTAACACTACAACATAGGTAAGCTTTAAGCCCTCTAAGGAATCAGCAATTTGATACTAAAAATCAGTAACTTGATTTCTTAACTATTTCACATATCTTATGTGAATTTTTTATGTTTTATCTTACGTTCGTTTTACCTTTTCCATTACATTATAGAATGAAAAGCTTGTTATCATTTATGTTTTAAATATCTTTTATAGCATTTCTCAGAATGCCCACCATGTTAGAGACACTTAGGAAAATTTTGTTTTCCGGATTGAAGTTTTAATTGAACTCAGTAGGGCACAGCGTTGGCCTTTCGTATCATACCTGGGCTCAAATCCCAGCTTTACCATATTCTAATTCCTGTTTCCTCATATGGTTTATAGACACTTCCTAATCAAAGCATCTTAGCATGGTGCCTAACTATAGCCTTTAGTAAATGTTCTTTTTCCCCACGATTCTTTATTCCTATTTTTCAGCATGTTTTGTAGAAATTTCAGTTAATGACAAATAGTCATCATACTATGTCATTATTATTTATGACTTATCATCCACTGTATATTGAGATTTATAAGAAAAGTAAAAGAACAGTCTGTACTTAGAGAAACTAAATTTTTCAAACTCCTCATGTATTTTATTAGCCAGTTTTATGTCACTAAAATCATCCAGTCACTTATTCAATTTTTGTTTATTCAGGGGGATTCAAGCACATGAGAAATAAATGTGCTACTTCCTGTTCTGGCAACATGGACTGAGCACAGAACTTCCTTCTTCTTCAAATATATAGAAACACTGGATAAAATATGATCAAGCCCAATTTAAATACTTAGCTAAGCTTGAAAGAGAGAGAGAGAAGATAAGAAAAAAAGAAAAGCCCTGGGTACTAGAAACAAAGGGGAGGTGTAACCAGAGCATTAAGTGGGCAAGCTGATACTGTAGTTGCTCAGGGGCATATTGGAACCAAATGTAGGCTCTACTAGCTAGAAAGTGGGGTTTTTATCTAAGACATGGACAGCAATGTGGCCTTGGGTCAAGAGAAATGGGAACTAGAAAAACTGTCCACCTGGTCAGGAAGGCCACAATGAAGCTTATCATTTTTCAGAGCTACCTGTGGGAGGAGTCTCACAAAAAATCAAAACTCTAAACCTCTACCAGGCATGGCTACAAAGTTTGAGTACACACTAGCTATATGGTACAGGAATCCTAAGCCAAGAAATTAATTTAAAAAAGAATGACTTCAGACCAATGGAACCCCTAAATTGCCTGGTAGAAACAAATGTGAAAGTTCTCTGTAGAAATTCTTACACAATCCTGCGGTGCCTAGGATTCCTATGGAGCATGATGGAGATGAAGCTCTAGCTCAAGATAAACTCACAATCAAAAATTAGAAAACACAGAGAGAAATGATAAGCCTAAGAAGAGAGAAAGAAGACATAACAGAAAGATACCCAAGAACAATCTGAAAGATACAATATAACAAGTGTATTTTAAATAATTAAAAGAGATTTTTAAATCATGAAATATCATAATAAAAGACTAAGGCTATCACTGGGGCTCTTGGGTTACTTAGTCGGTTAAGTGTCTGACTCTGGATTTCGGCTCAGGTCATGATCTCATGGTTCATGAAATCGAGCCCCACGTTGGGCTCCATGCTGACAGCACAAAACCTGCTTGGGATTCTCTCTCTCCTTCTCTCTCTCTGCCCCTCCTCTGCTCACGTGCTCACTCTCTCTCTCTCTCTCAAAATACATAAATAAACCTAAAAAAAGAAAATACTAAGGCTATCAAAAGAGCAGGTGAATTTGAAGAACAAAATAGAATATCTAAAAAATACATATATAATTATTAAAATCAATGGCTCAGTTTATGTCTTAAAACTAAAAACTTAAAACAGTTTATGTCTTAGATACAACTAAACAAAGAATTAGTGAACTGAAATATAAAACTAAGGAAATTATTCAGAGTATACCACTGGCAAATCAAAATGAAAAATTAACGTTCTGTGATTATTCATAGTTGATCATATTATAAAGAGAAGTACTTTATAGTAATGTGATATAGTCAGTTAGGAAATATAAGAGTTGACCAGATTTTTCACACAGTTGGGTTTGTGCAGCAAATGTTACTGTGTTAGAAAATCTCTTATCAGTTGCATTTCTATACACCAATAATGAAGCAACAGAAAGAGATATCAAGGAATAGATCCCATTTAAAATTGTACCAAGAATCATAAAATACCTAGGAATAAACCTAACCAAA